>NC_050483.2:8647581-8948831 GCF_012460135.2 Molothrus ater
AACTGGATCCTCTCTGTCAAATCCTTGAATCCTAGCAGCATCCCACAGAATCAGCAAGGTGCTTCATCGTGAATAGAGACGACTCTGGGACTGCAGCCAGCATTGCAAAAAAATAAATAAATAATGTGTTCCTTCCCCACCCTCTTTGGAGAATAAAATGAGATTTTATCTTTGCTTACAGTGGGGAATTCAGCATCTTGCAACTTCAGCAAGCAATGTTTACGGTTTGGAAAGGGCTTGTTCTGGGGCTCTTGCTCACCCAAGTGCCACCAGGAATGTTTAGGGTGAAAAGCTACACAAGTAACATCCTTCTGGATGCTGTGATCTCCCAGGCAGGTAGTAAGGAGCTCTCCTGGAATTTGGCTAACCTCATCAGGACTGCCTTAATTTGTACATCCCTTCCTTGAATGTACCTCACTGTGCTCCAGCAAGGATGACCACGAGCACAGTGGCATCAGCAGTGCAAACTTTTAATTATCCAGCTGCTTCTTCTGACAGCCCTTGGGGTTTTTTGTATTATTTCCAGAGCAAATATTTTCCTCCTTAGCCCTGCCCCTTCTTCTCTTCTCACTTTTCATCTTGGGAAGCTGTTTGGGTTGATCTTGGGGAAATAGCAGCTGTTAGGCAAATGGGCATTTCTTTCCCCAAAAAAACTTATTATTTTTTCAGGCAAAGCCTCTCTGGCTCATATAACTTTTTCCTCTCCTTCCAAAAAATCCCAGCTTTCTCTCTTGGAATTTGAGCTGTTTTCTACGTGCCTTGATTCTTTGTTGATACCCCATCCCTGCAAGTGTTACAGGCCAGGTTGGATGAAGTTTGGAGCAACCTGGTCTAAGAAAGGTGTCCATGGCAGGAGGGTGGAATTGGATGATCTTTTATTGCCCCTTCCAACCCAAACCATTCCAGGATTCTACAAGCTCTCCCCTCTTTAACTGGAGCAGGTCAAAGAGCCCTGGAAGTCTGGATCAATCTGCTTTGTTATCATTGTTCTCCAAGTAAAATTAGGTTTATCTGGAGATATTCCAGAAGTTTCAGTAAGACTGGAAATGTAGATGGATATAAACTTCCCATGAGCTTTGTCTCCAGCAAGGCAGCAATGAGTGAGACATAAACAGGTTAAAATCTGCCATCAAAATTACTGAAACAGAATTTTCAGCACAGCTTTGCCCAGCTTTCTGAGGACTAACCAGTTAACTAATCAGTTTCTCTGAAAATAATGAGGTGAAATCTTGTTCACTGTCTCTCTTGATAAAGATCATTCATTTGCACTGTAATGAGACACAAACATTAAAAAAACCCAACCCCTAAGCCAGTAAGAGGTGCTGGGAGCCTGCCAGGGTTTATTGAACCCAGCTACACACATGGCAGTGGGGAGCTGGAAACACAGGGCAGAGAACCAAACAACAGCCAGGGAAGGACTGGATTTGTTCTCTCCACTCGCTGTGGGGGACTAGAGTAGGAGCTGGAGGACCAGGATGATTGAGGATGCCAGAGAAAAGCACAAACTGCAGCAAAGAGAAGCCTCTGGGTGTGTTTTGGGAAGAGAATGAGAGATGGGAGAAGTTGGGGAAGGTCAGGGGTTGGGGAGGGATGCATGAGAGTTGGAGGAAAATTACTGAGAGATGAAGGAGGAGAAATTTGGGATCACGTGTCCCATGATCTCCCAGCATGGCTGGAATCTGCCTGGAGGGCTGTGCTGGAGACACAGAGCAGGACAGGGCAGAGCTGGGGCTCAGAGGGCGGGGCAGGGACTGGTGACATCCACAGGCACCTCGGAGTGAGCTGGATCTCACACTGAGCCTCCCCTCCCACAGCTCTGGGAGCAGGGACTCACTGCCCCCAGCTCCCAGGCAGAGGCACAGGGGGAATTAGGGGACTTTCCTTGGAGTTTTCCCTCCAAGCATGGATTTGAGGAGTCTAGCTCCCAACTGCTCACTAAAATAGGGCTTGGGAGGCTTGTCAGGACCCATGTCCAGGCACCATTGTTCCCTGCTGCAGAGGCTGAGCTTTCTGGCTGGATTTGAGGTCTTCATTAGGGCAAAGACATCCTTTTCCTCAGGAGATGCTTTCCCAAGAAAGCCTTCCTAACAAAGCCCTAACATTTCCAATGTTAAAACAACAAACCCACATTCCTATAGAACAGCTCCTGGTTATTTTTAATTCTTTGAAAAAAAAATCCAGTAACTCAAAAAGAACATTTTTTTCCTTGTGTATTCTACCACTCAATAAAATAATAACTATTTGTTGACCATACAGATGCTTTATGTGTCTTTTTTCCAGAGCCACTGGTGCTCAGGGTATTTGTTCCCTCTTGGAGTGCCTTTTGCCATACAAACCCACAAACAGGTGGCATGGAGATGCCAACTGAGCAAGTCAGGACACTTCTAGGGTGGGAATGTCACCATCCAGGTTCTGAGATCAAAAACATATTCAAATTCAGAATTGTAAAGAGTCAGGTAGGATTTGACATAAAGGGTGATGACATAAAGGGTGATTCAAGCTCCAGTTTCAGATTTAGCCTTGTAACTGGTTTTTTTTAGCAGTTCAAAATCAGATCCCAAGCCAAGAACACTGTGGAAGCAAACTAAAAAAGGACCTGGGATCAGACTTGCTTATTATGGCTTCCCTTGGTTTTCCTGGGGCTTTTTATGGAGGAGCTGTTAGCCAGCGAGTGTGGAAAGTCCTTTTTCCACTTCATACGGTGAAATTAGTGTAACTACTTTGATACCATTGACTTTAATAGCACAGATGGATTTCTTTATTAGCCTCCACAATCCCAGGATCAATACTGCTCCTTCCCCTCATCCTGGGAACAAACACCAAAGGAAAGGAGATTTTACTGTCAAAGATTTTCCTGGCCACTCAAACTCAGCCTCCAGACTGTCTGAGGAAACAGCTGAGAATAAAATTGTTGTGAAAACTTCATAGAAGCATATTACAATTTTTTAAAGTCCATTTTCTGCCCATTCATGGCTCATCCTGGGGTGTGGTGAGTGCCTTGCAGCAGCTTTTCCAACCCACAGCTCCATCCGATGTCTGGTGGGTTTTGGATTGACATCAGCAGAGGATTTTAGGTCAAAACTGTCTTGAGGTCAGCCAAGAGGCTTTGACAGAGTTGGTTCTGCCAGATGAACCCATTGAAACCTGTCCCATCAGGTGAAGGGGCAGACAAAGGGAACTCACAGGCTCTCCAGGGTCAGGAGACAAAGTGATGGCCAGATTATCCTTATCTGTCCCCTAAAACCAACACTGGAGCTTGCCAGAGTCCAAAGGAATTGCTCCATAGGCAAACTCATCCTGCCCAAAAGCAGGTGCCACAAGGTGTCACAGAACTCCAAGGAGAAAATGACCCCATTTTTAGGGCTTTCATTTCATCCCAGAACAAACAGGTTCCCCTAATGCAAACACAGGTGGCTCTTACACAAAAAATTAACTGTTACAAATCAACAGCTGCATCCATGAGCAATATTGCTTTTTAAAAAATCATGTTTTACTTACTCTGCAGGGGCCCAGTTCTAGAGGTTTCAGGAAACTTCTTCACAACATAATTTGTGTGGCATCAGCATGGGGAGAAACTGCTTCATGGTGTTCAGATGTACACTTTTTATCCCCTCCAAGCTGGCCTTGAACACTTCCAGGGATGGGGCAGCCACATTTGTGAGCTTCCTTCTTGCAACAGGTTTTTAAAACTCTGTTAAAAAAAACAAAAAACAAACAAAAAAAACCAACAGAAAACCAAAAAAAAAAACCAACAGCAAGCTCAGCCTCTGAAAAACCCTCAAATTTTTTTTCAGTGTTTGTGCTGTGTTATATCATGTTATCACATATATTTTGAAAAATTAGCCCAAATTCCTCAAATATCACATAGAAACACTTCCGTACTAAGTCCTCCCTACACCATCCCTCTGTCCTAGGGCTTCTACAGAACAGGGCATTGCTGGAGCTGCTGTACAGTGAAAATTCTGTTCACATTTCCAGCCACACACTTATCCATTTGGAAACCACAAGGCAAAGAGTATGAAGGGAATAATCCAGAATTCCAGAGTGAGCCAGGAGGTGAATCATTTCCCCCACAGCAGAACATAAAATATAATAAAATAAGTATAAATTAAATAAATACATAATTAAATAAAATAAAGATGTTATCTACCCTGCATAGAGGTTGGAGAGTACAATGTAAGTTTCACTGAGGTTAATGATGATGTGTTCTAAAATACCCTGTGTCAGAGCTTTTCCACCTTCTGCCAACCTCTGAGGTTTGAAGGTCAAGCCCAGGCTGCTCAGGTCAAAGGAGGCTCAGCAGAAATTCGAGAAAGGAGTGGGAAAAGGCCAAGCAGAAGGATCCTCACCTGGATGCACCACCTTCGCCTGCAGCATCCTCCTGAGCAAAATTAGGTAACTCCCCAACTTCTTGGCCAGGTGCTGGCTGTGGGGATGACAATGAGAGGATTAATCACAGTAATTGCCTGTGATGGCACCCCTCCTCCTCAGAATGGGTGTGGCTGGTTCACTTGGCTGATTAATTTAATTGGCCTCAATTAGCCTGGCCTTCATTAAGCAGCAGTTGGTTTTTCTATAAAATATAGGAGCCATATTGTACTTTCTCTGTGTGTTTCGTTCCCTTATTGCTGATAGATGCCTAATAAAACTTGGAAGTTTGGGTTCTGAGCTGAAGATGCTGCTGTCTTCTCCACTGGGGCCAGTTCCTGGTCGAGCATCTCCAGGTAAATCACTCAGAGCTGAAATTATCTCCCTTTGCAAGTCCACAAACCTTTAGGGCATGCTCACAACCCCGAATGGAGCAAAGCAGCACAGCCTGTGCTTCACCATCACCTTGGGGAGGGGGAAATAAAGTGTGACCAGAAATCAAAGCACTGCTGCCAATGCCAATTCCAATTCCATGCCTTGCTCATTCTTGTCTCCCCATCATGCTGGAGCTCACTGAGTCTAAAACTGAACACCTGATTTGGTGAAAGTATGCAAGTGAAACGGAATCCAACAGCACTAGAGGGCAAGGAATGGTGAAGGCACAGTGTTCCAGCAGCATACCAGCACCATGACTCCTCCACATCCCTGCAGAAAATCAACAGCTCCACAGTAACAGGATGTCTGGGCTTGAATGGTGCAGCAGGAGCTTCTGGGCAAGTCAGGAGCTGGATGATCTTTAGAGATCCCTTCATGCCCAAACCATTCCCTGGGAATGGTTTTGTCTGCATAAAATAAAGAATTAAGAGCAAAAAGACATTGAGCCTGCTCTGCCCTGTGATGCACAAATGAATCAAACAAAACAGCAGACAGAGATTAAGAAGCAATTTCCTTTCTCCAATGTCTCTCTAAAGAGAAAGGAACAGTTTTAAAGGTCTCTATTGAAATATTTACTAAATGGTTTCAGAGAAGCTCTCCTGGATGTGGTAGTGTTGGCACAGGGATGAGTCCCACATGCTGCAGTAGGAGAGAGGGTTTAACTCATTTGTGTATTTTGAATGTGTAAAGCCAGGCTTTTAAAACCAGTACAGTGAGGAGAAAGTAGCGATGCCCAACTGCTGACAACAGAAAAATGTTTTTTTAGGTTTTCCCAACTCAGTTGGTTCAGGCACTACTCAAACACGGTCCATGAGGTCTTCTCCACATACACATCATTCCAGTGTGAAATTAATCAGATTTGGGACCCAATTTTCCTCTCCTATTAAGGACTAATGTCTGCCAGAGCTGCCAAGATTTTGGGGTGGTTGCAAAACTTCCCTTGTCTGAAAGCCCCGTGGGACCATCAAACACTGCTCCAGCTCTCCTGAGACATTATTTATCACTGCCCTCAGTTTGATGGAAAGTTGGATTGGTGCTTCCCTCCTTCCTCCTGGTTCTTCCACATGGCTCAGGTGGCCTGGCAAAAGGGAAGGTCACCAAAGGCAAGGGACAAGTCACCTCTGTCCAGGTGCTGATACACAAAGAGCAAAGGTGTCACTGAGCTGTGACCCACATAAGTGTCCTTTGGCATGAAGCACCTTAAATTGACTCTAAGATGATTAACAGAGCAGAATTAGCACAGTGAGCCAGGGGAATTAAGGGCAGGGAGCTGTCCTTGAGCCAATCCCAGGCTACATCTGCCAGAGGGAAGCCTGCAGCCCCAGAACCAGAGAGGAAGCAGAAACCAGAAGCATTAGCAGAGTTAAAAGCTCAGGATGTTCTGTGTGCCCACACAGATGTCCCTGGAAGCTCTGTGAGCAGCACAGGATTGAGAGCTGGGATTTCCACTGCAGAACTTCCTGGAGAACACCTCCACCCTTCAGCTTCCTTCTCCCAGCTCCCCTCTCAGTCCCAAGAGGAGCTGTTTTGGGATTCTACTCCTGCACAAATGGCTTTTCCATCACTGGAGTCACTTGTAAATAACCAGATTTGTATCAATGACTCAGCTTTTCCTGTGCAGCTATGTTTTCTCCTACAAGGGGAACCATTTCAAGATTAAGCCAAACAAAAGCTAAGGAGTGCCTCTTCTTTCCTAAACCTTCCTTGCTGTCCCTCTGCTCCAGCACTCCAGCCAGTGCAATCTCATCTCCTGAGCCAGGACACCACTGGCAGCTCAGATTTATCACAGAATCCCAGAATGGTTTGGGCTGGAAGGGATCTCAAAGCCCATCTCATTCCAAACTCCTGCCATGAGCAGAGACACTGTCCCAGGCTGCTCTAAGCCCCATCCAGCCTGGCCTTGGACACTTCCAGGGATCCAGGGGCAGCCACAGCTTCTCTGGGCAACCTGTGCCAGGGCCTCCTCACCCTTGCAGAGAGAGATTTCTTTCTATATCCCATCCAAATCTACCCTCTTCATCTTAAGGCCATTCCAAAGTAATGTTCCCTTCTTCCCCTCACATCCAGCCCACAACTAGGATGAGTCTCATTTTCTCTATGTTCCCTTCCCATCCTAATCCACTCCCAAAGGAGGTGAAACATTCTCTGGAAGTTATATAAACCAGCACAAAGTCCAGCTGCCTTCTCAGCCTGGCTAAAGTCAACTTTCCTGCTCAGCCCAGTGAGCCTTGCACAAACATGGGAATATTGACATGACAAACAGCAAATCTGACCCCTTGGCTCCCAGCACTGGTGGCACCAGAGGGATTTACTCCTATTAGGAACAGGTTGCCTTGGCAGAGCTGGCCAGCCCCAGCCACTGGTGCCACGTGCACACCGAGAGTTGTGCCAGGACATCTGACTTTTTCCTGGCAGGGCCACACTCCCTGAATGTCCAAAATGACTGGAATTTCCCCGTGGCTGGCCCAGTGCTGCCTGTTCTGCAGGGAATCCTCTCTGCTTTGACGGATTCATTCTACAGGAAGCTCAGGAAAACATGCAAAGTCCTGACTTTTCCGAGGCCAGCTGCTTATCCTCTCTCTTGTCTTTGATTGCACCTGGAGCAAATAATAATAAAAAAATCGAAATCCTTCAATTGTTGGTTCCTGGGAACAGGAATCATCCATCTCTGTGTGTGGGCGTGTGGGGACAGCCTGACCAGCTGCACAAAGACAGCCTGATTTACAGCCCTGAGCAAAGCTGGAGTAATTCCACAGACAGGGAAAGGAAACAGCCAGCAGACACAGGGAACTGCCAGGAGCAACCAAATCTCTCTGGTCTAAATCCCAGTTTCTCAAATAGTAATATCCAAATGCTTAAAAGCACCTCATTGTGCACAACACTAACCTCCACCATCATCCAAACATCCCTTTTCTCTCCCAAACTTGAGGGAAACAGGGATGAAAACAAAATCAAGCAAGTCAAACACATCTATAAAAGCAGATTTTTGAACTCCCATCCCTTTGAAGCTCTTTATTTCAGCCCAGGACAGGCTGGGAGACCCTTTGTGGGGGCAAACAGGTGCAAGGAAGATTGCAGGAGTTACCAGAGGACCTAGAGACTCTGCTCAAACTCTGGTTTATTTATGAGGGGAAAAAAGAGCAGGAAAATTTTGGTGGAAAAGGCTGGGAATAGGGGACACGATGTCTTCTCATACCTTAGAAACTTAGGAGCTGATATTACAGGGAAGTTTCTGACAGCAATCCCTGCTGACATTCCATCGAAAGACCCAGACAGAGGAAAACATTCCCAGTGTCTCATCTGATCATCCCTTACAGAAATCCAAACCCTTCCTTTCCTTTCCACTGTCCAGCTGCCCAATTCCCTTTCCCAGCAGCGCAGGGAAGCTGCAGGAATGTTTTCCCGTCGAGAGGCTGCAGGGAGGGTCAGGACGGGGTGGGACCTGGAGGTGCTCCATTCTCCCCGGGAGGGAGAGGCAGTCCCTGCCTGGGCTGCCTGTGCCCTCTCGTGGCTGCCTGACTGTGCTGCACAACCAGATCCTTGCATGGCTTTTTAATTGAAAATGAAATTAAATGCCTTCCTGCACACAGCTCTCCCACTGTCACCTCCCAGAGGGGATGAGATCTTCCATGTTAATGTGCAGAGCCGAGCAGGGAGGAGAGCAAAAGGTTTTGGTGAAACCAGAGCGACCCAAAACCTCTGCCTGCTGAGAGGAGAAGGGGGAGACTGATCAGGAAAGAGGAAGGAAGAAGATCCTCCAATTACCCAGCACCCGTACACAGAGCTTCAAGCCAGCAAATTAAAGGAGACACAACCAAGCAGGAGAAGCCTCAGCTTCCCTCAGGAAGAACAGGTACCTGCTCTGATGAATAAAAGCACCCCAAACTCCATCCTGTAGGATTTTCTCTTGAACCCCAAGCACCCCAACCCTCCAACTCCAACCAGGCTTGTAGAGGTTAATAGCAAATGTTTATTTTCCTTTATCAAAGAGCAGGGTGCAACCAACCCGCTGCTAACGGAGTGACTTCATTTTCCTTCACAAATTGTTCTCTGCTTTGTTTGAAATGCAAGACAACCTCAGGCAAGGCATTGCTCCAGTTCCTTCTGTCTCAAAGTGCTTTTCAATGTGACACCAAGGGGGAAAAAATATCCCACAAACCAAAACATCTCCTAGCCAGAGAGATCATCTCATTCCCAGTGCTGCAATGTTTGTGCAGTGTAGCAGCTCACGGCACAGGAAGACTTGAAGAGATAGAAAGGATGGGTGAAGAGATGCAGGGAGAAATTCCAGGGGTGGAATTCACCTGAGCTGAAATCCACAGCTGGGGAAACCAAAGCTGTGTTATTTCTCTCTCCCCTAGACAAAATCCAGCAGCTCAGTGGAAGAAAATCGAGTTCCTACTGTAATGTCCTTCAGGAGAGGATGGAATTATGGAGCTGAGGATGGGCACCAGCTTGCTGAGGGTGGCAGAGGGACAGGGTGACAACCCTGTCAGAAGCAGAAACCCCAGAGTGAGTGATGGCTGAGCTGATTCCAGAGTCACTGAAAAAAAGGCTAAATTAGCTACAAAATACTGTCATGGCTTTAATAAACCTGCGTCTGGGCTCAGGATGTGTCAGGCCTGTGCATTCCTACAGCTCCAGTGACATCCTTCCCTCCCAGCACATTTTGGGGCAGGCAGGAACCTCAGCCACATTCCTCATGGGCACTCAAAGAGGTCTCAGATTCCCTCACCAGGGAATGGCAGCCCAGGAAAAGTCATGATTCCCAGTGGACAGGCATCTCCAGCTCTGATGTAACACTGGGAAGGAATCTCTGGGCTTTGGGACTGCCCAGCCTGGGCATGCCCCTTCTGGAGACACAAAGAACCCAACCAGGGGCAGGGGTTCTGCCTGAAGAGTGGGAACAGGACTGCCCAAAGCTCCCTCAAGAGCAGGAACAGCTCCAAGACTTGTTTGTGGGTGAGGTTTGTGTTTAGGAGCATCATGGGGGACTTCACACCAGGGACTGTCACAGGATCCTGCATCTGCCTCTGACAACTCCAGCAGATGCCCTAGTCCAGGGGAAAAAAATCCTGCAGCCTGCTGGAAGTTAGGGAATCTCCCTGCTCCCTTTCTTCTGCTGGAGGCCCCAGGTGCACAGCTCCAGCCATTCCCCAGCCTGCATAACCCAGTGCCAAACATCCAGCTAAAAACAGGAACAAATCCCTCTTTGTGACTCTGCTGGCAACAAGCTTCTCTTGCAGGCTCTTCGAAAAGGAACAAGGAAGTACTTGGAAACAAACTGTTCAAGATTATTGTGCTCTGCTGGCATTTTCAGGGCTGCTGTGGTCAGCAGGACCTCAGGGACAGCACCCCCTCCATCCCAAAAAAACGAGTGGAAGAGACAGCCAGCATCTGTCCTGCCAGAGGGGCTCACAAGGAAGGTCCAGAATTCCCACCCTGCACAGGCCTGGCCTCGGGTTATGCCAAAGCAGGCTGCATATAAAAACAAAGGGTTTAAAAAAATGGATATACACTGCATATAGGAGACTCCAGAGTCCATGGATGGCCATCCTGGAGCACTCAGGGCCAGCCCAGCTCCAGGGGCAGCGTGGCAGCTGCATTCCAGTCACACTTGGAGGAGTGGGACAGCTGAAGGTGGAACTCGTGCCTCTTGCTCCTTGCTCCAGGCAGAGGGAAGGTGGGAGGGAGCAGGACAGGCACTGCACTCCAAGCCCTTCCTCCAGGAGCAGTTTCCTCCACACTCAGGGCTCTGCTCACATCTCACTGGGATAAAATCCAAGTTTGGCCAGAGACATCTCCCTGCGGAGCCGCATGACCTCCCAGTACATCAGCTCCACTGCAAAGCACAACGGGGCAGAGAAGGGGGAAAAACACCAAAATAATCAGTAAGGAGGGCACAGCTGCCACCAGCTCCTGCTCTGTTGTGCTCCCAGCATTCCCAGAGGGGAGGGAAGCAGGACATGCCCATCAGGTCACCCCTTACCAGCTCCACCCCTGAGGAAAGCTCGCAGGAAGCTGATAAGGAAGGAAGAGATGCTCTCCTCATGCCTCTCTTTTGTAATTTATCTGCTTCTCCAAGACACCCGCAGCCAACCCCACTCCTGTCACTCCAAACAGCTCCTCCCAACTCCTCCCAGTTGCACCTACAGAAAGCATCCCCCTGGAGCCAGCTCTTACCATCCTGCCTCACCAGGCCTTGCTGGATATAGCGGATGTAGGTGAAGAAGTTGCACACTGCTGTGATCTGGGTGACAGAGAGAAAGAGGGGGAAAAATAAAGGAACAAAGATTTGAGACATTACTGTGGTGTAAGTGATGAAAATGAGTCAAACCCGTGCACAAAAACCAACTTTTTGTGAGATCAGCTCTTCAAAAAGGCAGCTCAGGAAAGAATTAACTTCTAAAATCCTCCTCTGAACAAGAGCCCCAACAGCAACATTAACAAATGATCCACCTTCTCCCTCCCCTCCACAGAAAGGACAGTTTGTTCCCGCAGCCAGGCACGGATCTGACTGGAACAGCAACAGCCTCCAAAGAGCAGAAAATCATTGTGTTTTACAAAGGGGAATTAAATAATAACAATAGAGCCAAACAATCAAAGCTCTGTACTGAATGAAATCATGGCAAGTGAACACACTGAAGGTTATCTCAAAGCAGAAGGAAGAGCTGGTTCTGCCCCCTAATCACCAACTAAGAGCTACCTCAGCCTGAGGAATGACCTCAAATCCCACAGTTTTTCCTCAATTCCAGGGCTGACCCTCTGGAACTTGCCCACCTCAGGGCATGGAATGATGTTGGAAGGTCAAGGCACCCTAAGAAGGACTCACCCTGGCCCTGCAGGAAGGGGAAATGTAGTAGTAATTCCCAGAATCCCCCAGCATGATCCGGTGCTTGCAGGTCCTGGGGAGGCCGCTCAGAGCACATTTCCTGCAGGAAAAGGGAAAAGCACTTCAGCAATCCAGTGGCACAGCATAGATCCAGCAATTAAGCCCCCTGGAGAGATGGAAGTGAGAGATCAGAAGCCACCCCTGGGTCAGGCAGCGTGAAGAAGGAAAAAAAATTCCTTGGCTGATATTCTTTTGCTCCTGGAAATATTCCATAAATAGCAAGTTTAGGAGACTTTAGATGAAAGCACCTTTTCCCTGACACACAGCCCCAGAGGAAACCACAGGAAATATTAAAGAAGTGAGTCTGGAGCAGAGCCTCAATGTCCCCTGGTCTCTGCACACGTCCCCCACATTCCAGGGCAGGCTCAGGTGTATCAGCTTTCCTGGTGAGATGTAAACACGCTGGCTGGGCACCAAAGCTGGCCTCAAAACAGGTAAATCCAGCATTTGAGCAGGATTTGCACATACCAAGAACTCAAAACAAGCCAACCCCTCCTTGGGCAGACAGGAAAGGAGCTTGGCTTCCCAATTTTGAGATTTCAGAGGGTGAAAAGAGCCTTTTCCATACAATCACCAGCAAGGGGTACAGCATTCCTTTATTTTCTTCCCTTTTCTCCTGCTATTTGCAAGGCAGATGACTCCCATCACCACTTAAAGCAATAAAGCAGAATTTACTAGTGCACAGTTATCACCATGTTCCTCAGGGACTCAGAAGGAAGAGGAACATCACTCCAAAACTGCAAAAAACCTTCTCTGGGGGAGCCACAGGAGGTGACAGCAGAGGGGAGCAGATGTTTCAGAGAGCTCCTGAGCTTGTCCCTGGGCTTGTTTTCCACTGTTCTCAAGGCAAACATTAGCCAAGAGTGGAAGCACAGGTTCCAAGTGTTCAGATGCAAGGAGAAGTAATCATTTACCAAATATTACCACAACCTAAGGAGACTGAATTCCCAAGAGGTGCAGGATGACCAGAAGCTTTGTAAACAAGATACCTGTAAGGAGCCACATATTTGAGCATTGCAACATCCTGGAAAAGAGTGACTCTTGCTTGATTGGTACCACTTAGTGTAAAACCACAGCTATCGCAATCAAACAAGCCAAAATAGTCATAAAAGTCAGTGGTTTGCATCTGGGGAAAAAGGGAACAAATTCCTTTTGGGTCTTTTATTGCCGATGGGCTCCTTCCCTTCCTGCCTGGGTGGAATTTAGACAGAGTTAAAGAGTTAGGTGAGCTCAGCAAAAACCTCCAAGCTGCCACATGGTGCTGAGTTAGTGACTTGTTAATGCTCCAGAGACCTTTGATCACTGGCTGAACAATAAATATTTCACTTACGTTACAATTTGTGACCGAAAGCCACTGTGAAGACAAAAAATAAATTTAAAAAATCAAAAGGAAACTGATAAACACAGGATGGGTTGTTTGGGGAATAATTTGCAGTAAAGTGGTAGGAAACCTGCACGTCCCTTTTGTCACAGGAGCACCTCAGAAGGTAAGAAAGGACTTCAATTTAATATCTGAATAAAATCCCTCCTCTTTGTTTGGAATATCACATCACTCCTGCTAGTGGGAGGTGGCCCCAAGCTGCCTGTCACGCCACTCCATGACAGGGGACAAACCAGCAGCAAGGAGGGGACAAAGCAGGGAGACACGGTCCTTACTTGGGGCCACCACACTCTTCTGCTGCCACCTTCCCCACAGGGACAGTCTGGAAAGCCACTGGCTCGATGGTGAGGGTGTTCTGCTCCACTGCCACTCGCACCAGCTCCGACAGCTGCAGCACAACAAGGGAGAGCAAGAATGAATTCCAGGAAGGTAACACTCCAGAGCTGCCAGCTATTCCTGCTTCTGCAGCACTCACCTCCTGCTTGGTGAAGTCCAGACAAGGTCCTACATCTTCTCGGTAAATTCTGTCCAGGAAGGAGCAGGATTTGTCCAAAGTTGGAGATTCCTTCCAGGCCTGGAACTCGGCAAATAAGATGGAGTCGACCTGCAGTGAGTGTCCAAGAGGAGCAGGAAGAGGGAGGAATACCTTGTCAGAAAGTACCTGATACTATGCAGGAAACCCATTAAACATCTGCTCTGCAGCTGGAGAGGCTCAGACATCATGGAAGTGTCTAAGGGAAGCTGCCTGGCTCCAAGGATCTCTCGTGTCCCACCCAGCAGCAGTTCTGTGCCACAGTGACACAGCTACCCTGGGCTGTGTGTGCCAGAAGCCTGCAGGCACCTCTCTATCCCATTTTCCTCCAGGTGGCTTTTCCTCCTTCCTGTGGCTGCAGGAAAGCCACCACACAACCACCAAACAGACAAAGTGCACACTCAACCCGTGGCAGGAATGATGAGGGGCAAAAGGAGACTCTGTGGGATCTGGCATTTAAATCCCAGATGGATCACTGGGCAAAGCACCAACCTGACTGACAGAGCAGCTCCTACAAGCCCAACAAAAGCTTCTGAAAGGAAAAAATAAAACTAAGCTGAGCAACACAAAGAACATGAGTGAACGCAGCTGGAAAAGTCCAGATTCCAGTACATCCCCTCTGTGCCATGGAGACTGCTCACCTGGGACCAGCAACAGCTTCAGAGCCACAAGATGGAAAAAAAATGGAGGAAAACAAAATGAAAGGGAAAAAAAAATGGAGATTAGCATAAAAGGAAGCTGGAACTGAAAGGCTGGAAGCATGAGAGGCAGGTGGGTCCCACCCATTCCCAAAGGCTGGTTACCTGCCGTGAGGAAGAGGAGAAGGAGGAAGCATCTGCTCCCAAGGCCTGCCAGCCTGGCTCATAGGTGATGTGGATAGCCTTCCCAGGGAGGATGCAAAGGAGCAGGGAGAGGAGAGCAGGGAAACCAGACTTGGAGGGCAGAGGGAGAGACAGACAGTGAAGGAAGAGGTTTAGAGAGACAGGCAAAGAGGGAGGTAAAAAACATGAGATACAGAGAAAGGCTCAAGTCCTCCCCTGCAGGAACTGAGCATGGTCCTCAAGGCAACACAGCGCTACAAGCCACGTATTTAGACTTCAGCTTGAGGTGCAGAAAGGGAACAGAAATTACCATTTTTAGACCCAATTTAAGATCTTTCCCATAGAGCACCAACTCTCTGAATGCCAGGTTCCCTTTTATCACCTCTCACACAAGAATTCCGAGGGACAAAAAACCATCCCGTCCTTGATATATAACACTGGGCACTCTGGAAGCTGAGCCCTAAGATTTGAAACCACAGGAGATCTGCACCCTGTGGAAGTGGCTTCCATGAAGAAATGACAGATCCAAATCTTTACCAAGCCTTTGTGTTCCCTCAACAATTCTTCACGACACAGGCTGCAGTTCCCAAAAAATCACCAGTGAGACATTCCTGCAGCATATTTTTTTTCAGTTTCATTTTTCCTGACCAAGTGCCTCCTATTTGCTTCCCAGGACAGCTGTGTCCACATCTGGCTAGCGAACTGGCTTCTGCTCAGCAGCTCTCTGCATCCACTCACAGCACTGGCACCCCCTGGATCTGCCCCTCAGTGATCCCTCGACTGCTTCCTGTCCCAACAAAGAGGAAACCCCCACAAAAGGAAGCCCTCCAGTGCCTGCCTCAGCACAAATTTAGGGAACAGGGCACAAACAGCTGCTCAGTGAGACCACACAGCTCTGTGGGAAGCCCAAAGTTCTCAGAGCAGCAGCTCCCTGGCCAACGCAGGCAATGTCCCTGACCCACCTTTCTGCATTCCCAGCTGACAGGCTCTGGAGCTACATTCTGCCTGGCAGATGTCACCATGGCACTGCTGGTGCTCTTGTTCTACCCGTGGCCCTTCCTGAAGCCAGCTTTGGATGCTCAGGATGTCCCCGACCCACCTCTCTGCACTCCCGGCTGGATGTGCCCCACCCACCTCTCTGCACTCGCGGCTGATGGGCTCTGGAGCCACGTTCTGGCTGGCAGCTGACACCATGGCACTGCTGGTGCTCTTGTTCCGCCCGTGGCCCTTCCTGAAGCCACCTTTGGAAGGGCTCTGCAGCTGAGGGTGCAGCTCCCGGTTCGGGGAGGATGGCGTGGATGTGATCACCAGCGTCTTCAGGGCTGTCACCTCTGCCTGCAGCATGTCAATCTGGGGACACAAGCAAGAGTCACCTTCGGCACCTGCTGGGCTCCAGTTTGCTGCATCCCATCAAACATTGAAACCACAGGGAAGCAGCTAAAAGCCCAGCCACAAAGCCTCTCCCCATCCTCCCAGTGCCACCATCATCCAGAATTTTAAACAGCAGCTGTTTGGGAATCTACCCCTTCTGTCCAAGGCTCTTTTCAGAACTAATCACTCCAAAGAAATTTCTCTCTCCTCAAGATGGAGCCATTTGAGCAGCCCTGTGGTGCTGCCATGTCAGGAAATTCCAACTCCCCGGGCTCCTGCTCTATCCTTCCATCTCAGAGCTGTAACAACTGAACTCATTATTTCTCTGTGGATCCATTTCCCTAAAGAGAGCTGGATCAGCAATCAGCAGGAGACTGCAATGCAAGGATGTCTGTGAGGCCTTTTCCCTCTCACTCTAGTGTCTGCCAGAAAGGGACCACAGCATCTCAGAGATGAAGCTGCACTTCACTCTGCTCAGCCAACAAACAGCTCTGTGGCCAGGCTGGGCAGAGATGCCACCACACCAACCCCAAAAATGAAGTCACAGAGAGTCACTCACCTTGCCTCGGGCTTCCCTGAGCTGTTTCTCTGCTGCAGCCTGTTTGGTGTTGGCTTCTCTCACCATCTTGTGGGCTTCCTGCACCAGAGAGAGTTTTAATCCACTTGCTGCACCCCAGCTCACACAGCCAACAAGGCAGGTCCCAGGTCTGCCACATCACATGTTCCAGGCAAGGGGACAGACATCCCTGCCACATCCAGGGGGTTTGTTCCTTCAGCTGTGCGGAGCCTTCCCTCAGAACTTCCCAGAGAAGGCTCCCAGTGCCAGAGCCTGGAGTGCATCCCCTTTCCAGGAGTGTAGCTGGCTAAGTTAAGGAGTTTAGCTGGCCAAGGTCATCTCTCACTGATAGGGGCTGCTGAGAAGAATGCCAGAAGCAAGGACCTGCCTTTCCTTGCCCTTGGGAATTGCTTTGACATTAGAACTCACCTGTTTTCCACCACAGCTGTGCCTGCCCCTATTCCAACAGCTGTGACTCCAGCCTCTCCTCAGCCTGGTTCCTGCAGTCACTGCAGCCTTGCTGGGTGATCCCTGCACTGGCTCCTGACCCAGACTGCTGCCTGTGGCTCTGATCCTGATCCACACTCCTTGCTCAGTCATGGTGAAGGCACTGCTCCTGCCTGCCTTGTTACTGCACTTTGCTCCTGCTCCCCTTTCAGAGCAGCTGGTCCCACTGCCCCAGGCATGGCTGTGACACAGCAGGAGCTGTGGGGGCCAAATGGTGGAAACTGGCTTAGAAGCTTCTCCCACAGGAAGAGGGGAGCAGGATGCAGCCCTGCTGGGGCCTCCCTGCAGTCTGGAAACAGCATCTGGCCAAAGCCACCAAAGGAAGGGGACAGCCCTTGCTACATGATATCCAAGATCATCCTGTGCTCAGGCAGCCAAAATTTTGGGAGGGAGTGCTTACTTGGCTCTCACAGCCCTGCATTTCAAGGGTACAGATGGGCTCTGGTTTTCCTCATTATCCAGACAGATCCAGACATTAGAGCTGCTGGTGAATAGGATTTTGCCAGGATACAGCTTGGTAAGAACCACATGACAACAAAAAACCACCAAAACAAAATCAACAAGCCTTCTGGACACTCACTGGAGCAGAGTGGATGAGGACATCCAGCATGTTTCCACCCCCAGCAAGGGCTGTCATGAGCCAGGGAATCATCTCTATTACACAGCAGCTGCCCAGACTGCAGAGCAGGCATGGAGAGGGACAGGGAGCTGTGCTTGACTCCAGCTCCAGGTATTTCCAGATTTTGGAACCATAACTACTGTGCTCTTTATGCCACCCCCACAGCTAGAAGGGGGAGGAAATCCAGGTAAAAGCTCCACCTGCACCACTGGCCAGCTCTGCTTCACCAAGTAGGAAAGAACAACAAGGGAGAGGAGGAAATTGAGAGAGGAGAGCTGGAAGTCCAGGGAAAGCCTGTCTTAAAGGAGCTGGATGTAAGCTTAGCTTAAGAAATGATGGGAAAGGAAGAGGGTGATACCTCAAACAGGCTGGCTGTTAACTCCTCCAGTTCCTGCTCCAGCTGTTCCCTGACTTTTGACAATCTCTCACATTCTTTGTCCTTGAGCTTCAGCTCCTGTTGAGGAAATGGATAGGGACAGGAATGCTGATGCCCTGCCCCAGCCTGTCAATCACAGCCCTTCCTCCCCACCCCAGCACCTGATCCATGACCCAAGATTCCTGTCACCACCTCCAGGAAAGTCCCCTCTGCTCCAACCTGTGCCCCCCTCCCCAGGAGTTCCCCAAAACCCTGGAGCTCACCTTCTGTGCTTTGTGCAGCTCATCCCTCAGGAACTCCGAGCCCTTTTCCCGGATCTCCACCGAGGAGCTGCGCAGCCGGGACACGTTGAGCTGCTCCGTGGACTGGCCTTCATGCACACCTCCAGCATCCTGGCATCCACCCTCTGGCTCCTCCTTGTCACCTTTGGATGGCATCAGGGGCTTCCAGTGTCCCAGAGCAGGTGGATTCTGGCTCTCTTCCTCCAAACTGACCTGGCTGGGGGTAAAAGCACAGGGAAAATGAGCGTGGGGGTGATTCAGAGCCTTCCTCCAACACTCACAACACATCCAGGCATAGGCAGTGGGAATGAGGCAGGGAAGGTGATGGGGAAGAATTTGGGCAGCAAAAGCTGCACCTGTTCCTCTGCCCTGCAACCCTATGGAAGTGCTTTACCCTTCTGGCAGGGTGTCCTTATTAACTCAGGATAATAACCAGGAGAACTAAGGACAGCTGCTCCAGAGATCCCATTCTCACCTGCTGTCCAAGAGAAACACCCTGCAGATAGATTTTTAGGATTCCAGGATACACCCAGCAGACCTAAGGTCAGACTTCCCTACTAATGTAGGGAAGCAAAAAAAAAAAAAAAAAAAAAACAAAAGGCAAAATCCCCTCTGCTGCCAACCCAGCCTTCCTCTAGCCCCCCTACCCCCCACATCTGCTTCAGAAGGAAAAGATCTATTTTTAACAAATTTTTAACCTATTTTCCCACCTATTTCCCACCAAAATCCCCCACAGAGCTGTCTACACCAGTGTATTTTCCCCAAGCTGAGTCAAAGCCCTATTTTTTAGTTTCAGTGGCCAGCAAGCAGAGACATCCTAGAAAGAAGAAAGCAGAAGAGTGACCCAGGACACTGCACCTCAGTGCTCAGCAGGGCTCTGTCAACTCCCAAATTAACACAGAGGCTAGAGAAGTTTTAGGAATGGAAATCATCATTTGAGTGCCTGCATGCAGGGCACTGCTGTCACTGTAGTGTTTGTATTTCTCCTCTTACTCACTGAACTCTCCCCATGGAATCTCCCTCCATTTGAAGGCAGGGGCAGTGTGTCCAAGCCCTCCCCACATGGAAGTTTTCTGCCCTGCCCAGACACAGACACTGCCCTGCAGATTAACCTGCTGCTGCTTATCTCTGGCTCACAAGCTCCGGCTAAGCTCTGGTGCCCTTCTCTTCGTGCACCTCCTCCCACACTCCTGGACACTGCTCCTCACCCACCACCTCCTCCTGTAGAGCAGCCATCACCTCTTTTTGCTCAGGCTCACTTTTTCCTCTTCTCTTTGCCCCATCTCTGTGTTCTCCTCTCCTGCATTCCAGCCAGGCCATGCTCTTTCCCCTTGCTCTGACTCCATACAGGCTGGGTTTATCTCCTCAGTCCCAGAGTGTTCTATCACCTTTTCCACTCTAATTTCTCCCTTTCTGTGCCCCCCAAGCTGTCCAACACCAACAGCTGTCCACAGCCACCTTCCAAAGAGGGAACAAAGCTGCAGCTCCCAGCTAAATCAGCTCAGGTATCATAGGAAAGCATGTGGAAAAGCACACATGGAGAACTCCCTGAACACTGGGAAGAATTCATACCAGAAAGGAGCAAGGAAACCAGAGCATGGAGAATAAAAATAATAAATAAAAGAAGCAGTAAGGAAAAGGGACATTTCACCAGTCTACTGATACAAATACACTTAATCTAACCCACAGGAAGGAAAAATAATGCTGTTCCTTTATGACTCTCTAATTCTCAGCTGAAAGTTGCCTCAGGAGACAGATATTTCAGCGTATTTCCACACGCTATGGAAGAAAACTGGAGGATATGAAGGAATTAAACAGTCCCACCCACACTCTGTAATGCCAAAAACATATCCTGGAAAATCATCTACGACAGAATAGCTAATTCTCCACACCATGCAAACAGAATCCCTACGGAGGCCTTGGCTATGCTGGATTCTGCCCAGTGTCCAGGTGGGGCTCTAAAATCCTATCCCAGAGACCAAAGGACCACCAGAAACACTCCCTCTCTTGCTGACTGGTAGCTGCCTTTCCAGGAAAAATGTATCATATCCTAAGAGTCATGCACTGACACAAGAAATGCAAACCTACACAAAAAAAAAAATAAATTCCCCAACATCCCATAGCCTTCTAAAGTTGGTTTCTGTAGAAAAAGCAAAAAAATGTGCAGGATCTGCACTTTTTCCAGCGGCCCCACATGTTTCCTGCAGCGCTGGTCCGACAGGGTTGTTTCCTGTGCAAGCAGCCTCCAGCTCTCTCCAGGTTAAACTCTTAGCCCAGGTTTGGGAGCAAGGCCTGACTCTTCCATCCCCACTGGGATGGACGCCTGACCTGCACCACCATGGACCAGCATCAGTCCAGAGTGGCTCATCATCCCATGTGGGCTCAGCATCATCCCTCAAATGTTTGGCAGAGCATCTGGCAGTGGTTGATTCTATTTTTATGTTATTATAGCAGAACACACTGGTGTTTCTTGTCTTTGCCTCAGCAATGAAACGTCAAGTCCTGTATCTGGGGATGCTGCTGCCTCCGTATTCCATCTCCTTACTTGGCTTCCACACAACTTCTTCCCTGTGAGGGTGATGGAATGGATTTCCCAGAGAAGCCGTGGCTGCCCCATCCCGGGAAGTGTCCACGCCAGGCTGGACAAGGCTTGGGGCAATCCGGTCTAGTGGAAGGCGTCCCTGCCCGTGGCAGAAGATGAACCTCAAGATCCCCTTCAACACAAACCATTCCAGGACTCTACGGAGACAGAGCCCCGGCACACGGACGCCACTCCTTCCCCGTGCAGACCCGCACCTACCCCCGCAACATCGCTGGGTCCCGCTGCTGCCGATGCTGCTCACGGCGGAGGCGCCCCCGCCAGAGCCCCCATGGCCGGGGCAGCCGCACCGGGAGCCCGGGGGAGAAGCCGGAGCGAGAAGCGGAGACGCGCCCGGAGAAGCCGCAGCCGGAGCGGGAGCCGTGCCCGGAGAAGCCGGAGCAGGAGTCGTGCCCGAAGGCACCCGAACCGGAGCTGCCGCCGGGTCCGTGCCCGGAGGAGCCGAGCCAGGAGGGATCAGAACCGGAGGCTCCGGCGGATCCGTGCCCGGAGGAGCCGGAACGGGACCGGTTCCCCGAGGCTCCGGAGCCGATCCCGAGCAGCCGCGGCCCCGCCGCCCACGTGATGCCGGCGCGGCTGCGCCCTGAGCGCCGCCGGCCCGGGGGGTCCCTGCGGGCACGGGCGGGACGGGCCGAGCTGGCAGCCGGCGGCGTTTGTCACCCATGGACTCACCGCGGGGCAGGGAGGAGGTGCAAGGAAATGTCCGACAACCGTCCCTCCGCTCCGCTCTTCGTGCCCGGCTCGGAATCGCTGCTGGCTTCCTCCGCCTCCTTCCCGACAGCGGGATGGGGAATGGGGGCTGCTGTCTGTGCTGCTCCTTCTTCCTCAAGAGGAGGATGCCTCACACTCCGCCCCTGATCCAGCGTGGGGTTCCTCCCACGGCACAAGTCCTCCTTCTCTAAGGAACTCTTCATGCACTGCCCCAGGCTGGGTCCCTTCCACAGGGTCAGGAATAGGCAGCTCCAG
Organism: Molothrus ater; assembly: GCF_012460135.2. Taxonomy (NCBI): domain Eukaryota; kingdom Metazoa; phylum Chordata; class Aves; order Passeriformes; family Icteridae; genus Molothrus; species Molothrus ater. Next base: position 8,669,286 of record NC_050483.2, read on the forward strand.
CGCGGGCTCCTCTCTCCCCACATGTCCTGCCAGGACCCTGCTCCCTGAGGGGCCACAGCCTCCTTCGGGCATGCCTCTGCTCCAGGGTGGGCTCCTCCATGGGCTGCAGGTGGATCTCTGCCTCCCTGTAGCCCCCCGCTACCAAAACGGTGCCACACAAAGCCAATACAGAGGGGAAACCTGGGATGTAAACGCAGGAAGGTAGAAGGATGGGGGGAAATCTGGCTGGGGGGAAATCGGCTGCTGGTTGTCCAGGGGGGTTTTTATACTTCAAGGGGAGCACTGGGCACAGAACCCAACAGGCAAACCACTTCTGCTGTCACCCCTGTCCCACAGCAGATCCCATTGCCACCTGTGGATTGACAGCACTGGAATTTTGAACCAAAAACTGCTGCTGCCCTCAGAGGGCATTTCCCATCACATCCTACCTTGCCATTTCCCTGGGCTTCCCTCCAGGCAGCCATAATCCTTTGGAGCCTTCACACACAGCAACAGCTCCCTCCCTGCTCTCAGCTTGTCCATCCTCTGCCTCTGGGACAGACCCAACGCCGGAGGCAGGAGAGTCAGACATGGTGATCCTGGTGTCCACTGCAGGATTTTGCTGTGGATACTACACAGGGAGCAATTCTCTGTCCCAGCATCTCTTGGGTCTCTGTGTCATCTCTAGCCCTGCCCTGCCGCATGGCCAGGATCCATGGGGACAGCACAGGCCAAGCCCACGCTCTGAAGTCTGGGAATGGTGTCCGGGATGTTTGTGTCTCTGGCTGCAACCTTTGCTATCTTCAGAGAACTTTTGGGAGGAGGGAAAAGATCTTCAGCTCTGCAAAGTACACCAGATGTAATTAGTCTTTGTAATTATTAACTCCCAAGGCTTGGCCAGCAGCAACAGAGGGTCCTTGGATTAGAAAGGTAGAAGTGCTTCCAGGAGCCAACAAAGGCAGGAAGGATGAGAACTGATAGTGCTGACAGGAAGCTTTGAGAGGGATGTGCTGAATCCCAGCCACTTGAAAAAGTAACTTGTCATAAGGGGGAGAGTAGCATATGCTCCCTTCCTCCCAGAAGAGAAGCAGGAAAGCAAAAAGCAGAAAGTGGAAATAAAAGGAAGGGAAATGACAGGGAAGGAAAGGGGAGAAGAAAAAGAAGAAGAAAGCCAGACAGAGGCTGGGAAGGGAAGGAAGAACAGGCATTATCTTTGAGTTTGGAAAGCAGAATCTGACTTTGCTGACACCCCTTATCCAGCAAACTCAAACCAGATGGTATTGCCATAGAAAGGAGAACAAATGGCCTGAAACTCCAGGCTCCATCCAACCCCTCTCCTGGCTGGCTCCTTGGCTGTGCCACATGTTTGCTCAGCTGGCTGCAAGGGCTGCAGCAAGGCTCCTCTGGGGTCTCTGATTTCCAGCACCAGCATGTTTGATCCTCCCTTTGGCACCTAATCCCCACCACAATTCCTAAGGCAAGAGAAGAGGGACCTCACTAAGGACCCTTCCCTCATTTTCATGCTATATGCACTGAACTGTGCAACATCAGAGGCAAAGTGAGAGATTTGTCACCATCCAAGCCCCTAAAAGCAAAATGCAAAGGGTCAGACGGAGCTTGGCACAGGGACAGGCACCCCCAGCTCCTAGGGCAGCAAGAATTAGTGAGGAATTCTGCAGCATGAGGGGAACAAGCCTGGGGGTCCTCACAAAAGCACTGCAGGGTCACTGCATCCTCCTCAAACATTTCTGGCCAGCTCAAACCTCTGAGTAAATCCTGTCCATGAAAAACAGCAACTCCCCAGACATTTCCCAGTTCGATTTTTTTTCAAATTACATCAGATTTCAAGGAAGAATGTAGTTTGCAGAGACACCTCTGATGCCAGCTGCCTCTGTGTCTACCCCAGCCCTGCAACTGGAGAAGGGAAAGGGATTTCACCAAGCTTTGGGACCCATTGTCCCTAAAAGCACTTACTGTTCTCTGGGAGAGAGCAAGGAGGGCACTGTGCCTTTCCCAGCCAGCTGCTGCTAACTCAGCATTGAGAGTGGCCCTTTAACATTCCCAAATGTAGCAATTCAGTCTCTACATCTTTAGCAAGGAGAAAATGAGGATGATTCCAGGGCCCTGAGGCTGAGGATGGATGTCAGCACCTCTTTGCTTCCTGCTCTGGGAAACAAGGCATGCTTTCAGACCATTCTCCTCCTCAGGGTCTGAGGCCACAGGAGATGTGGAAAGAGATCCAAGCAGATCTGCCACGCTGGTAGCCCCTCAGTTATTTACATTAATATTAAATTCCACACATATTTCCTACTGTCCCAAGGGCAGCTCTGGAGCACACGAGCTGCCAGCAGAGCTGCTCTCAGAGGAGGGCAGCAGAGGCCCCCAGATGCCAGCACATCCCTCCACAAGCAGCAGGACACTCAGGGGGTTATTGTTCCACATCCCCAGGAGCAGCCAAACTGCTCCCAACAGCTGCAGCAAATGTCTCACCTGAAGCATTTTGGTTCTCCCTGCTGTGTATGGGGATGAGGGTTTAGGCACTAAGACCCTCAAGATCTATCTCAGCCTGCCTGTTCAGCAATTCCAGCCCTGGAAGTGGATGGACCACAATCCCTTCAGAGAGGGTCCTCCTGCCCTCATGTCCCTTCACAGAGCACTAATCCCACATTTTAAAACTATGCTCTCCCTGCCACTGGCAGCAATTCCCAGACTGCACCAGAAATCCCACATCAGGCAGATGCCAGGCAGCACCTGCTCCAGAGGACCAGTGAAACAACCCACTCCCCTTGTCAAGGATCAGTCACAGGAAGGAGAAAACTACAGCTGGGACAAACTGATCACAACTACTGATGTTAAATAAGTGTCAAAGCACAGGAGAAAGTTGGTTATTATAGAAGCCTGGGTCTCCAGCTGCTCTTACCTGCAAGGATCAGAGCTGTGCTCCCTCTTCAGTGTCCCACAGCTGCCTAAACAATGGAAGACCAGTTCATTAAAAGATTTTGATTCAGAGCCTCATGGAAGGGTAATGTCCTTACGACCTGAGCAGAAGCATTGAGGAGGTGGTAGAAGGGAAGGACAGGCACAATTGGGAAGGAGCAGAAAAGGGACTAAGAACCCTGGGAAGACAGAGAGGAGGAGTTCCCTGGCTTGGTGGAAGTTTGAGGGCAAGGCAAGGACCAATGTTTCCCAGGATGTCATGCAAGGAAGCACAGTGACAGCTCTTGAGCACTGCTGGAAAAGCAAGAGCAAAAGTAAGCAAACACATGGGAAGAGTCTCAGAGAACCAGTGGCAGAGTGGAAATCCCCAGCATCCAAACCACAGCCAGAAGAGGTGGCAAACTCATCCAGGGACAGTGAGGGATGATGGGGAAACATCCTGTGAGAGCCAGGCAGAGCATGGACCAGGTGTTTCACTGACCTAGGCAAGAGAGGGCAGCCCCCAAGTCACCATGCTTTACAGCCTTGGTGGAAAATTCCAGCCCTGCATAATCTCCTGGGGTTCCTGTAAGATTGTGACATGGAGAGAGGGACCAAACAGGAAAGAATTAGAGGAAAAATGCCTCTCTTCTGGCAGCCACCATGGCTGTGCCAGGAGTTAGCAGCAGCAGAGCAGCCAGCCCTGCCTCCCCCTCCTCCGGCCGCCTCTATAAACACGCAGGGCTTACTCAGAAGATTAGGAGGGAACAGGGCAAAAGACAACAGAGTCTCTTTTGTAATGAGGAGGGATTACGGCATCAAGTGACCGGCTGCAGCTCCCAAGTGGGTCTCAGGCTCCTTAGCACACCGTGTGGGGCAGGTCCAATCCCCCTATGAGCCAAGGGGGCACGAGGATGTGGGCAGTGGCCCAGGCCACAAAGGACCCAGCGGGGACACGTGCAGGACCAAACCTCCCCAGCCTCCAGCACAGCTCAGGAGCCCATGACTGTGAGTATCCTAACAGCAGCAGGAGGATCACTCTTTCCTGCAGAGATCCATCTTCCTGCCTGTCCGTGACCTCCTCTGGCTCCATCCCTCTGCTCTGTCTGCTCGTTGTCCGTCTTTGCGATACCTGCTAGGATCTGTTTGTGGTGGGTGATGCACCTGATGTCCCAGAATCTTGCTTGCTCCCACAACTGAATTCCAGGTCAGTCAACTTCCAGGTGTGTTGGTTAGTCCAGAGGGATGAGCAGGGGATGCAGGCAGTGGCAGGCAGCAGCTCCCTGGGTGGGCTCTTCCAGCCCATCCTGACTCCGGTGTGCCAGTGAGCCACCTCCCACCACAGACCTCAGCCACTAATGGAACATGCCAGCTGCCCAGGGACATCCCAGGGCAGCCCAGCACAGGCTGGCAGGTGGGCAGGGAGGTACCTTATCCGTTCAGGGCTGGAGGGAAAAGCACTGGGAAAAGCCCCATAAACCACACAGGAGCAGAACAGAGTAGAGGTGGGCAACATCCATTAGTTACACGGCCAAGAGCTGGAGTTTTCCTTCTTTGGTAAAAAAGGGAATCTGAATTTGAATTACGCAACAAAGAATCTCCCTGAGTGCTTTCGAGCCCTAAAGCCCAGAGAAAAGATGCAGCTTTGTGTAAGGGGCCCCAAAAACGTAGGGGGTTTTGGGCATGCTTTTCTCTTCTGGGCAGCCTGTGGGTTCAACCTCTGGGGCAGTTAAAGCCTACTCTTCCAAGTCCTGTATCCAGAAATCCATATGGAATGGACATGAGGATTTACTGAAAGGGGCATTTGAGCAGCAGGGGACAGGGACAGCTCTGCTCCTCTATATCACCCTTAAGAAGGGACTCAGGGACTTAAGTTTTGACAGGGACACCCAAAGGAGGAGCAGCACCAAAAAGCCAAACCCAGAACAAAGATGCTGCTTGGTTGAAATAGCCAAAAATCTAGACTTTGATGGTTTTCTTCACAGCAGCAGCTCACTGGGACCTGAGCTGTCCCCACCTAAATGTAAATCTTTCACTGGGATGCTTAAATGAGAAACAAATGAGGAACATGGGCCCAAACTTACCTGCCTGCAGCTGCTTCAGGGTGTGACCTGTCCCTTGAAGTGCTTCTTCATCCCCATCATTCAGGGAAGAGCCCAAGGCCCCATAATCATTAACATTATTACCTCTGTTAAATAGCAATGCCTGGTGACACGTTAGGATTCAGAAATACCAATAGTTCACACTGGATAATTATTTCTAACCCAAGAAATCATTCACTAATCTGCCTGGCATGGATAACACTGGTGTCTTGTTGTTTGTTGGGGTGTTTTTAAAATAAATTCAGGTTTATGCAACTATGAGCCTGACTATCACTTGATTATAAAGAATTATTTATGGAAGTTAGACTAGAAGTGAAATGGGGATGCTGCATGTCTGGGGAGCACTTCAGGAGCCTGAATGCCTATTTTTCAGCCACTGTGATTTATTATGCAACATATGGTTGAAGGAGAGGGGAGGTGGAGCTGCTGGAATTTGGGCCCTATGAGCCTGGCTGAACTCCATCCCACAGATCTCCAACAGGGAAGGCTGCCCTGCCTACATGACTAGGACCAGCAGAGTACCGATAGCTCTCCTTGCTAGGATGCCTTCATCTGGATCGGTCCCAATAAATTTTTTCTGGGGTTTTTCCTTTGGGTTGGGTTTTTTTTTCCCAGCAGTATTTCAGGAAGATGTTTCCCAGCAAGTAGGTTTACAGAAACATATTTGAAACAAAAACTATATTTAGAAAATTACTGGGCTAAGCATAAACTGCGCAGTTTGTGACCCTGAGATTAATCTTACCACAAGTGTTTTGTGGAAGGGGGTGGCACATGGGCTTTGTCCTCTTCAGTCAACCAGCCCCATTTGAATGCTGACAAAAATCAAACACTAAAAACAAAGGGATCCACCAGAAATACATCCTTGGTCACTATAACCAGCTCAAGGACAGAGAAAAGACGGGAAACTCATCAAATTAATTGCCTGCTGTCAATTTCCTCCTGGCTTTCTGTGCTGCTGCCTACATCTTACCCAGCTTTTGATCTCAGGTCATTCTGTTTTCTCCTTCCTTTCCATCTTGCCTGGTGGGACACGTGGGATGTCCCTGTGTCTCCTCCTGCTCAAGCTCCAAGCCCTGCTTGTCATGTGCCTCCACAGGAGCTGTGATGACAGTGACCTACACCAACCGCGTGGCTGATGCCCGCCTGGGCACCTTCTCCCAGCTCCTGCTCCAATGGAAGGGTAGCATCTACAAACTGCTCTACTCCGAGTTCCTGATCTTCATCTCACTCTACTTCACCATCAGCCTTGTCTACAGGTGAGCAACTTCACACCCACAGCCTGGCCTGGGGCAGGACATGGGATAAACACAGGAATGGGACAGGGATCCTGATGGGCAGGCACTTGCCAGACTCTGTCCACAGGAGGGAAGGGGAGGGAAGGAAGGAGAGGGAGAACTGCTTCTGTTTGTCCCTTTTAGGCTGATTCTGAGCGAGAGCCAAAGGCTGATGTTCGAGAAGCTGGCGCTGTACTGCAACAGCTACGCCGAGCTAATCCCCGTGTCCTTCGTGCTGGGTAAGGAGCTGTCTGGAATCCAGCAGGGAGGGGAATGGGACAGCATTTCTTCTCCTTGGGTTGGCAGAGCTCTGCTGGCAGAGCAGGTCCCTCCCTCCACCTTTGCAAAACTCCTCAAGTGGGAGGAGTGCCCCATATCTGTGAGTGTCCCCCAGCACAGGAGGACAAGCTCCAAGTGGCACCAGATATGCCCAGGGAATCAGTGGCTGCCTCACCCCTCGAAGTTTTCAAGGCCACACTGGGTGGAGCTCTGAGCAACTTGGTCTAGTGGAAGATGTCCCTGTCCAGAGCAGGGGTTTGGAACGAGATCATCTTTAAGGCTGCTTCATAGAATCAGAACAGTTTAGGTTGGAAGGGAAATATGAAATCTAGCCTCCTTTTAGCATGAGGACTGAATTGCCCTCCAGACATTCCTGCACCCATCTCTGTGTGAGCAGAAGAGGAGATCAGACAGTGGGAGGAAGAAGCTCTTTTCAGATGCCTGACTCTCTTAGCTCCCCTCTAGGTTTCTATGTGGCCCTGGTGGTGTCCCGCTGGTGGGCCCAGTACGAGAGCATCCCATGGCCAGACCGGATCATGAACCTGGTGTCCTGCAACGTGGATGGGGAGGACGAGTACGGGAGGCTCCTGCGCCGCACCCTGATGCGCTACAGCAACCTGGTCAGCGTGCTGATCCTGCGCTCCGTCAGCACCGCTGTCTACAAGCGCTTCCCCAGCATGGAGCACGTCGTGAGGGCAGGTCAGCACTGCTCCTTGCTGCTCCTCCAGGGGCAGGGGGCCCTGTGAAAGCTTCTTTGGAAATGGGGTGGTGCTGATCCCTCAGGGCAGGTGGGAATTCAAGCCCCAAGTCTCCAAGCTTAACTGCAGGGCACACTGCATCTTCTTGGGAAATGCTCCTCAAGGTCAGCAGAGTTCCCAGTCTGCCAACATTGTCTGGGTTCCCTTGGCAATCCACAGAGATGTGATATTGTTGGCCTCCTAAAAAGAAAAGGCACTTCAGGGACACAAATTATCCCATTCTCAACAAGTATCTATGGACACCAGGCAGCTGCACCCTCAGCAGTGCTTTATCGCCCTGATGGCTCTTATCTGATGTGCTGCAGACATCCAAAGTGAAATCCCATTATCCCACCTCCACGACTCAATGTTTTAAGAAGGAGACTTGTCCTTCTGCATGTCTCCCCAAATTCTGAGTCGTCACTCAGATTTTTAGGGAGAGCAGAGGCATCCACCTGAGATTCAGATGTTTTCATTCCAGACCAGATCAGTTCCTTCTGCCCTCTATGTCCATCCCTCTCCCAGCTGCTCTTTCCCATCCAGGCCTCATGACACCAGAAGAGCACAAGAAGTTTGAGAGCTTGAATTCCCCCCACAACAAGTTTTGGATCCCGTGCGTGTGGTTCTCCAACCTGGCTGTGAAGGCAAGGAATGACGGGAGGATCCGGGACAGCGTGCTGCTCCAAGGCATCCTGAATGTGAGTGACAGAGGGGACAGGCAGGGCTTTGAGATCCTGGGGAACAGGAGGCACCTGTGAAACAGGTCCTTGACACATTCCAGAACAGCCAATGCAGGTTTCTGGGATCCAGATGGAAAGCCACAAGGAAAAATATATCTGGAAGTCTAAGGGAGGTCAAAAACATCCTCAACAACTGAGGTCCTGTAGAAAACATTACTATTAAAAACTCTTAGATAGTTTTGGGCAACAGGCCATACTCCACAGGCAAGACCTGGCAACAATCCCTGCCCAGCTGCACAGAAAAAGGCTCTGGAGCAGCTCATCCTTCTTGGTATTCATGTGCAGAGAAAGTCACATGGTTTCTGTTGCCTAGAGCAGGATTCATCTCCCCAGAGAGAGAGAAACCTCCCTCTGGGATATTCATCTATAGACAGGAGAGACAAATGGATGCTCCTGAGGGCATTCTTGGCCTCACCTGTGGACTGCTCATTTTGGGAGGAGAAACTCTGCTGTGAAGTGAGCTAGGAGGGATCTTGGGCTTAGGGGGAGACACCCAGGCAACAGGGAATTCCTCCAAGGCTGAGACTGAGCCCCTCTTCCAGAAAAGGTATAAACAGAAAGGAAAGGGCTGGAACAATGGAGGACAGGGGTGCTGGAGAGGCTCTGCAAGGAGTTGGGAAGTTATCCTGACATGCCATTCCCTTTTCCCTGCTGTAGGAGCTCAACACCTTGCGCAGCCAGTGTGGGAAACTCTATGGATACGACTGGATCAGCATCCCCCTGGTCTACACCCAGGTGAGAAGGGAATCCCCACAGCCATTGCTCCACCACTGCCTGTGCACATCCCCACTTACACCCAGACCTGGAATGGTTTGGTTGGAAGGGACCATAAAGCTCATCCAGGGACACCTTCCACTACCCCAGGTTGCTCCGAGCCCTGTCCAACCTGGCCTTGGGCACTTCCAGGGCTGGTGCAGCCACAGCTTCTCTGGAAAACCGATGCCAGGGACTCACACCTTCTTAGTAAAGAATTCCTTCCTCTTATCTAATCTAAACCTGCCCTCTTATCAGTTTAAAACCATTGTTCCTTGTGCTGTCACTGTCTGCCCATGTAAAAAGTCCCTCTCTTTCCTTTCCATAAGCTCCTTTAAAGTACTGGAAGGCCACAGCCTCCCCAAAACCTCATCTCCAGGCTGAACAGCCCCACCTCTCTCAGCCTATCTTTGTAGAAGTGCTTCATAACTGACCCACCAAGAAAAATGCAGGTTACTCTTGAATCCCTCACCCCCACCTGCTCTCTTCCATTGGTACCTCAGCACACACCCAGCCCAGCTTCCTTTGCCTAACTCAGACACATCCTCCTGTCCAGAAATAACCTCTATCCAGGGGTAACAAATCCCCACAGATCCATGGAAAACACAGGAAAAAACAGACACAGTCCCTGCACCACCTTGCAGGGATCACATCCTGGGCAAGATCCCAGGAGGTTGTGCCAGGTGTGTACTCAGCTGTTTATCAGCCCAGGCAGACACTTTGGCACCACCTTGCTCCTTTGTCTCCTACAATCCAGGACAGATAACAGGGATGCCCTTCACCATGAAACAGGAGCTGTTGCTGCTGCTCTGGCAGTGCTAGAGGTTAATGGGGAACACGTAAAGTGTATTCCTGTTTTGAACCCCCTGTTTTTATCAAGGGACCACGTGAGAGTCTTGCTTACTTTTAACTTGAAAAGGGGAAGTTTCCAGTCCTGTGGTGACAGGGAAAAGCACAAAGCTCAGCATTGCCTGAAATCTAGGCAGGCAAATATTAATAAAAGCTCAGCATGAGGAGAAGGAAGGAAGGAGCAAATAGCAATGCCAGGGTTCCCTTCTTGGAAGCAGCCTGCCAGCATGGACTGAGCCATGAGACAGCTTCCAGCCCACTCAGGATGTCACGTGCTTGCTGCTGCCACTGGCCTGTGACACCTTCACAGATCATTCCAGGGACAGCACGCAGTATAGGTAAAAGCTGCAGGGAAAAGGGAGTGTCTGTAGCTTTCTGTAGGGAAATGCATCCTCCTGCAAAAAGCCTGTTGGAACTGAATCCAAGGCTTCCCAGAGGCTACAGAGCTTGGCCTTGGAGCTGTGTGGGGTGGAACTGAAGGGAGATGCTGGGAACTCACGCTGCCCTGGTGTGTCCCTTGGCGTCCTTCCCAGGTGGTGACCGTGGCTGTTTACAGCTTCTTCCTGGCCTGTCTGATTGGGAGGCAATTCCTGGATCCAGAGAAAGCATATCCTGGCCATGAGCTGGATCTCTTTGTGCCCGTCTTTACATTTTTGCAATTCTTCTTCTATGCTGGCTGGTTAAAGGTAAGGCCCAGAAACCACGGCTGGAGCTGGAATCTGACCCAGCCAAGGGTTTTTCCCAGTGTGAGCTCACCAGGAACCCTGCTGTGTTCTTTGATCCATGGGCAATAACAGGAAGCCAAGAGGGGCTGAGGAAGTGCCAGGACTTTCTAATTTTCCAACTGTCTCACTGTGGACACCAGCTGCACTTTTCCTAGGCTTTGGTCCTTACTAGAGGGAAAAAAGGAGCTCCTAAAGTTGCAGGAGGGTTGTGTGAGCAGGGGGGAATTATTACAAATTCTAATGTCTCCCAGCCCCTGGGGTGCTTCCACTTTTAACCCACCCCCTTTTGGGAAGAAAAACATGGCTTGGAATTCAAGGGACATCACACCTGACTTCTCCCTGCAGGGAAAGGGGCAGGGATGACAATGGTGACCTTTGCTGTGTGCTCTCCACCTGCAGGTGGCTGAGCAGCTCATCAACCCTTTTGGGGAAGACGACGATGACTTTGAAGCCAACTGGCTCATTGACAGGAACCTGCAGGTAAAGGGCATGAAGATTTGCTAGTTGAGCCTCACCTGAAGAGGAACACCAAGGCAGGACAGTGACCAAGTTCTCCTGCAACACCGCTGCCTCCAGCTCCCTGCCTGCAATGGGAGAGATCCTCCCAATCCACAGCAGGCAATTTGGGGCTTCTGGCATGTCTTTGTACACAGAGGCTGCCTGCAGCTTCATTCCATGCTCTGGCACATGGGATAGATCAAGGGTGCTTGTTTCAGGCCTCAGCTGCCTTTGAATGACACATCATTCCTGCCCCTCGTTTTCATACCCTGTGTCCATCTAAAACTGCCTCCTCTGGTTTCTGCCATGCACTAACTCCACATCTCCCACCCTTCTGTCCTAGTGAGTCTGTTGCTTTCCTGTCTCCTTCAGCGCCATCTTCCTTCCAATTAATCAAATCTCAGTGTGATAAACAACCCAAATGAAAGGAAACCACAGCAACCCCAGCCACTTGCCTGGTTTCCGTGCTGTACCGCTTCCTCCAGCTCTGTGTTCCTTTGTCCCTCGATAACAGGCACACAAAATGCTCCTCGCTCACCCTGTGTGACATTCCTGCTGTCCCCTGCAGGTCTCCCTCATGGCAGTGGATGAGATGCACCAGGATTTACCCATTCTGGAGAAGGACCTGTACTGGAACGAGCCTGACCCCCAGCCACCCTACACCGCAGCCACTGCTGAGTACAAGCGCCCGTCCTTCCTGGGCTCCACTTTTGACATCAGGTGAGTACAGGTACAAAGTGTCACAACACCTGGATCAGGTCTCATGTAGGACATTACACTTGAGGAGCTTTTAGGCTCATCCACAACAGCCAACATTCTCCATGGAAAAGGATAAATCTAACCTCTTTTCTTCACTCACCTGTATGATAAGCACCCATTTTGGGGAGCTAATGGCAATACAGAGAGAGGCTTGCCACTGGCAGCAGCATTCCCAGTGCTGCCAGTCTCTCCACGAGATCCCCCCCCTTCCTCTGTGGCTCTGTAACAGTCCACTTTGCTTTCCCAGCATGCAGAAGGAAGAGATGGAGTTCCAGCCCCTGGAGCAGATTAAAGAGAATGAGGAGGCCAACCACTCCACTCCCTTGCTGGGACACCTGGGCCGCCTCCTGGGTGTCCAGTCCCCGAACTTCTCCAGGTCCTCTTCCCGGATGAACTTGCTGCGCCGGCGAGGAGATCCCACGTCGCCCTTCTCCCACTATACCTACCAGGACATGGGGAAGGCTGGAAGCCCCTGTGGCATCAATCAGCCAAGGGGAGACTCCCAGGAGCAGTGGGACAGTGAAGAGGGAAAACTAAGGGAGTTTGATGCTTTCATGTCCACCCCCTTTTATGAGAGGCCTGGGTTCTACAGTGCTCCACAGACGCCCATCAGCTCCATCCCCATGATTTTCCCTTCCCGGCGCCAAGGGCGCAAGAAGCCACCGGCGCTCTCCAGCATCGCCGCGTGCTCCTCTTCCCTTCGGGATGTCATTGTCAACGCCTCCCCTTCCAGGACCAGTGACGTGGACAAGAGTCAGAGCTCCCTGGGCTCTGCTGCAAAGGAAACCTTTGTTTGGCCAACTGAGCGGAGTAAAGGCCCTGACTCTGTGGCTGTGACAGTAGGAGAAGGAAAGAGCAGCTCCAGGGAAGCTGCCACCACGGGAAGTCCAGGAGCGCAGTCCACAGCATCCAACAGCCCCAAATTCCCCTTCCTGCCAGAGCCCCTCGAGCATGAGAAGCACGGCAGCTTCAAAAGCCTGAAGAGCTCCAAAGCTTCACGCCCCCCCTGGCTAAACCTGGAGAGCACAGCCTCGGCCACTCCCAATTCAGAGCATTCCAGTGCCTTTCACACCCCCAGCAACAAAACCCCCGGAGGCAGCGCCTCCCTCTGCTTCTCCTTCACTCCCGTCACCTCTCCAGTGCTGGAAAGGTCCCATAAGGGCAACCTGGGCCCTGAGGCTCGCAGCCTGAGTTTGGAAGATGCAGCCAGTGCTCCAGAGCAGCACCCAGAGGTTTCCAGGAACATGAGAGACACTGGGAATGGAAACACCAACCCCCCAGCTCCCAAAGAGCCCAGAGAGCAGAGAGTCCATCCCCCAACGACTCTGGAATCTCCCTAGCCGAGGGTGACTACGTGGGGCTGATGGAGGTGATCCTGGAGACCAGTGAAAGCCCAGGGGAGGAGCAGATGGACCAGTACAGCTAAAGGGGAATCCATGGATCCATGGGATACCTGCCTTATCCTGGCACTCACCCCAACAGAGGTGCTTGACATGCAGCTGGAGCTCAGCCTGGGCTGAAACCAGCACTAAGGACATGCTGCGCCTGGCCTCAGCTACAGCAGAGGCACAACTCATGTTGCAACAAGAACAAAAGCACCAAAAAACCCAACCTGTAGCAAAAGAACAAGACTTTGAGTGTTAAATAATGCAGGTACCAGCCAGGTGTACCCCAGAACAGGAGCACAGTTAATGTGGCTACTTCTCTCCTCACAGCAAGAATGAGAGCTCGAGTCCTTTCTCAGGCAGGACTTGCACTCCTAACAAGATAGTCCAGGGAAAAGTAAGGGACTGAATAAAGTTCATCACTTGTGATGCAGACCCACAGTGCTTCTTCCAGTCCTGTCTGGCTGGTACTTTCCAGTACTGGGATAAGGTGAGGTAAGGGCTTGGCAGCACAGGCAGCTGCAGCATCTGCCCAGCACATTGCTTCCTTCTGAAGTTCCACATCTCCCACCAGGAATTTGACAGTGCTCAGAGAAAGCTGGATGGCAGCAGACATCACTCAGCTGACTTTTACTGCCCACTCTCAGAAAATAAAAAGCGAGGCTCAAGCCCAGGACCTTGGTTTCGTTTCCTCATTTTAGTTCTCTGCAAGGGCTTCTAAAGAAACCACAGAGATTTTCCTACTTCTGCCTTCAGCAGCAGCTGCAAATCCCCCATGTCACACCACAAATTTACCTCCCACTGCCTTCACTACAGCTGCCTACTCTCCCTCCAAACTAAACAGGAAAAGCCAGCTGGAACCAAGTCACTTTATTGGCTGGAGGGCAGTACATAAAACACAAACAGAACAGGGGATATTTGGTACAGAGTATGGAACTGTTTAGCTAAGTAACTGAAGCTGCATGCATGGCTGGACAGTAAGTAGGAGTCCCACTGAAACCCAGAGCATGGCTCTTGGCAAGGCTTCAGCTGTGGCACTCCCCGAGGGTGTGCTTGTCGAAGAGATACTCTGCCATGCCGTATTTGGGGGCCCCCATCTTCCGCAGGTTGGTCACGTGGTCACCCAGCTCCTTGATGGCTTTCACCTGCTCATCCAGGTAATGGGTCTCAATGAAGTCACACAACTGAAAGGGAGACCAGAGGTTTACATTCAGGCCTGAAACCCTACTGAGGCTCTCTAAGGAGAGGATGCAGAATTTTCAAGCTGAGAGGAAGCAGCCTCTAGGTTTTGTTGCAGAACAAGATGAAAGTGAGCCAGGCTTAGGTAGGCTCACTTGCTCCAGAACCCTGCAGAGCCAGGCAGCTCAGGAAGCCTCTCCTCTTCCTCATGGCAGGAAGCATTAGCCAAGCTCCTGAAGAGATCTGAGACACCCCCGCTGCACAGCAAACCCACAGCAGTGAGGATTTACTAATCCTCAGCCCCTCTAACTTAGGCAGGACACTCCCCAAGAGTGCCTGGATTCTCACATGTATTAATCTCTTCCTGCTATTAAGCAACCTCAATCCAGCCTTGCAAAAAACTTCATCTGAGAAGAATTCCGTGTTTTCAGACATTGTTCTGAAACACCAGGGCTTTTAATATTCCAAAGCAACTCTGGAATTTTGTGGCAAGAAAACCCTCGTGACAAAAAGCCTTAAAAAGATGGAACTCAACCCCCTCAGAAATGGTCTCCATAGAGACTGTTCACAGACACTCCAGAAGGAATAAAGCAGGTCCCTGTCACTTTAAAGATGCTGCTGGAAGGACAGCAATAACCCCACCAAAGGGCTCTACCCCTGGTTCACACCTTTTTTCACCTTTAACACCACCAGGGACACACAGAGCTTAGCCCCAAAGCCACACAATTAACAGGCACATCCTTGGACAACCACGCTGATCCTCAGCATGTACTTACATGGGGGTCATTCTTCTCAGTGGCCAATTTGTGCAGCTCCAGCAGTGATTGGTTCACATTTTTCTCCAGGTGCAGGGCACACTCCATGGCAGTCAGGCCATTCTCCCAGTCATCACGGTCTGGCTTCTGAAAGGGGAAAGCACAGGACATGTTTGCTGTAAGAACCCACAGACCAGCAGGGTGGAGAGCCTTTAGGTCACTCTCTGTTTAAACCAAGTTTAAGCAAAGTCAAAAGTTTGAAGTGCACCCTCAGAACAGAACTGAGCAAACCATTAAAGTCCCACTTCTCAAAACAGTGCACAGAGCACATCTGCTCTGTGTTAAGTTTAATGACAGTGATGAACCAGTTGCCTTCTGGGTCTGCCCTCACCCCACAACAAACAACCTGGGGCTTAGCACCCTCTCCTTACACAAGAAGTACTTCTTTATTATTCAATCAGCACAAATAATTGAATTGCTCCACATCTCAAATTCCTGTGCCTCTCCAGTGTCAGCTGCTGCTCCTTCTGGGGAGGACCCAGAGGAAAATTCATCCCCTTGCAGTTGGGGGCACAGCCCCCAGCTCACCTTGACGTCCTGCAGGAAGATGCGCCCGCCCCTCTGGTTCTGCAGCTTCATCAGCTTCTCAGCGTGCTCCCGCTCCTCGTGGGACTGATGCAGGAAGTACTTGGCAAAGTTTTTCAGGGCCACATCATCCCGGTCAAAATAGTAGGACTGAAAAATAAAGGAATTCACAGACTCTAAATCTCTGCTTCAGGATGGCTGCAGTCCAAGCCCAGGCCAGAAAGGCAGTGTGGAACAATTCTCCCCTCAGTATCATTTGATTTTTCCAGCTAGGATTAAATTTTAACCTGTACTCCTACCAAGGACATAAATAAATGGTGTTTGTGTCCTTGGCTCAGTTCCAAAAACACAAAAACAAAACAAAAAAATCACAAACCCCACAGATATATGTTCTGAGCACCATTAAACTGCAGCCTTGAAAGGTCTTTTTCACGGAGAAATCTTCCCTTTGTTTGCCTGATCTTGTTTACAATGACCACATTGCAGGTCAGGGTCATGACTTGCAACATCAGGTAAGGGTGAGCCAAGAACTTTTAGGTACTCCTGCAATAAAGCTCTCTTGCCTCACTGGGCTTTCCAGGGATTAGACTAAGAATACACTTTCTACTTTTTTTGAGGGGAAAAAAGTGACATTTAAAATACAAGAGATAAATTAAACTACAATACGAGTTTAACAGCAACTAAAATATGAATTAAGCTACTTCTCTGAAAGCAAAAAAAAAAAAACCAATAACAGCAATTAGAAGCCGTGACACAGTTTGTTTATTCTTGGTCATTTGTAGCTTTCAATGGAAATTTCTGTATGAACTGCCAATTATTTACCAACCTACTACAGAACTCTCTGTAGCTCTTACACCAGCGGCCTGGAGGTTCAAGTCAATGCACCGGTGCTTGTGTATCACTATCACCCACCAAGAGAAGCTCTAAACAGGGCTCAGAACCAAATTAACACAGAAAAAAAAGGCTACAAAATACATGGCACAACACGGCACAGTGTCCCTAAGAAGTCTCAATGTCCCAGCACGACCAAAGCACCAGGATTGCTGCACAGAGGTCAAGGAACAGCTATAACGGGCGCCTCAGGCCGAAGGAGACATGGAAACACAAGGCCCGAGGAAACCATGGATTCCTACCGATTCCTGGAGGAAAACCCGAGCCTGGGAGGCGAGCACGCCTGCGGGAAGGGTGCCAGGAGCTTCCTTAAGCACCTCCCGCTACCCAGCCCGGCCCCAAGGGCAGAGGCGCTGAGCGCGGCTGATAACAGAGCCGCCAAGGGCAACGGCGGCGGGGCCGCGGAGCAGGCGAGATAAAAGCGCCTCACCTACACCCAGGGGACGGCCCAGACGGGCCCGAACGCAGCGGGGGGGGAGGAGGAGGTGGAGAAAGAGGAGAGGAGGAGGAGCTGGCGCGCAGGCACCGCCCGGCACCCAGGAACCCCCCGCCGAGCAGAGCCCTCGTGTCGCCCCTTTATCCGTCGTAGGACCCTTCCCTCAGCCCGCCGCGCCCGCGCCCTCACCATGCTGAGGTACACGTAGGACGCGTAGAGCTCCAAGTTGATCTGGCGGTTGACGGCGGCCTCGCAGTCCTGATGGTAGTTCTGGCGCACCTGAGAGGGGGGCGCTGCCATGGCTGCTCCGGTGGGCGCTGCGGTGACTGTGTAGACGGCGGTGTAAGGGGGGTGGCGGCGGGCCCGAGCGCGGCCGGTTCCGTCCAAGCACTGTTGACGCAGGAACCCCCTTCGCTCCGCCGCCGACGCGCTGTGAGGGAAGCGCGCTCGCCGGCGCGCATTTTATACCGCCGCGCTCCAGGCCACGCCCCCACGAAGGCGCGGGGCGTCCCAGCGCCCTTCTGCTGGCCCGGCGTGACTCAGCACCCGCCCTGGCCACGCCCACAGCGGGGCGGGGCCTGTCCCCCGCACGCCGCCGTTTCCCGCCGCGCGCGCGCCGTCCATCCCGGAATGGCCCGCGTTGGGAAACCCCCCCAAAAATCACCGGGCCCGGCCATTTCCCCTGGAGCACGCTGCCCAGCCTGCTGCCAAGCTGTGCCCCACATCCCTCCGGGCACCGGGGCTCCGCTGCTGCCCCGGGTGCTTGGTGCCAATGCCTGAGCCCCCTCTCTGTGAGAAGAAAAAGTTCCTAAAATCCAAGTTAAACCCAGAAGCTGAAGGCCAAATGTCCAAAGCTGAACCTGTTGGTAATGAGAGGAGTATTTCAGCTGCTTTTAGTGCTATCCCAGTCACTCGATGTGTGTGCCATCATTTATTTGCAATAAATTCTTCAGTCATTCAATTAAATCATTAATTTACAATAAGCACTGAGTCTTTTGGTATCTGCTTTCTTAAATTTTACCCAGATTACAAGGGAGTAGAAAATGCTTAAACTGAGATCATCCCATAGCACTGAACACCCCAATCTTGGCTTTTCCCAAGCCAGCGTTCAACCCTATTTTTTCCCAAGCTAATGTTCCTGCTGAAGTCCACCAGAAATACAATTTACTGAGTCTGTAAAACTCAGAATAAATAATTTTTTCTCTACATACTGCGCCTTCAAACTCAGACTAAATATTTTTTCCTGTATGTAGTCAGACCATAAACTCAGATTAAATAATTGTTTTCCTCTCACCAGTTCTTTCTACACATTTTTATCTGGTCTTTGACCCTTCCCGGCACTGTGAGATGTCCCACGCGTGACTGCACCAGTGCCTGTGTGTGGGTAAAGGGCAACACCAGAGCATTTTTCCAGACACTCCAAATGCCCTGGAGGGAACAGGGAGCCTCGGCCTCCCTTTGTTTCAGGGTTTTCTGCTGCTCCTGTCGGTTAACCATCACAAGTAATTAAGATCTATAAGATAGCGTGGGTCATACCTATGCTTCGGCAGGCTGCCAGGTACATTTCAAATCTCCTGCTCTCCTCCCACATAAATGCTTATGTAAAAAAAAAAAAAAAAAAGAAGTAGCTGCTGGGCAGACTTTTTTTTTTAATTTTTTTTCTTTATTTCTCTGTTCACAGTGGAGTGTCTCCACAACAGGAACATCAAACAAACTCCATAATTGCAAAGTTTGTAACGGGAATATTTCCTCTGCAGCTCGGACAGTCTGTGCCACTCGTGATCTCACGTCAGTAGCATTAGGGAAGTCCCAAATTCTGCTTTCTGGAGTTGCACAATGCACATTGTGTTTGATGACAGCAGATTTACATGGTCAGGAGAGGAAATACGGGGTTGCACAGCCATGGGGGTCATGTCTTGGTAACCAAGGTGAAGAATTCACCACTCTGCTCTCATATAGGATTCAGTTCAGCCATTCCCAGATCTTTCCTGTTCCAAATTACTGTTTTAATTTCGACTCTACTTCATATTGTTTCCTCATGGCTTGGTTCAGGCCTCCTTTTATCTTGTGCTGCTCTTAGTGAAAATGCATTTATAATGAAATCCCTGAATGATTTAGGTTGGAAGGGACCTTAAACATCATCCTGTTCCACCCTGCCATGGGCAGGGACCTTCCACTGTCCCAGGTTGATCCAAGCCCTGGCCACAGCCTGGCCTTGGACATTTCCAGAGATCCAGGGGCAGCCAGAGCCTCTCTGGGAAAGCTGTGCCAGGGCCTCTTCACCTTTGCAGGGAAGAATTCCCTCCTAAATGTGGAAGTCACTTGTGGAAACCCAGGGCACCAGGAATATTTCTGTGTCTGCTGTGGGGTGCCCTGACCCCCAGGGGAGCGCTGAATTTGACCCCCATCCATGGAGAAAGTTTCCTAGATTTCAAGATAGACTGGAATCCACAAAAGTGTGCAATAGATTATAGAGAGCAGTGTAGGTGTATCACTTGGTGAGAAATTTAGTGTTTGGGATTTTTAGTATGCTGTGGATGGAAGCAAGATGGAGGGCACAGGGTGTCGTCCTGGGTTTCTTCTTCATGCTTCTTCTTCCTTCTTCTTCATGGATTTGGGTGGCATTTTGTAATTGGGCAGAAAAGCCCCCATTGTGGGCTCTTTGGGATCAGTTTTTGGGTTAAAGGGGAAAATAATCCAGGTGTCAGTTCTTAATTGGATAGTTTAGTCTTACAAGACCTTGTAACAAAAAATTGTTAGCCATTTTGTGCCTTCTAATGAAAAGCTGATGAACTCACAGGAATGCAACTGTTTTACTAATAAGAAATAATAAACACTTGAGTCCAAACACAAATTGCTATCTCAAGTGCCTTCAATCCAGACACAAAAAAACCTATGACTGGTACCCCCCACAGTCACTTGATGGAAAACTCAGCCTGAGTGAGGTGATGCCTTTAGCAGGCTTCTTCACCAAGAATGTCTGTAAAGTTCTTTAGAAAAAAATTCTTTACTACTTAGGGAGAAATTCTTCCCTTATTTTAGTACTTTTTTACCCCTCAGCATTCCCAGCTGCCCAGGGCCTGCCTCATCCTCTTGGTTTGAATTCATGTCCCTCTCAGCTGCTTTCTTGGGCTGAAGTAGAGGCATGTTCATGCTGCCCACAGGCAAAAACAATGTATTGTCTGCCTACACAAGCTTCAAATTGTTGAAGACAATCCCTGTTTTCCCTTGGATGATATCCCATCAGGAACAATGGAGCAAGCTGTCTTGTTGTTTACAGCTTAGCTACTGTACACAGGGCACAGACCCCAAAATCCACCCAGTTAGGGAGTAGTAAAGCTGGGTTTTAAGCATGCAAAAAATAATCAGAACTTCTTTGGTGAGTGTCTGCACATGATACAGAAGTTATTAGGTCAGAGATCAAGATGTACCCAAAGGGAAAGTTTCCACACCTCCTACCCCCACTTTAATATCATTTATCCTGACTCTACCCGTGCCCTTCTCGTGCATGACCTTTCCAAAGGGGCAGAAAACAGGACTCCTAAACAAATACCGGACAGTATTTGCCCATAGTAAATTCTGAGACAGATTTTTGCTGATACAGTCCCTGAGCAAAAGCCTTGGCATGTGGCTTAGGCATCCAGTTAGACCTTCAGGGAGAGGGCTGCCTTGGTGTGAGCAGAGAGCCAGAATGCCCAGGAATGCATAAATTTCATTTCCCACCTGTAGAAATGGTTCACCTCTAGCTTTAAAACCCTTGATTTTGCCATGCTGGTTTAATGGCCAGAATAATAGCAAATCCTCGTTAAAAATCAACAACTGTTCCAATTCCAGTGAGCAAGAAAGTGCTGAATATGCCTCAAATCTAAAATAAACAAAAATACAGTAACATTTTTTTTTAAATTCCCCAAAGCTCAAAGTCCTGTAAATAAGAGAAATTGCATCCAGTCAAATATTTGTTATGGAGAACCTCCACTCCATCCACAAACTTCAGTGTTATTCAGCTTCCAGGCTTTATGCAAACACAAAAGCAACTAAACTTGGCTCCAAGGTTGATCATGCGTCTGGAAATTTGACACTGGTCTCAACTGTGAGTTTTGAAAGCTGTTTACTAAAAACATCTGGGCTCCACTTGCTCTGGGAGTTTAACTGAAAATTCCTTCTTGTTGCTCCTTGTGCAAAACACTCGGTGAAAACTTTTCAGTTTGTTTCTTTTAGGTGCCTGAATTTTTCCAATTGGGAAACCCGGGATTTAGGCAACAAGTTTTCACTGGGTACTCACAGCACAGAATGCAAATGGCTGGGGTACACAGAGCTGCTGGCTCAAGGGAACACTTTCCAAAGGGAGACAGACAAAGGATGTTTGAAGTTCTGCCGGGAAATTTGCTTTGGAGACCGAAAACGAAGCTGTTTTTATGCAGGAAAAAAGTCCAAACACAGAATAATCTGTAGCTTTGTACTACAAGATTTTATAGACAAGGATTATAAAACCCTCTTTAGACAGACAAACTTCTTCTAAGTTGTGACACAGGATTTTTTTTCTCTCTGGAGTATTTTTACACACAGTCTAAACAAAATGCTGTAGGAGATTGCAATTCTCTGATTTGCCCAGAACACCCTTTCATTTATTTTTATTTCTTTTACAAGCCTTGTAAAAAATACACTTTCAACCAAGAGAGTGAGCAAGAACAATGTTAATAATACAGTAATTCTGTCAGCACAGCCAGAAGCAGGATCTGGTGAATTTACTTGGATGTCTCAGCCCTTTTTAAACTATTTCAGCCTGACTATTTAAACTTTCAGACTGACTCCACTATCTGTGAGGGAGAAGCTCCATCCCGATTCCAAAGGCAACCTGTGCCCCAGGTGCACGTACAGGAGCTTTCACAACATGGATTTGCCCAGCTGCAAAAGGCACAATAAGTTTGATGTTGACATTCCACCACAGGCCACCATCCACAATATTTGCTCTACTGTCATCATCCTTCCATGGTGTCATCCACCTTTTTTCCCCCCTCTCTCAGATTTACAGCGTTAAAAACAAGGGGGTGGGGATCATTCCTGTCCCCTGTTTCTGTTTTATTGAACTTTTTCTTCAGATACTGTACAAAAACTGCAAATTGTACACCCATCCAAAGTCAACAAAAATGGGGAAATTTCTCAACACACCACAAAAACCCCCTCCTTCTGAGCATGAATTTTCCTGGAAAATGCTGGTGAGTGCTGAAGCCCTCATGGATCACCAGGCAGGTTTGCTTCTAGATAAATGGATGAAATGTTCTTTTTTTAAAAGAAGTTTTACTTGGGAATCAAAGAGACAAACAGGCTTGTCCCCCCTGAGGCCATCAGGTAATTTAGTGAGGATGCACAAAGGTGTTCCTTGGATTTAGTGCAGCACTGAGTTTGAGCAGACACTGAATCTCTCAGAGGAGGCTGCTTTTATACTCAGCCACCCAAAAAAGGGATGAGCAGCAAATGCTTTCAAGCATGAGGAGAAGAAACAAGCTTTTACAAGGAGCTGGCAGTTAAAGGACATGCAGCAGCCTGATAAAACACCACAAAAACAAGCAGTGGCCCATGGCTGATCTCTGTTGGGCAGGATGGGTGGGGGGCACCCCCAAAACTGCTGAGCAGGTCTCTCCAGGAACTCATTTCATGGCTCATTCAGAAGAAGTGAAGGGATTCAATCCATGTAGAGGGATGTTCTCAGCAGAGGGGAGGCACAGGGAGGGTTTTCTCTGGGAAAAACTGGTTCCTGCTGTGCTGTGCTGGGAGAGGACCCTGAAAACACTCCCATGGCTCATGCAGAGGTGCAGCCACAACTCCACAGGTTCCACACCCACATCCACCTTTCCTGCTGGGTGCAGCTTCCTCCTAAGCCACATTCAGGCCCTTGGCATCAAAGTAAAAATACTGAAAAGCAGCTCAAGGGGTTCAAGTTGGGCCTAAAAAAGCTGTGCTGCTTGTGGAGCAGCGAGGCAGTGCTGAAGTGTGGAGTGCTGTCCTTCCTCAAGGTGGGGAAGTGTGGAGTGCTGTCCTTCCTCAAGGTGCTGTCCTTCCTCAAGGAAGGGCTGTCCCTGCACACTGAACAAACTGGGGGGAAAAAAGCAAGGGAATTGCACAAAGAGAGAAATAAACCAGAGGAAATCATCTCTGCTGGGGTGAGAAATGGCTGTGACACTTGAAATGGGGTTGGCCTGCAGGACCGTGTTGAAGCTGTCGTGCTCAGCTCAGCAGATGTTGGGCCGTGCCCACAGATATCAGCGTCCCAGCAGGCCATAAAGCTGGGACAGAGAGGCCACCCACTCGGTGGGACAGGGAGATAAGGGGTCAGGACAGCCCCAGGAGGCCCTCAGCAATCCCACAGGGCTGTTTCAGACACTGCTGGGCTGGGCAGAACCCTGAACCTGGGCAGAGCACCCTGGCCCTTGTGGTCAGAGTCCTGGGAAGATGCTGCCATAAAGGCTGTGGAGGCAAAGGCCTCAGAGTCCCCTGAGCCAGAGGAATGCTCTGCCTGGCCTGAGGAATCTTCCACCCACTTGCTTGCTCAGTCATGCAAGGCCACAAACCTGTCTAAATAGGCAGCGATGACCAAGACTGAAACTCAAATCAGGAACTTTCCAGTCTGACAAGTAAAAACAAACAAAAAAGATTTCCGCTCCACACGTTATTAGCACAGGCCAGGCCCTTCCTTGCCTGCTGTTTGGTGCTCTTAGCTCCTTCTAAAGGTCTCTGAGAAGGGACACAACCCACAGCAGGCTCGGAGGAAAGAAGATGAAACACTCCCTCAGCCAAAAAGGCTGCATTCCTCACACAAACACCCCCACACCCCATGTGTCTCTTTTCCCTGTCTCCAGCCACCCTGCTGACCCCTTAGAGTGTCTCTGCAGGCCCTGAACTTAGCAGAACACAGCATTTTGGACCAGTTTCTTTTGGCCACTGGATGGGTCTGAAAGCTCCAGAGTTAGAGACACATGGAAGAGCTCAGTGATTCGAGGGCAAAGGGTGATCACAGAGAATTTCCCCAAAACGCCAGGACCCTGAGGGACAGGGAGGATGTTCACTCAAACCCAGAAGGAAAAGTTCTCTGACAAAGCATTTCTTCAGTCAGGAGGTGCAAGTTGAGCAATGGGCTGACACCAGCTGAAACAACAGCCTGGGAGGGAACAGAGGGATGCAAAACCACGAGGATATCTCTGAGGTCACCATGGAAAACAGTCTCTGACTAAGAAGAAGAACGAAGCCAGAATTGCAGCATTGTTACTTCATCCAGAGAACTTTGTTCAATCAAGACCAGCAGGCTCAGCATGACCACACAAAAAAAAGTTACCAGGCTTTTATTGGAATTCCTGCCTGTATCCCTGCCTCAGGCAGGTTTAAGGAGCAGTGGACTCTGCCTGGAAAAGGCAATTCCCACTTTATGCCCTGCCTGTGTTTACTCTGATCTACTCTGGAGTCACCAGGCCCTACTTGCCTCCACATAAATAGAAACATTTCAAGAGGAGCAGGAAGGTTTTCAGCCTTGGACAGGAGAAAACATCCACTTCCAGAGTTTTCTGCTGGAAACACTTTTCCTTTGAATCACCAGCCTTGCTGTGGTGAAAAATGTTGTCACCACAAAATTCCACAGATGGGAAGGGTTCAATCCCTTCTTGCTGGATTCCAGAGGCCAGGAAAGCAGCTCAATTCAGAGAAAGGAGCACTTCCTTAACTTATTTCAGCAAATATTATATATAATTATATAATATATATAATATTATATATTATTAATTAATAATGTTATTCAGTTATTTCAACCTCATCTGTCACACAGCCACTTCACAGGCCTACAGTGACAAGGACGGGAACAGAGCTGGGAATTGCAGACATTGGAAGGGGACTGAGAATCTGTGTTTTTACAAGAATCTGTGTTTTTACCACAATCTGTGTTTTTACAGCCGCATCCAGCGTGAGAAGCACCAGTGCAGAGAGGCTGAGGAATAGGAAGAGAAAGTGACACCACCATTACTTTACATCAGCTGGAAACTCTCTCTTCTTCTTCCAGGTCCTTCAGAAGTGGCTTTTTCCAGAAGTAATTGGGAGAAGACAGTTCTACCCCTTTCCCCATATCACCCACCACCCAAAACCAGGCAGATATCTCTGTTTCAGGCAGTTCCTGCTTTTCTGTCAGGTGGGAGGATGAGGATTGAGCAACAGCACCTCCAAAAACAACCAAACCTCAAGGGTGAGGAATTGGGAAGGGGGTGGGATCTCTTCCCAACCATCACATTACTTTTACTCATCCTCCTCCTTGGGAATGAGGTAACATTCCACTTTCAGACAAGCTTTGCCTGGTATCTACAAGAACCAAACTAAGAACGTCATGATTAATTTAAAAAGCATCTTTATTTTACTTGAAAAAAACTTGTGTTATATCACAAATCAGGAAATGAATGAAAGGTTAATCAGCTGTAATTTCAGTTCAGTTGCTCTGGGAGGGATGCTGTCCTTTCGAGAAAATAATTTTGTTAACATTCCCATTGTGTTCCAGCACTAGGATTACAGTCAACAAACAGGGCACTGTTGGAAGTTGGTCACTGAAGAAGCTCCCAGCACCCTTCCAAGTGACACTTCCACCTCACCTGCCTGCCAGAGGCTGCCTGGGAAGGGAGGAATCGCCCTGCTGTGTCCCAGAGCTCCTCGCTCACCTGATCCGGGAGGGGAAGGGAAAGGAACGGGAGAGGGGAGGGAAGCGACCAAGAGTAGGGATACGAGGGAGAATCCTGGGCCCAGGGTGCCAGGAGACAGAGAGCTGGAAAAGGGGTGGACGGAGAAAGGAATCTGGAGCCATCTGCCTTTTCTGGGAAGGGAACGGGAACGGGAACGGGAACGGGAACGGGAAGGGAAGGGAAGGGAAGGGAAGGGAAGGGAAGGGAAGGGAAGGATCGCAGCACCTGGCCCCGTCCCCAGCCACCAGACTCAGCACGGGGTCCCTTCAGGAACCCCGGGCGAGGCACGGGAGCGGGGCGCAGCCGGGTTATTTCGGTTTGTCCCGTATTATCCCGGCCTATCCCGGCGGTCCCGGCCCGGCCGAGCCGCCATGTGGGGGCGCCCGCGCTGCGCTGCCCCCCCTCCCCCGCAGGCCAATCAGCGCTCTCCGTGCGCCGCTGCCCCGGGGCACGCCGGGAGTTGTAGTCCCAGCGGCGCGGCTGTGAAGCAGTGCCTACCAGCGGCTTCTCCGCGGTTCGGTGGGGCGGCTCCACTTCTGTTGTCTCCTCACGGACACTCGGGGACCTGCAGGATGGCTTCCGCCATCCCGCAGCCCTGCCGGGGTGCAGCGTCGGTGTCGCGCGGGGATGACGTCAGCGGGAGGCCCGGGCGGGTGTCATGGCCGTGGGGGTGCCGCTCCCTTACAAACCCCCTCAGGCGGGGGAGTGAGGGAGGGCAGTGTCCGGGGCTGTATAAACAAGAGCGCACATTGAGATAATCCCAGTGGAACTGTGCCAAACATAAAATGTTGCAACAGAAGAGTCAAATTGCATCCTAAGTTTCATAAGGAACATACCCATAATATTTGGTTCCTCTGAGGAATCACCATTTTCCAGTGTTTATAAAAGTCCTGGTTATCACAGAGTCACAGACTGCTTTGGGTTGGGAGGGACCTTGTGAAAAACGCCAATCACTTGTTTTTAAAAAAGTTTAATAGTAATAAAATGGTTATAAATATAGTAATAGATTAATAAAAATTTGGACAATTGGGATTAGGACAATACGAGACAATAAAAACAAAGAGTTCTGGACAGCCCAGATACCTTTTTCTGCGCAAAATAAGCCTGAAAAAGGACACGTTAACAGAGGGTTAACCCTTAAAAGCAACAGCCTGTTGCACATTCATACACCTCATCCATGATGCATAAATTCCTTTTAAACAAAGGATTCTGTCTGGGCAGTGTCAGCTTCTTCCTCTTAATTCTGACGGTGTCTTCAGAGCTGAGCAAGGTGGGAAGAAGTTCATTTCTTCTGATAATGGAGCAATAAAGTCTCTGGAAGATTTAGGTGTCCTGTGGCTGCTATCTGGTACAAGTACCTCATTCCTCTCTTTAAAAAAAATATTCCACATACATAGTTTCTATTTTAACATTATGTTATAACCTCAAACTATATTTAACACACTACTTAAGAAAATCAATACAGCATAACTTTCTAACATAACACATATAATACTCATTTTAATATTTGTGAAAAGCCAGTCATAAAATACACATTTTTCACAACTTTAAAAACCATCACATTCATGGGCAGAGACACTTTCCACTATCCCAGGTTGCTCCAAGCCCCATCCAGCCTGGCCTTGGACACTGCCAGGGATGAGGCAGCCACAGCTTCCCATGGAAATCCATTCCAGTGCCTCACCACCTGCACAGGGAAGAGTTTTTTCCCCCAATATTCCATCTAAACCCACCTCCTGTCGGTTTGAAGCCATTCCCACTTGTCCTGCCACTCCTTGTCCAAAGTCTCTGTCCAGCTCTCTGAGCCCTTTTTGTCACTGGAAGGCTCCAAGGTCTCTCTGGAACCTTCCCTTCTTCAGGCTGGACATTCCCATAACCACCAACAAGCATTTTGTAACACAATTAAGCAGAAATAAAAATCTAATTATGCTGTGGGAGGGGAAACCAGGGCTTGTGGTCTACATGCAAAAAGAGAAAATGGAAAAATATGTGAAAGTGGTGAAATTGTCAAGAAAGCAGGATGAGAACAGCCATGAAAGATGTTTGGTGACAGCAGAACATGCCAAAAAAATATGATAAAATATATAAAAAATGTATTCCTTTCTTTATAGAGGGTATGGCAGAGGTGGCAAACAAAGGAAGTATTTTCCCTGTACAAAAACTTTTAGTTTTCCAAGTTTAAAATTAAATGTCACATCTGATTCTGGGATTTCTCACAAATATTTGGTGTGTTTACTTTCTTGAGGCTGATTAATTTTGTATTATTTAATGGAAGCAAGCCATGAGCATTGTTTTTAAATATTCAAACCCAAATATCTTTAGATTTTCCAAGCAATTCCCCTCACACTTCTTTTTTACCTGAAACTTGAATTTGAATTGGATTCAGTCTGCTAAGAAAGGAATTCTGGGTTTTATTTTAACCTTACAAGAAAAAGCACATAATTTAACCCTAGCTTTGCAAAAGTTAATACACATTTCTGCTGATGCCAGGATAAATTCTAGGCAGGACAAAGAAAGAAAGCCTGGATGAGCAGTATAAATTCCAAAATTTTAGGTGGTTACCCTTGAGTGAGATAACACAAAGCTGTCTAAAATGGGATTAATAAGCAGCAGATTTTTACCAGCCCCAAAGGAATAAATTTCTCCCCAATATCTAATCTAATCCTTCCCTCCTTCATTTTAAGGCCATTCAAAGCCAAGTGTTTAAAGGGTGGCCACAGAGAGGACAAAGTCTCTTCACAAGAAACCTTGATTCTATGAATCCATTTTTTGTATAAGAATTTAAAAAATAGGTGAAAATAGCACTGACACACCAAATGCAACTTTTTTTTGATTCCCAAAGTCCTGGGAATTGTAAAGCCAGAACTGTAGCCCAACCTGAATTTCACAAGTGGGTGCTATTTTTAGAGGAGAAAAATAAATCATTCACATCCTCTTTTATGTTGCATATTTTCATATCTGGCAGCACCATACAAAAAAAAAAATTAGAGGGGAAAATCTGCTCTGGTTTCATTGCAAGTAATAAAATCCACACATAAATAATATAGTTGGACTTTGCTTAAGGAAAAAGAAAGATTTGGGTTTGGATTTTTTTTTTTGGTTGGTTGGTTGGTTGGTTGGTTGGTTGGGGGTTTTTTTGTTTGCTTTTTTGGGTTTGTTTTTTTGGGGTTTTTTTTTTTCTTTTTTTGAAGGCGCATCAAGAATTTCAGGAATCCTCTATGATTAGGAATAGATAAATAAAAATGGTCTCTCACTAGTTAAGTGAGATTAGCAAATAATCGGTGAAATCTGATTTTCAGTGGCAAAAGCAAAGTGTAAATGCACAGAGGATCACTCATATGGGAATTTCATTGACAGAGTATTTTTCCTCGATTTACTTGGTGCTGTCTGTACTCCCACCCGCATTCCAACAGGGCAGCTCCACTTCTAGGAATGTAAGAGGATCTCTGTGCTCATGAGTCAGTCCAGGAGTATTGATTTCCAAGAGCAGCCAAAAACACACACTCAGGGAAAAGAGGAGCAGAAACTGGGTGAGTGTATTATGAATCTGCCCTGCTAAATTTTTCTAATGGTGCCAAAGAAAATCACAGCTGTCTCCTTCCGGTGTCAGAGGTTACTGGGCATGAGGAAAATGAAAGAGGATGTTTTGATTTTGAGGAATATTTAGGGATTAGCACCTCGATTTGTGAAGGGATGATACAGCTGTGATGAAGAGTGAACCTCTAATGGACACTTCCCACCAGACCAGGCTGCTCCAAGGCCCAGCCAGCCTGGCCTGGAGCACTTCCAGGGATGAGGCAGCCACAGCTCCTCTGGGGAAGAAGGAGAAAAGAAGGAACATATTCCTTGCCAAGTTACCCAAAGACCTAATGCCAGCTTTTGCTGTGAGCCTTGTTTGGTCCACTGGCAGCAAGCAGCTCCTTACAGTGGATCTTTTTGGGAACACATGGCTGGGGTGGGTGGAGAGGGAGGGAACTGTAGCAGAATTAGACTTGATAATCCAACCTTTCCACCTTCACAAGGCAGGAGAGGCATCAAAATCTCCCATCTGGACACACATTGGAAATCAGGCTCTAGTTTGGTACCTTGGAATTCAGATGCCTCTTTTAAAAGGCAGCCAGGGTTTGGAATTGCACACAGGCTGATGCCCATCCTTAGGTATCTCTCCACACAGCTACAGTTAGATTCCATCACCTCTAGAAAGAGGAGCATTCTCCAATCCTGCAGGCAGCAGCCACCCAAGGCCCTTCATCTTAACAAGCCCTTTTGGGCATCCTGAAGGAGCCTTTAATGTTCTTAAAACCTTCTTAGGAAGCTCCTGGTAGACCTCCATCATCCATTCTAACAAGTCCCCAGGGACAATTTCACAGGCACTGAGGAGAAGTAAATTTTCCTTCTTTTTAAAGAAAATGAAAACTTCCAAAGCAGTTCAGTTTGTCCCAACTTCTCCACACCTTGGTTGGAGAATTCATGGCTTGGCCAATACCTCTCCAGTCCTCCACTTGGTTGGTGCAGAAGTTATGGCAGGAATTTGAAGGATAATTGATCCTTCATCATTATCTGCACCAGCAGCTTCCCCTGGCCAACAACTTGTGGTTGGCAGAAGTCACTCAGAACCTTGTGGAAGTGCCTGGGACATCCCAAGGGGACTATCAACAGCCTGGAACAGATTCCAGGTTCCAGGGGTTCTAGTCAGTAGTAAAGTTGTGCATAAAGACAAATCCAACTCCTGTGCCCTGGTTGTGCTACCATTCAGCCATTTCTTGTTCCAGCTCCTGGAAGAGCTGGAACAAGGATTTTTTTTTTCCTTCATAAATACCCTGCTCACAATTGTAATTTCGTTCACACTGATGAATTTTCTTGCATTTCAGACACCTTAAGGCTACAATTAATACAAAGTCTCATCACAGAGTGAAAGTATTTAAAAATTCAGAGGCACTTGTAGCTAAGCTAAGTAAAAGAGATTTTATTAAACCTATTTCATCATAAACTTTGGGGGTCAATCAAGTGAGAATAATCTCAGCATTTTTAAGGATTATTTATTACTTTGCTACAAAGAAGAGAGGTGGTGAAGAGAGGGATGAGCTGCAGGAAGCAGCATCACCTCTCTATTAGGATTTGATGCAGCAAGGAGAAAAAAATGGGAAAAAGGAAAAATCTAGTGGCAAACATGGCTTCAGAGATGGAACTCTGGCAATTCCAGCAAACAACAGACACCGAACAAGGAGAGAGAGAGAGAGAGAGAGAGAGAGGAGAGCAATTTCAGGGCTGATCCATAAAACATAATTTAATATATTTGGAGTTTAATTTTGAAAGGGGTATAGACTGCTTTCATACGGTGTATCTAAGTGTTCCTGAGTACCAGTTCCCAGAATTTGTGCCCTAAAATATGCATCCAACCCCTGCCTGCTCTCACCTCAGCTTCCTCAGTGCTCAGTGGAGAACGACATTCCCAGCTGGACTCTTCTCTTAGTGTGAAAATGACCTGAAGCTGTGCCATGCAATTCTGGAAGTACACAGCTCTCCCTTCTAACTGCAGAGGGAGCCAAAAGAAAGTGTTTTCAGCCCAGAAAATGAATTTGGATTCCAGCATTTAATTTTTAGATGTCAGAGTTAGAGAGGATCAGTCACAAACTGTAGTTTCTACCCAGCTGATGGTGGAGACTGAACAAGGTTTTCTTGTCTTGTTAAGGCCCTTCTCACCTGGCTGATCACTCTTTTTAGGGCACATTTTACCTCTTTGTTCCTGAGGCTGTAGATGATGGGATTTAGGAGTGGGGTGAGCATTCCATAGAGCATGGACACAACCCTATCCCAGTGTGGGGAATAGGTGGAGGAAGGGCGGACGTAGGTGCAGATGGTGGTCCCATAAAAAAGGCAAACTACAGCCAGGTGAGAACCACAGGTGGAGAAAGCCTTGTGCCAGATCCCAGGGGACTTCCTGGCCAGGATTTCCTGGAGGATACAGATGTAAGAGGCCACAGTGACCACGCAGGCGCCGCTCCCCAGCACCCCGGCCACCACCAGGATCACCAACTCCGTGCTGTGGGTGGACGAGCAGGAGAGGGCCAGCATGGGAGGAAGGTCACAGTAATACTGCTGGATTCTGTTAGGACCACAGAAAGAGAGTGTGAAAACCAGAGAGGTGTGCAGCAGGGAGTTCAGAAGCCCAGTTGCCCAGGTGCCCAGGGCCAGCTGAGCACACAGCTTTGTGCTCACAATGCTGGGGTACCTCAGGGGGTGGCACACAGCCACGTAGCGGTCGTAGGCCATCACAGCCAGGAGGAAAATCTCTGTGCCCACCACAGCAATGAGGGAAAAGTGCTGGAACAGGCAGCCAGAGAAAGAAATCTCTTTGTGCTCCAGCAGCAAGGCCCCCAGCATCTTGGGCACGGTGATGGTGGGACATAAGAGATCCAGCAGGGATAAGTTGCCGAGGAAGAAGTACATGGGGCTGTGCAGGTGGGAGTCAGTGCTGATGGCAATGAGCAGAGTGATGTTGCCTGCCATGGTGGCCAAATAAATGAGCAGAAACAGCACAAAGAGAAGCAAACGGATTTCTGGAGCATCAGAGAGGCCCACGAAAACAAACTCAGATACTGCTGAGAGGTTGCCCCTCTGCATCTTATCTCTCATTGTGGGAACGAGCAGAGGTTTCCCTGGAATAAAGAAGGTATAACTTAATCACAATATCATCCCCATTTTAAAGATTGTGAGGGGGTTTTTATGTGTCCATTTTGAAGTTCAAAATTGTTTCCAAGCATTGCCGCACTCAAAATCTAAATTTTACTTACATATTCCTAATGCAAAAGGCAAAATGTAGGTATTAAACTTCACAGTGATTAAAGCAAAATGTTAGTTTTTGCAAGTTGCCACCTCAGACTGAAGAGCTGGAAATTGAAGTTACCTTCCCTATGGCATCCAGCTTGGACACAGCTCCAGGCAACGCAACGGGGCTTTCAAGGTTCTCTGAGCAAAGGGAGTGTGGTATAGATCCTAAAATTCCTTTCAATATAAAATACTTAGTATTAATAATACCACTAAAAGGATCTAGATTAGTAACAGAAGCTAAAACTTTTTAAGGGAGTAATGCTGTCAGAAAAGAAATAAATCTCTCATACTCAACAGATAGATGCATGTTGGGGTTTTTGTTCAGCTTTTGGATGGGGCTTGGAGCAACCTGGTCTAGTGGAAGGTGTCCCTGCCCATGGCAGGAGGTTGGAATCAGCTTTAAGGAGATTTCCAACCCAAACCATTCTATGATTCTATCATAAAAGTAAGTTATAATTTGGCATCCCATTAAAGACCCCCAGTTTTCTGTAGTTTTACCCTACAGACTTCCATAATACCATTAGTACTTCTGGCATCTATCTGGACTTTCCCCCCATCCCATTTCCCCAGTTCAAAGAAGTCTAAATGTGGCATTAAAGGATCTTGCCATTTACCCCACACTGCTCCATGGAATGTAGCTCAGTATTTACAGTAAGGACTTACATACCAGCCCTAGAGGGAGGGAAAGCAAAGTTCAGTCCAAATGACTCCTTTTTGGGAGACTTTGAGATTGATTCTGAGATGGTGGGAATATTGTACCACATTCCCATTTGTAAGATATGCAGACATAAATAGATTGATGAAATATTTCATCTGGCCAGGCTCCACTGTGGTCTCATATTCTCCCAGAAGCAAAGTCAGGGCTTAAACTACATAAGAAATCGTAAACTCAGCAGAAATAAAAGAGACATCACTTGTTCATGAAATGGGGAGCTCATTCAGGTGAAATAGCACAGAAACAACACAGAAATACTCACTGCTGCACAGAATTAATTACAGGTGATTTATAGTTGTCTGTAGCTCCAGGAAACAAAACAATCCTTTTTCTTCTTTCTACATGTGACATAAAAATGATTTCATTCATAAGGGAGAGATGAATCCTGACAAAGCAGCATTGGAATATTCACACAGACACCTGTCAGCACTGGCACAAGGGCTGGCTTGGCTGCAGGAGTAAGCACCTCTCTTCTTTAATGAGGTTTTATAAATATGAGGGAGCGTCTGGGGACAAGTGTGTCTGACAGTTTTTTTGGCTGTTCCCTTAATTGCATGTATGAGGGGTTTTTCAGAATATTGCCAAAAGGGGCTGGAAATCGAAGGGTCCAAAATTACCATCACTACTTTGAAGAGCTGACAAAAATTCCCCTCTGGTCCCATTAAGCATCCATGTGTGATTTATTGGAGTGCCACTCCCCATGTGATATCCAGGACTGAGAGCAGGCCTGTTCCTATTCCAGCAATACCTGACTGTAAATTCTGCACTGTTCACATGAAGGACTCTTGCTGTCAAGCATTCTTCCAGCCTGTTTGCTGTGTTTGAAAACTCCTGGAACTTAAAGATTCTGCATCTTACATGGGCAAACAGTGATAAGACAAGAGGGAATGGTTTTAAACTAAAAGATGAGGGACTTAGATTGGATATTAGGAAGAAATTCTTCCCTGTGAGGGTGGTGAGGCCCTGGCACAGGCCCTGGCCCAGGGAAGCTGTGGATCCCTGGAAGTGTCCAAGGCCAGCTTGGTTGGGGCTTGGAGCAGCCTGGGATAGTGGAAGGTGTCTGTGCCCATGGCAGGGGGTGGAACAACATGAACTTTAAGGTCCATTTATGAACAACATGAACTTTAAGGTCCATTTCAACCCAGGCCATTCCAGGACTGTATAAACTGGAATTCCCCAGGGGTCACACAGTACAGGCCTATCCTGCCATGGGAGTGCAGAGCTGTGGCTGGAATAAATCCCCATGGCCCAGCTCTTCCCCTGTGGGCTGCAGTTACTCAAGGATCATCAGGCATCACACTTCCCATGGAATTTTGCAATAAAGGATTTCATAATAAACACAGATGCCAGAAAGAGATACAGCAAAGAGATCCATCCCTCGCCTCTCCCTTCCAAGCCAAACAATTCTGTGATTCTGTTCCCCTCATAATCTTAAATGTTTCTTTTGGGGTGAGATGCATTGGCCTCATGAATGTGCCAGTCACCCAGGCCCTCAACTCCAGATCTAAGTTGCTTATTTGCAGGGATAATCTTAGCTGGGTTATTTAGAAGTAGAAGCACAGGATAGTTTTGGAGATAAGTGTTCTGCCTCAGGGTAAATACATAAAAATTATATTGCAGTATATTTTATTATAAAAATTCATTAAAAACACCCTCGAAACAAACAACAACAAAAATATCTCTATTTGCAGAATCCAGATGTGGACTAATTGATGATATGCTGGATTAGACCCCTCTTGCCCACTGCTCCCTGCCATCCCCACTGTTACACAACCAAAGTGATTTGATTTTTGTCCATTCTGAGACGACCCAGCTTTGTCATTGTTTGAGATTTCCATCTAGGAATGCTTATGATGAGCCCAGACTGATTACAGTCTGTTGAAAATGCTCCCTTTTCTCTGATCTCCATTTGTGTTTCAGTCTCATAGTCTTTAAATAAAATTGATTAGCCTGGGATCTCTTCAGGCTTCTTGGGATTTAACAAAAGCATTGTAGAGGTCCTGCCAGTTCTCAAAGGATTTTTTTTTTACCTTTGAGGCCATTTTTCACTTTCCTCTAGGTGAAGGCAATAAATCTGAGGATGAGCTCACAGAGCTGATAATTTCCAGGAGAGAAAGAACTCAGGATTTTAATGGTGCGCAGTGGAGCCAATTTACATACAGGGAAAAACTCAGCTGCCAAAGCTGCAACTTTGCAATTTGTCAGGCACCAACTTTTTAACAACATCTTCTGAGGCCTTGTTAAAGTAGTCCCAAGATGTTTCAAGGGGAGAAAAATCAATTATATTAAATTGTTTGTCTTCATAGAATAGTTTGGGTTGAAAGGGACTTTCAAGCTCATCCCATTCCTACCCCCTGCAATGAGCAGGGACATATTCCACTGGATGAGGTTGCTCCAAGCCCCTTGTATTGAAATCTCAGCTCCCAAAAATATGGAATTTTTATTTATTTTGTCAAAATTTGAGCAGTTCTTTCAAATCACTTCACTGTTGATGACCCCAGTTTATACCTGGTGAACAAATTGACACCAGCAAAATAATTGGACCAGAGCTCCAATTTTTCTTGCATCGATTTATACATAAAATATTTATAGAAGCTTTACTGGAATGTTTAAAAAAATCACAGTGATACATTTTAATTTTTCAACATTTTTCTCTAATACTAAAAAAGAAAAGCTCCCTTCCAGCCCAAACCATTCTGTGATGATCCTGAATAGAAATTCACTATTAAAAAGAAATCTCATTTGCACAAGGATGGGAGATGTTTGGAAATCTCTTTTAACCAGGAAGATCAATGACTCACTGATGCTTCTGATCCTCCTCTTCCTACAGGTGTGGGAGTGAGGGCTAATTTAAGACAGTGAGGAGAGACAGGAAAAGTGGAAATCCTTTCACTTCCTGTGCAGCAATTTAGATTGGATATTAGGAAAATTTCCTTCATGGAAAGAGTGTTCCAGCCCTGGAACAGGCTGCTCAGGGCAGTGGTAGAATGGCTAATGCTGAAGGGATTTAAAAGCTGTGTGGATGTGGCACTTGGGTACCCAGGTTAGTGGTGGCCTGAGTAGCCCTGTGGAATGGTTGGACTTTATGATCTTAGAGGGCTTTTCCCACCTCAGTGATTCCATGATTTTATTTAGCTGGGATGAATCCAATCCTAAATAATTTTAACACAAATAAATTGATGGTGTTCCTCCCATGACAACCACTAAATTTCTATCCCTGATGGACTTGGTGCTGTAACTGCTGCCCTCAAAGAGGCAGTTTGGGTTAGAAGGGACCTTATAGACAATACCATTCCACCCCCCTGCCATGGGCAGGGACACCTTCCACTATCCCTGATATCCCACATTGCTCCAAGCCCCATCCAAGCTGGCCTGGAAAACTTATATGGAAAGGACAGCCATTGGAAACCCATGCCAGACCACCACAGGGAAGAATTTCTTCCCAATATCCCATCTAAACCCACCCTCTGCTAATGTCAAGCCATTCCCTCTTGTCCTGCCTCCATGCAGGACACTCTTTGTCTGTGGAGTCCATCTCCACTCCTCCTCCTTCCTCTATACATTGGGCTTTGTATGATTAAAATAATTCACTTCTGTGAGACAATTATGACTAAAATATTCTTATGTGTCTAAAGGAAACCCTACAAGCAAAATCTGTGCCGTCTCTGTCTTCCAGTGTTGGTGGGTGAATCTGGGGACACTTAGTGCATGTGCCTCTGCCATCTGCTGTCACAGCACAGGAAGAGCATGTCAGACAGGGAGACAAGCCTCACTCTGGATTCATTCATTTATTTGAAAATTTTGATCCCACACGAGTGGAAGTGATTAGGAAGGTTGGGGTTTTCAGCATGGATTTTTAATATTAACAGTAATATGTGCATAGAAATGTATTTGTACATAATTTGAAGTCTGTGGGCTTTATCCACTGAGTCATTATTGTGCAGGAGTAGAGCAGGAGCGTGACCCCAGGTGTAACTCTGGGTGTAACTCCAGGGTTCTGCCAACCCAGCCTGGCTCAGAAGGTTCTGCAGCTCTTCCAGAGTCTCCACATGGATTCCTTCACCTCGCTGCTCCTCAGGGTGTAGATGAGAGGGTTCATCATGGGTGACAAGATGGTGTAGATGACACAGACATACTTGCTGGGGGGCAAGGTCCCAGCGGGCCGCAGGTAGGTGAAGATGCAGGGCATGAAGAACAGGGTGATGGCCATCACGTGTGAGGCACAGGTGGACAGCGCCTTCCAGTTCCCCTGGGAGACGCGGGCCCGGACCTTGGCCAGGATGAGGGCGTAGGAGGCCACCAGCACCAGGAAGCAGCCCAGGGATATGAGGCCGCTGTTGGAGGCCATGAGCCACTCGGTGAGGGCGGTGTCGGCGCAGGCCAGGCGGATGACGGGCGGCACGTCACAGAAGTAGCTGTGGATGGTGTTGGGGCCGCAGAAGGGCAGCTGGAGCATGAGCACAGTCTGGACAATGGAGTGGATAAAGCCCCCGGCCCAGCAGGCAGCGACCAGCGCCCAGCAGGCCCTGCGGGCCATGATGGCCGTGTAGTGCAGGGGCCTGCAGATGGCCGTGTAGCGGTCGAACGCCATCACCGTCAGGAGGAACATCTCTGAGGAGCCCACAAAGTGCAGGAAAAACAGCTGGGCCATGCAGCCCTCAAAGGCAATGGCCTTGTGCCCTGAGAGCAGGGCCACCAGCACCCTGGGGGCAGTGACAGAGGTGCAGCAGATATCAATGAAAGACAGATTGCAGAGCAGGAAGTACATGGGCAAGGAGAGCTTGGGGTCAGTCCTGACTGTCACGATGATGAGCAGGTTGCCCAGCAGGATCATGGTGTAGGCCAGGAGGAAGAATGTGAAGAAGAGGAGTTGCAGTTCCTGGGTGTCGGAGAGCCCCAGGAGGATGAATTCAGTCACCCGGGAGGAGTTGTCCTGTGCCATCGCTGCAGCTCAGGCTGCCATGGCACAGGTCGGGGGGGAGCCAGGAAGGGAAGGGAATGTGCTACAGCTCCAAGGCTCATGGATGGTGTGAGCAGGATGCATTTGCTGCTGCAAAAAGCACAGTGTCATGTCACAAATGACAGAAAGCACAGTTTGCACTCACCCCCTATTCTGCCCCTACTCAGGTCTCTGGACTGCCGCTCCACACTGACCTTCTCCCCTGAAATCACTCTGACCACTGTTTTCCTGTATCATGGTTAGTGTGCTCCCATTTCTCTGTCAGGGAGAAATCACAGAATTATGGAATTGTTAAAGTTGGAAAAACCCCCACTGAGTCCAGTTCTCCCCCCAGCACTGCCAAGACCTCCACTAAACCATGTATCCAAGTGCTACATCCATACTGCTTTTAAATCCTTTCAGGAATCATCCTGCTCTCAGATAACAAGAGCCATGAATGCTGGAAAATTGCTGTGCTGTCCTTTTATCTGCTGGAAATTTGAAGTGACTACAAGCAAATGCTGCCATTCTCAGGCATGAGCTGTTCCATGTTCTGATCCTAATGTCACTCCTGTAAACTCAGGAAAGGGCTCTCCAGTTAGCTTATTCACTCTGAAACTGGGAATACATGCACAGAAACCAGGTCTGGGAAATTCCTCACTGGAGAAATTGGCGTTTCGAACACAGCAGAAGCTTCAACACCCTGCATGGTTTCTCTACCTTTATATTTTTTAAAGGAATTTTTAAAGTTTTTCAGTAGACAGGTACCCCCACTGTCCTGTGGAAGTTAAAGTGGGACCAGCAGAGGAATGAGCTTGTCCATTTAAAATCCCTCCAGGAAATTCCTTTGCTGCTCCATTCTGCCAAGGAGTTTATAACTCAGCAAGAAGGAGGCTACCAGGAAGAAACCAGATGTGTATGATGCTAACAGCATTGAATAAAGCTGCCTTAAAAGATCCAAAAGGCCAAATCATTAGA
Organism: Molothrus ater; assembly: GCF_012460135.2. Classification (NCBI taxonomy): domain Eukaryota; kingdom Metazoa; phylum Chordata; class Aves; order Passeriformes; family Icteridae; genus Molothrus; species Molothrus ater. The sequence continues at coordinate 8,708,299 of NC_050483.2, forward strand.
CAGGGGACATTAACAGGACACACACATTGTCCTCTGGTATGTTGAATATCCACTGTATTTCTTCTGCTGTCTTTTTGGGACAATTTCAGTTTAAAGCCAATGCTTCCCTGAAGGAGTGACAGTGAAATCCAAGCCAGACTATGTCCCTGACATGTGTAATAACACAAGCTCTGGTTATTTAGCTGAGGAGGGTGGTAGAAATAGTACCCAGGTCCTGGCTGTGGTGTGAAACACCCCATAAATACACCTGTAGTGACACTGGGCTAGTGAACGAGATGTTGGTGACCCTGCTTTACTGACAAACACCCACAAATCCTTCCTTACAGCATTCCCATGCAGAACACCAGGATCACTAGTGTGTGATATTCCTGAAAGTGCTCAAGACCAAGCTGGACAGGGCTTGGAGCAACCAGAGCAATCTCTCATTGCAGAGGATCAGAACAAGATGAGCTTTAAGGTGCTTTCCTGCCCAAACCATTCTGGGATTCTAAATCTACCACTGATTTTTTAATGGTTTTTTATTCTAAGTCATAAAATAGACCTCCCAAAAGTCACTCACCAGCAATGCTGCTTTGCAAAGGCAGGATTTCAGTGGGGCCTGAGCAAAACAACGGAACAATCCCAGAACACTTGCACAGAGCTCACTTGCTGTCGCTGCTCTGATGACCTCCCCAAACCACTTCAGGGGATTCCATCAGAACCTCTCAGTTCCATCAGAAACTCTCTGCAAGGTGCTGCTCAGAAGTTATGGAAGGAGCTCTGTATCTCTGCCAACTCTAAGCCCTGAAAAGAACAGCCCAACCTTCTGTATTTCCCATTACGCAAAAAACCCAACCAAGCAAAAAACCAACCTCCAGGAGCATCTTCAAGTACAATTATTTCTGTAGCAGAAATAGTTCAAGTAAATCACACCACAGAAGCACAAGGCTATCAGGAGTAATGAGATCTCAGAGGCAAAGGAAGTTTTGTCAGAAAACCTCAGCGGGCAAGGAACTAAAATTGTTCCTTAGGTAATTATTACTTTAATTACTGGAGAGAGACCTGAGATAAAGATGTCTCTTACTTAGGACATTTATATAAATTCATGTAAATGGATACAAATTTTGCTTTCTGTCCTAAGCCTGTCTTTCTCATCTACAATCTTATTTCTTATTAACTTACACATTGACAGCACAAAGCAAAAATATCACTGATGTTATCCCTTAGGCACCTGACTTACAACTTTAAAACAAGAAGTAACTCAGGAAATCATTTCAAAAAATGCACAAAGATTTGTGGTAAGCCTTCCTCGCTCAGCAGGTATTTTTTCTGACACGGTAAAGCACAGAAGCAACTTCTGAGCTCAAGTATGAAATGTTTGTAAGAATTCTTTGCAAAGTGTAGAGGAGCCTGACACTGTTTCCAATTACACCTTCCCTAAGCAATGGGTGAATATTTGCTCAGCAGCCGAAAGGAGACCTCTAAAAAACCCCACTGTTGCTCAGCTCCAAAGCATTTAAAAATACATTTATTTTATTTACTGCTGTCTTGGGCAGAGATAGGTGAAGTAGATAGAATTATAGGAGAATTATGGAATTGCAGAACAGCTGTTTGGATTGGAAGGTACCTTATAGACCATTTCATTCCAACCTCCTGCCCTGGTCAAGGACACCTTTCACCAGTCCAGGTTGCTCCAGGCCCCTTCCAGCCTGACCTGGAACAGGGCAGAAAGGATTTGCTTAAGTGGGGGAGGAAGGGGAGAAATTTCCCCTCCTGTTCCTTCATCAGCAAACCACCATACTAGCTCCTAATATCAGGGGGGTTTTTTTGTTTGTTTCTTATGGGGTGCTCCACCTGGACAATATTTTCAGTATTTTTAACTGTATTTAATCACTGATATTGCAGCTGCTCAGGAGGCCTGTACTCATTGACAAGGAATAGGAAGGGAATGCCAGAGTTCCCAATGTCTTTTCCATCATAAAAAGAACTTTTAGTGCCTTCCTAATTACAGCAGGAGCCAACAGGCAGCTATTCTTTTAGAGGCCCGTTTTAGGGCATTGTCACAGGAGAAATTACAACAAAACCTGCTTGATTTTCTCCGATCCTTTGGGAACATGACCACAGCCCTCCCCCTTCCCATTTCCACTTCCCACTGTCCTCCTGTAGTTTCCTCATGGCTCCCTTCACCTCCCCATCCTGGAGGGTGTAGATAAGTGGGTTGAGCATGGGTGTGATTGAGCAGTTAGAACGTGGCCATGCTCCTGTCCTCAGGCTGCTGGACGGGCGGATGTAAACAAACGTGTTGTGCCCAAGGCACAGGATCACCACAGTGATGTGGGACCTGCACGTGGACAGGGCCTTGTGCCACCTCGCCAGCCTTGTGCCACCTCAGGGAACCCAGGATGCCCATGTAGGACATGACCAGGATGAGGAAGCAGCTCAGGGATATGACCCTGCTGTCGGCCACTGTGGCCGGGCCCTTGGTGCGCGTGTCGGCGTGGGCCAGGGGGAGCAGGGGTGGACATCACAAAAGTAGTGGGCAACTTTGTTGAGGCCACAGAAAGGGAGCAGGGTGGTGGGAAGGGTCTGGAGGGTGGAATGCAGGAAGCCCCCTGCCCAGGAGACCCCACCATGCCACCACAGAGGCGGTGGGGTAGTGCAGGGGCCAGCAGACAGCCATGCAGCGGTTGTAGGCCATGGCTGTCAGGATGAAAACCTCTATGCAGCCAAAAAAATGAAGCCCAAAGAGCTGCCCTATGCAACCTGCAAAGGAGATGGTGTTATTTTCTACCAGGAAGCCAGAAATCATTTGGGGAGCTGTGACAGAGGAGTAACAAACATCTGCAAAGGAAAGGTGGCAGAGAAAGAAGTACATGGGGGAGTTCAGGTGCCAGCTGCTCATCACAGTGAGAACTGTGAGATTTCCTGCCACTGTAAGCATGTAGAAAAGCAGAAACACCACAAAATACATTTTCTGCGCCCCTTGGTTCTCTGAGAGGCCCAGGAGGATTAATTCCTTCATGCTGCTGGAGTTTTCCATGCCAATCTAGTGGGCAATGTGCAGTGCAGAGCCTGGAAATGTGGAAAGATAAAGACAAAATGATTCATCAGTTTTTTCATTCTTAAAAATTAATTCTTTATCAGAAGTGCAGTCTCTCTAAGAAATACATAGGATTAGAATTAAGTTTATCAAGTACTTTTTGAATTTCTTTTGGTTTTTATTGTTCTTTCCCAAATACATATTTAATTTGCCTTGTATGAGACACAGCCATAGAATCATAGACTCCTGGAATCGTTTGGGTTGGAAGGGACCTTAGACACCATCTCACTTCCTTGGGCAGGGATGCTATCCACTGGATCCCTTTGGGATTGGATCCATCTGATCCCGGCTCCTATTTTATGATTTTAAAATAGAGGAAGATCACAAACTCCTGTAGAGGCAAAAAGCTGATCAAGGAAATGCTGAAATGTAGAAAAACCAAAATTGCTCTCCAACTTGAAAAAGTGAAACTTAAAGAGGAAGTTGGGAAAGTTTGTGATTTCTCCTGTGTTTGCAGTTTTACTGACAGGAGGTAAAACATACTCAAGAAAGGGGATAAAAGGGAGATCTTACCTCTAAAATTAGCTTTTCAGTCACTGACTAGAGGTACATCATATAGTGCAATCAGTTGGAATATGAAATAAATACAGTGTGGACTGTTATAATTTTAAAAAAAGGGATAAGGAATTGCACCATCCTCTTATTGCAAGGGTTTTCCCCTAAAATCTCAGGTGGTTAATTGAAGAAGAACTCAATAACCTGATTTGGGGCTGCAAAACCAGTTCTGCACATGGTTACAGCCAAAAAGAGACAGAGATGGTTGATGATTTCAGGGGAAATTTCTTTTTGTATTTTCACCTTTGTCAAGAGGAAGGGCAGGGGGGAAAAGAGGAAAGGAAATCAGGAAAAGGAAAGAAAAGAGGAAAGGGAAAAGATCCTGGAAAACTTACCTTCTCTGTGTTTGGAGATCTAATTTTTGTGTAAGAGCTGTAAGATCTTATGTCCCCAAACATCTCCTTTTATGGTAGAGGCTTTAAAGAACATAGAACAGCTTCTGAAAAGCTTCCAACACTTGCTTAGGAGGTGTCTTTTTTAATCCCACCTCATTCAATTCCTTGCTTTCCTTTACCACTAAGTGTATCCTGGCTTTTCCTGCCCATGTTAGAGTTGCTTGTAGGAAGCATGGGCACTGAAGGGTGCACTCACAGCCCAGCAAGTAGAGAGAAAAAAACTGTTTAAGTAACTTTCCTCAAACGTCTCCAAGGAAATCTCCCTCCTCCAGGGCTTAATTCCCTGTTTACACAGACCTACTCCACCTTCTCCAAGGAAATCTCCCAGCTCAAGGGCTCTTGGGGCTGGAGGAGGGAGATGTGAATGCTCAGGGGTGGGAAGGAGAAGAAATTAATCCCGTCCTTACAGGAGAAGTTTAGATTGGATTTTAGGAAAAAATTTTTCACTCACAGAGTGGTGCAGCCCTGGCACAGTTTACCAAGAGCAGTGGTGCAGTCACCATCAGTCTGGAGGGATTTAAAACCTGTGGATGTGGCACTTGGGGACACACAATAGTGGTGGCACTGCTGGGGAATGGTTGGACTCAATGACCTTGGAGGGCTTCTCCAACCTTAACAATTTCATGATTCTTGGAAATAACAGCCAATAGATTAGCTGAATATTGAATTGGGCAAGCATGTGATGTGTGTGGTCAAGTCATTCCCAGACTCTGACATTAATCCTTTGTGTGTTTCCCAAACCTTGGATCCACATCTTAGACTTTATGGCACTGTGAGTAATAATAAAATTGTGAGGATTTTTAAATCATTGTGTATCCAAAAAAAAATTCCACAAGCTTTCATTAAAAAAAAAAATCTGAAAGGTTTCTCATAGTAAGTAGAAGAAAGACAGAGGGTGGCTTGGATCACTTCTTGATGACCCTCCAGGTCTCTATTTTCCATTCAATTTCATCACTGGTAGCCCAGGGAATAAGGCCTTTTGCAAGAACTTGCAATGTTTCAGCAAAGGTCAGTGAAGTAAAGTAAAAAAAAAAAAAAAAAAAAAAATCCTCATTTTACAAATTGGGAATCTAAGCGAGGGGAGGAAGTCAGCTCTTGTACATCTGTGGAAGTCAGCTGAGTTGAGCCTTTGCCACTCCAGGCTTTCCTCTGGAAAGCAATGGATCTAGTCACCTAATCAGTAAGGGGAAATGGCTTTAAATGACAGAAGGTGGGTTTAGATGGGATATTGGGAATAAATTCTTCCCTGTGAGGGTGCTGAGGCCCTGGCACAGGTTGTGCAGAGAAGCTGTGGCTGCCCCATCCCTGGCAGTGTTCCAGGACAGTGTGGAGCAGTCTGGGATAGTGGAAGGTGTCCCTGCCCATGGCTGGGGATGGAACTGGATGAGCTTTTAAGTCCCTTCCAACTCAAACCATACCAGAATTTGATAAATTTGTGTATTACTGGAACTCCAACTCATCACTGCTCTGAAGTGTACTGTGTATTTTCAGCTTGAGATTTAGGTGCATCAAGAAATAGTTCCATCCACTGCCCATCCCTCTGTTTTGCTGACACTTACTGAAATTCAGAATGGCCCAATAACAACAAAGGCATTTTGAATGTCTCCCAACATGGAATGCCAGCAATCAATGCAGAGAAAATGGAAACCCTCAAACTAATGAGGAAATTAAATAGTGCTCTGGATAAAAATAGCCTTTTAATTTAGGTATCATTTTATGCCATAGCCTGGAGTCGTGGACAGGTTAATGAGGGCTGCCAGTAACCACCACAGGAAATAGGATTGGGTAAGAAAGTAAAAACTGTCTTACAATCTTTGGGAAAGGAAGAGGAAGAACAGATGACAACAGAAGCTGAAGATGTACAAATGCATTTCTGACCTGCTAAGCAAATTTGGGCTGGATCTGCCCATTCCTGTGCCCACTGACACACATGGCAGCCATTTGGGGGGCATCACACTCCTGTCCCTTTACTTCCCTGGCCCAAGGGACTAAGGGACAAAATAGTTCCCTGTAAGGATGTCAGGAAAGGAGAAAGGTGTTTTCTCTGTTTCCACACCCTTTGGATCGGGGTGGCTCATGGACATGGAGTATGCATGGACAGGACTGGGATGTTGTGGGTGGGTGGTGGTGGGTTCTGTCTGTTTAGGAGACACAAGGTGAGGAAGAACCTGAAACTCTGTTCAAGGGGAAGTTGTGAAACTGGAAGTGAAAGGGATGGGGCTGGAGGGATTTTGTAAAATCTGAGTGGCTGAGGTGTTGAAGGACTGTGCTGAAAGCCTGTGGGGTGTGAAGGTGCACTGAAAGAGCTCCTGACCCCAGAGCTCCCTGCTGAGGGCAGCACAAGCAGGGTTTAGGCATCTGGAACTGCTGAGGTGGAAAGCTTGGGTGCAAGGTTAGATGAAGCAGTAGAGATCGCATAAGGTGCTGAACTGTGCTGGGAGAGGACCCACTGTGGTGGTGGGTGTGTGACAACTGTGCAGCAAGGATAGGAGGGAATGAGAAGTGCTGAAGGAGGTTGTGAAACCTCCAGCAAAGATGTTATGGGAGAGAACTTAAAATTTCTCTACCTGAGCAGCACTAAAATCTCATCCAGGGGCTGTGAAACCAGAGCATCTCAGGGCCTCAAGTAGGACACAACACCAGTGCAAAATCTGTAGACAGTTCTGGCATTCTTGCAAGAATGGCTGAAGAAGGGAGAAGTAGTAAAAAAATAATGTTTCCGTGACACTGCAAAGAGGGGAGGGGGAAGTGGCTCAAATCTGAGTGATCATACCCGTACAGGGGAGGGATTTCCCCCATGAGTGATTGGCTGCCTGGAGGGTCACGCTGAAAACACCATGGCTTTTTAAACAGTGGCTGCCCAGCCCAGCACTGCAGGATGACACAAGGACTCGAGCTGCACCCCGTGTCACACCATCCAGGGGACAACATTGCTGGGCACAGGCACTGAAATTCCCAGGAACGCAAAAAAGGTGAGAAATTCTGAGGTGGGTCTTTGGTGTTGAACTCTGATGGTTTGTGAGGCTTTGGGGAAGGGAGGAGAAACAAAAACAATGGAGGAAAAAAAGATCACAAATTTACTTCCTTTGCTGGACAGAAATTTGCTGTAGGTCAGGAATTGATGATAATAATTTTCAATATAAGGAAAGCTTCATTCCAGGGACTCTTGTCCTTGTACAAGTGCTCTTGAACTGCTCTAAATGCACCTCTGTAATATAAAAAGTCATTACTCAGAGACCTGGCATTACTACAGCAGAACTTTCTGTCCATTGTCTAAGACACCTTTGTGTGGTCAGGGTTGTTCTGCCTCAGGAACTACAGGCAGGATTTGTAGGCAAATCACATGGAGGATGTTTAATCTCAAGGGAGAAAAAGATCACCTGGACTCAGGCTGCTGCTGTTTGAGGAGAGTTTTCACTTATTAGTTACATAAGGAAGTGGGATCACGTCTTGAATGTGTCTTGGAAACAGGAATTCAGTCTTTCCAAGGGACTATGATAAATAAATGAGAATCATGAGTGACTTTTGCAGTGTTTCTCTCCACGGTCTACAGAAGTAAGAGAAGGATTTCATCACTTCTATTACAGCAGAAGGCAAAGCTATTGATGTTTTGTCATTTACCCACTGCAGCCATTTCTGTTTCTGTCAGTGTTTATGCACATACAGCACCTTCCAGTGTCTAAAGGTGCTCCAAGACAGCAGGAGAGAGACTTTGGAGAAGGGCTTGGAGTGACAGGACAAGGAAGACGGTGGATTTGAACTAGATCTTGGGAGGAAATTCTTCTCTGTGAGAGTGGTGAGGCATAGGTTGCCCAGAGGAGCTGTGGCTGCCTTATTCCTGCAAGTGTCCAAGGCCAGGCTGGCAGGGATTTGGAGCAGCCTGGTCTGTGGAAGGTGTCCCTGGCTATGGCAGGAGGTTGGAACAAGATGAGCTTTAAGATCCCTCCCAACCCAAACCATTCCATGATTCCATGATATGATCAATGGCACAAAGCCATTTAACATTGGGAATTATCACCTGTCATTTCTTGAATCCCCAGTGGAGAGAGATGCACTGTGGAGGCTGCAGTGGGCTGAGACAGAAACTTAGGTGACACTCAAATGTTCACAGTCTCTTCAGATCGAGGGGAAATTTGGTTGCACAGAAGCCAGGAAACCACTTAACCACCGGGCCTTCCTCTGTTCTCGCAGCAGAAAAGCTGCACAGAACTTGAGGCTGTTTCTTTCTGCAAAAACGTGATCAGTTGTGGCCACCCCTGGAGCAGGCTGTGAGGGAGGAACAGCCACAGGACTGCTCTCCACAGTGTTCATGCTCGAAGTGCTCAAGGTGCTATAAGAGCTGAGGATGGGATCATCCAGCTCTGCAGTGCCAGAAGCTCCCTGGTTTCAATCAACCCTAAAGAAAATCAGAAAATCCTGAAATAATTTGGGCTGAAAGGGACCTTAAAGCCCATCCAGTCCCATCCCCTGCCATGGGCAGGAACACCTTCCACTAGACCAGGTTTGCTCCAAGCCCCATCCAACTTGGCCTTGAAATTCCCTGCCCACACACTTCTTTTTCCCCTGTCCATGGAGTCAGTGTGCCTGGGGTGCTGGGATAGAACAGCAGTGATTCAGTCTGTCACGTTCTGTGTGCTTTTGGAAGTCTGTCTCCATGTGTGCTGCTGCACCACAAAGAGAGAACAGAGGATTCATGCTGGCTACATGGTTCAGTGATTCACATCTTCCCAGAAAACCCCATTTTTTGTTCCTATCCTCTTTTTAACTTCTCTGCCTTCCATGTCCAAATTAACAGCTGGCTGGGAGACAGCCAAAGAGCCACTGCATTTGTTCTCATCAGACCATAAAAATGTGTTAAACCCATTTTTTTCACCCCCAAGATTCTCAATCAGATCTCAGTACCACGGGGAAGAAAATAATGACTTAACTCATGGAGTGGTGTGGAAAAGTTAGAGCTACAGCTCCCATGTCCTGTGAGGAGAAGATAATCTGTGGTTTCTTACATGTGGTTCTTGCAGTTTCTGAGGGAGAAGTTGAGGGCTCTGCCAGACCAAAATGTTTATTTGTTACTGTACATGAGACCAAGGAGAACCACATCAAATGACACTTTATTAAAACAGAAATCATTCATCAATATAAAAAACTAACAATTGTTCTCATGGAATCACAGAATTCCAGAGTGGTTTGGGCTGGAAGGGACCTTAAAGATCATCCAGTTCCAACACCCTGCAATGGGCACGGACACTTTCCACTATCCCAGTTTGCTCCAGCCTGGCTTTGGACACGTCCACAGATGGGGCAGCCACAGTTTCTCTAGGCAACCTGTGCCAGAGCTTCACCATCCTCCCAGGGAAGAATTTATTCCCAGTATCCCATCCAAACCCATACTCTGTCAGTGTGAAGCCTTCACCCTTTGTCCTGTTACTCCAGGCTCTTGGTCCCTTCCAAATCAAATTATTTTGAGATTCCATGAAGTCAAGTTCTAGCTACAAAGCCTTGGAACAAACCAAGGAATCCCTCTAGAAAAGTCACCCTGGAGTTACCACCTCTCCCCTCTCTGCTCCCAGGTCCAAATCACCCATTATGAGACCCTCAACCACACCAATGGTCCTTCCAACCACAGCCATCCATGCTCCTGGGACCAACCAGAGCGGGGCTGTGGGACAACCCGAGCCATCCTACACTGTGCTCAAGTTCATGGAGAGCTTCTGCCTGCTGAGTGCTGCCTGTGGGATGGTGGGGAACGGCCTGGTCCTGTGGTACCTGGGCTTCCGCATCCGCAGGAACCACTTCACCGTCTACATCCTGAACCTGGCAGCCGCTGACTTTGGTTACCTGCTGTGCATCGCCGTGGAGACCGTGCAGTACCTGATGCAGTTCAACGTGGGGGTGCAGTTCGGGATCTTCCTCTTCCTGGATCTCTTCATGTACGGCACGGGCCTGTACCTGCTGACGGCCATCAGCATTGAGCGCTGCCTGTCCGTGCTGTCCCCCATCTGGTGCCGGACGCACCGCCCGAAGCACCTGTCTGCCGTGGTGTCCGGTCTGCTCTGGGCCCTGTCCCTGCTCCTGAACACTCTGGGATATGTTCTGTGCACTGTCCGCCCCTCTCCCAGGGCCTGCCAGCGCCTGCTCATCGCCATCGGAGCCTTGGATTTCCTCGTCTGCGCACCACTCATGCTGCTCTTCAGCCTCACCCTCTTCCTGCGGGTCAAGTGCAGCTCCCAGCCCTTCCAAACGGGCCGGCTCTTCACCGTCATCATGCTCACCATCCTCTTCTTCCTCATTTTCGCTGTGCCCCTCAGTGTCCTCATCCTCCTGGACTTCTTGGGCCTCAAGTTTCTCTATTCCCCAGAGATTGGCTTTGTGCTGTCCTGTGTCAACAGCACCCTCAACCCCGTCATTTACTTCCTGGTGGGAAGCTACAGGGATCGGAAATTCCGGCTCACTCTCAGGCTGGCATTCCAGAGGGCCTTCCAAGACTCAGCAGATGACAGAGACGAGCGGGAAACGCGGGACACGATAACCATGTCCTCCTAAAATCCTGCCTGGAATGTCTTGGCAGAACTGAAGAACTCTGAGGTACTGGGGAAGGATCACCTCACCTGACCCTCAGTACCCTCTTTGTAGATATTTTAGGTCATTATTTTAAGTCCCCGTTATTTTAAAACTCCCTTTGGGTCATTATTTTAAGTGCCCCATATGGCACATAAGCACCTGGACCACAGAATTTACATGACCTGTATTTAGGACACATTAAAAGTTCCTGTTTCTTTCCAGTGATTACTAAATAATATTAATTTTATAAGGCTGAAATATCTTGGTGTCTGAATTTCATCAAAGAAATCCTGCTCAGGATAAATCCTTGTCATTCATAAACTCATAAAGTCTGTGTTGCTTTTCACTCACATCTCTGAAAATGAGATCAGTACCAACAATCCTGTTGGAAGCAGATGTAAAATTCCTGGAAGGAGAATCCATCTATCCCTCTTAACTTAGAATTCCCATCCCATGTCAGAGCACACACACAACCTTTTGTGGCTCACAGAGCCATTATGGGCTTCCTAATGTGAGCATTTCAAGGACTGAAAAGATTCACATACACCAAGTCCATTTCTTCTCTGAACCGGGGATGTTTCCACACCACAGAGCAGAAGAGGGCTCCAACTCCTCCCAAATTGCTTTAAAAATTTATTCACTGAGTTTCATCCTCACTTGTCCTGTATTTCAAAGAAATATGTGACTGGAGATTAGTATTTTATATTATTATATTGTTGCATGTTATTTTAATTTCTTCCAGCCCTTGGCAGAGTCGCAGAGTCTCTGCATTTATCTACAGCATGCATTGGATTGTAATTTCTTCCTTTAAAAGGACACATCAGAATCCATGGCTTTTAAATCTCCTTTACCAATAGAAATCAATCAAAGGATAGTGGGAAAGATACAGGAAACAGAACAAGGTAAATAAATACCATGATTTTCAACAAATTATTCTCCAAACCAAATCCTTTGAGGGGCAAAATGGGATTATTTATGCTATCAGACTACCTAACATTTATTCTTTTAACCAAAATTATTAGAAAAAGTCAATGTGGGTAATTTGCTTTGAAAAACCTCACAAAATCATGTTCAAAATGTTATCTTTTGCTATCAATTTTTTTATCAATTTATCAATTTTTTATCAAATTTTTTTATCATTGGGACAAACAAAACATTTTCGTATTGTTAAAAAGACTAGAATTCTCTTTTTTGTTGCTTTTTCCCCCCAAAGGGATAAAAATTGTATTTAAAGTTGTTGTTGTTGTTGTTATCTGATTTATCAGCTGATAAAAACACACAGAATGTAAACTCAGACAAATAATTTTTTTTAAATTAAGGCACAGGAAGAACCTTCCAGTCAGTGTCTACTGAAAAAGGACAGAAAAGCCAAATTTATTTTATAACAGCTAATTCCAGATGGTTTTTGGTATAACACTGCTGTGCTTAGGTGAATAACTTTTCCTCCAATGATTCCAGAGGAAGCAGGACCAGCCCTTGTGTGACTGACCCAAATATTTATGGGGATTTAGCACACCAGGGATATCCTTCTTCATCTGTCCTGTCCAAGCAAATCCTTTGTCATTCTCAGTATTTATTTTTTAGTTTCTCCCATGCTTTCTTATTTCTTCTGTTTCCCTCCCCTTCATTCTCTTCCTTAGTTTCCTTTTCTTCTTCGTCGTATTTTTTTCCTTTTTTTCTCTCTCTCTCCCCCTTTCTCCCTCTCCCGTTTCTCAGTCTTTTTCCTCTCCCTTTTCCCCAAATTGTAATTTTCACCCATCTCTTCCCCCTTACACCCCAAACCTCACCAAGCCAACACCCCTTGCTCTGCCCATTTTTGCAGACTTTGCTTCATCAACAGAGTTTATTCCCTGTGGATGGGGCAGTGAGGGCAGTTCCATGGGGAATAAACCCAGCTGGGGAACTGGACGGAGCCTGGCTAGATGGCTTTGGGTTGCCCTTATCTCCATACTTCTGGCTGTCTCTGAGGCGCCACATGTGCAGAAGTGCCTCACAGAGCTGTCACCTCCACCACAGTGTCCCCAGGGCCATGGCTCCCCTCGTCACTCCCGGCTTTCTCCTCGAACACGCTCCGCAGAGCGACTCTGACCGAGCGCTGGAAGCGGCGCCGCCGGCAGCTCCCCACCAGCACGTACATCACAGGGTTGAGGGAGCAGTTCAGCAATGCCAGGAACAAAGAGGGGTCTTCTGGGAATAAATCACCGGAATCAGGGAGATTGAGGAAAACCTCCACGCAGAAAGGGATGCCAAAGGCAAAGAACAGCAGGACGTTGAGCAGGATGGCCACAAAGAGCTTCCCCGGCTGCCGCCTCCGGGAGCCACAGCACAGCTTGAGGAACAGGAACAGGTTGGAAACCAACATCATGAGGGAAAAAAACACGCAAATGGCGAGGGCTACACCTGCAAGGACGGTCCCAGAGTCTTCAGCGTAGGTGGAGGTGAGGTAGAGGGAGCAAACAAAAGCCCCTGCGAGGGCCCAGAGGGCCCCACTGACGGCGGCCGAGAGGTGCCGGGGGCGGTGGCAGCGGTACCAGATGGGGCAGAGGACGGAGACGCAGCGCTCCACGCTGAGGGCTGCCAGCAGCCCCAGGCTGCTCAGGTCAAACATGTGGCACGGGAACCCAAGGACAAACACAAAACGCTGATAGTGATGGATAAAAGGAAACAAAGATGTGCAGAATGCTGCCAAGGACAGAAAAGCCAACAGAAGCAGGAGAAACAGGAGGAGCAGGGAGAAGTCTGCAACAGCCAGATTGAGGATGTAGACAGTGAAAGGGCTCTGCTTTGTGTGAAAGCCCAGGAACCACAAGACCACCCCATTCCCTGCCAGCCCACAGAGGGAGATCCCCAGGCACACCCCTGCAAAGGCAATCAGACTGGAGGGAATGCGGGAGCATTCAGATCTGACATATTCCTCCCAATCCAGAGATCCATAAATGGTGTTGTTCAGGGTGAGGTTTGTTGTGCTGTTCTCCTCCATGGTGAATGATCCTGCTCCCAGCAGTTGCCTTCTCCCTTTCCCACCACCTCCTAGGGAGAGATGGGGAGCCAGAGGGAAATAAGGGACATCAGCACTCCCAGTATTTCCCAACTGTCCACACAGCCCCACGCCAGCCCCAGGAAGAACCCCCACCCCTGCAGTGCCCAGGACTGGCTCCCAGCCCTCCAGCCCTGACCCTAGACAGGAATCTCCCACCAGACCATCCCTGGACTCCTACCTCCAGTAGGAACAGCACTGACACAGCAGCACCAGGAGAAAGGATTTGGGATGGCTGCTGGAACCACTGGCTTCAGTGCTTCAGTCTCGTGCCTCGTGCCTGGGTGCAGCCCTTGGCCCAGAGATCACATCCCATGGTCAGAGCTCCCCTCACAATCTCCCCACATCAGTGACAGCTTCCCCTCACATGTCCAGGGACACAGATCTTATCAGGAGGAGGTGGCCATGTCACTGCCTTCCTCTCCTCCCCCCAGTTCTTCATGAGGAGCTGCTCATCTGTTATGATCCCATTACTGCAGTCACTTAGACTTTTGAATTTTAATCATTTACTGGATCTAAAGCAATGAAAATAAAAGGACAGCACAGATAATATTATGTCCCTTCAGGTGCTGGGAATCCTGGGTCAAAACCCTCCTCTGGTGAGGACAGATCCTGTCCATGGAAGGGGTACTCCACTATGATCTGTTCAGCTATTACAGGGTTTTCTGAACCCCTCAGAAATTCCAGACTTCATTAGATGCCAACAGAGCCTCTGAGCAGCAGCCATGTGGATGAACACTGTCCTTGTGTCCACTTGCTGTGGGAAATCACCAGTGCCCAGACATGGGACTGCATGACGGCTTTGCCCACAGCCTCTAGTCCCATCCTGTCTAATCCCCATCATAAGCCTCATCACCCCTGCTGGGCATGTGTCTCCTCAGAGATTAGGTTTGTGGGGTACATGGTGCTGCCAAAGCGCTCTTATCTCCAAGTGGCTCCTTCCACACAACCTCAGCCTTTCACAGCACGGGGACTGGCATTTACCTTCTGCCCCTCTTTCATGTGTTTTCCATCTCCTTTGGAGTTGTATCCTGTGCTTGTCATCCCCAGAACTGACGGATGTGTTAATGCACAAGGTCCATGTGCTCTTCAGGGGGTCCAGCCTGGAGCTTCAGGATTTGGAGCTAGAGGAAGACTTGAAACAAGGAGAGAACTTAGGCTCAGCATCCATCCATGAGAGGGAGATGGAAGAAGGTGCAACTCCTGGAAGTTTCTTCCAGAAGGAAGTTGGAAGAAGTCTTTGAGCACGAGTTACATGTCACTACAGACACTGAGCAACTTGTGCTGTGTCCCTGGACATGTGAGGGGAAGCTGTCACTGATGTGGGGAGATTGTGAGGGGAGCTCTGACCATGGGATGTGATCTCTGGGCCAAGGGCTGCACCCAGGCACGAGGCACGAGACTGAAGCACTGAAGCCAGTGGTTCCAGCAGCCATCCCAAATCCTTTCTCCTGGTGCTGCTGTGTCAGTGCTGTTCCTACTGGAGGTAGGAGTCCAGGGATGGTCTGGTGGGAGATTCCTGTCTAGGGTCAGGGCTGGAGGGCTGGGAGCCAGTCCTGGGCACTGCAGGGGTGGGGGTTCTTCCTGGGGCTGGCGTGGGGCTGTGTGGACAGTTGGGAAATACTGGGAGTGCTGATGTCCCTTATTTCCCTCTGGCTCCCCATCTCTCCCTAGGAGGTGGTGGGAAAGGGAGAAGGCAACTGCTGGGAGCAGGATCATTCACCATGGAGGAGAACAGCACAACAAACCTCACCCTGAACAACACCATTTATGGATCTCTGGATTGGGAGGAATATGTCAGATCTGAATGCTCCCGCATTCCCTCCAGTCTGATTGCCTTTGCAGGGGTGTGCCTGGGGATCTCCCTCTGTGGGCTGGCAGGGAATGGGGTGGTCTTGTGGTTCCTGGGCTTTCACACAAAGCAGAGCCCTTTCACTGTCTACATCCTCAATCTGGCTGTTGCAGACTTCTCCCTGCTCCTCCTGTTTCTCCTGCTTCTGTTGGCTTTTCTGTCCTTGGCAGCATTCTGCACATCTTTGTTTCCTTTTATCCATCACTATCAGCGTTTTGTGTTTGTCCTTGGGTTCCCGTGCCACGTGTTTGACCTGAGCAGCCTGAGGCTGCTGGCAGCCCTCAGCATGGAGCGCTGCGTCTCCGTCCTCTGCCCCATCTGGTACCGCTGCCACCGCCCCCGGCACCTCTCGGCCGCCGTCAGTGGGGCCCTCTGGGCCCTCGCAGGGGCTTTTGTTTGCTCCCTCTACCTCACCTCCACCTACGCTGAAGACTCTGGGACCGTCCTTGCAGGTGTAGCCCTCGCCATTTGCGTGGTTTTTTTCCCTCATGATGTTGGTTTCCAACCTGTTCCTGTTCCTCAAGCTGTGCTGTGGCTCCCGGAGGCGGCAGCCGGGGAAGCTCTTTGTGGCCATCCTGCTCAACGTCCTGCTGTTCTTTGCCTTTGGCATCCCTTTCTGCGTGGAGGTTTTCCTCAATCTCCCTGATTCCGGTGATTTATTCCCAGAAGACCCCTCTTTGTTCCTGGCATTGCTGAACTGCTCCCTCAACCCTGTGATGTACGTGCTGGTGGGGAGCTGCCAGCGGCGCCGCTTCCAGCGCTCGGTCAGAGTCGCTCTGCGGAGCGTGTTCGAGGAGAAAGCCGGGAGTGACGAGGGGAGCCACGGCCCTGGGGACACTGTGGTGGAGGTGACAGCTCTGTGAGGCACTTCTGCACATGTGGCGCCTCAGAGACAGCCAGAAGTATTGGAGCCTATGGCTCTGAGCTCAGTTCTGTTCCTGTATTCCCCATGGAATGACCCTCATTACCTTGGCCCCAAGGAATAAACTCTGATGTACTGATCTTTTTAATTTTGTTGCTCCCCTGAAATCAGATTTGAATTTTTTCTTTTTGTCTCTTTTCAATGTGGCAACTCCTGCCCAGATTTTATTGAATAAACAACATCAGGGATTTGCTGCAGAGTTTGTCCTTGGGAATCAGCATCAGAAACTGGCTCATTTCCTTAGTTTTTCCAATTCTAAAGCCTCTGGATTGTCTGTGAGGAGGGCAAGTATCTGTCTCACACCAGAGCTCTTCCAAAGGCTAGTGCCTACAATGTCTGGAATGAGCCATCTGTTGACATTTCCAAGAACTGCTCATTCATTCTAGGAAAAGCAGTTTGCGTCAGGTTCCTCTTAGCAACCCTAATCCTGAAATCTTGTCTTTGAACAGGCTCAAATCACCACCTCGCATTGCACAGGTGGATTTTTCAGACTCTGCAGGACAAACCCTATGATTTCTGTTTCAAGTATAATTTTCCCACATAATACCCCAATTTCAGTGGCACTGGACATTCACCACACAGTTTCTAAGAGGATTCATGCAATAATTATTCTGTGTGTGAGCTGGAGCACTGGCACACAGCAGAGGGATGATTTGGGATGTCAGCAATGGCATCTCTTCTGAGAAGAGGCAAATCCATGCTGCTCTCTTGGCTTTAATCCTTAGAAAGTTGCAGGTTTCATCTGAGTGACCTTCTGCACTCCCCCAGCAGTCAGAGAGCAGCCTACAGTGAATTCCAAGGAATTCCTAGAAAGCTGAGGTGAGATGATTCCCACCCAGGCTGACACGTGCCTCAGGGATCTGGGATGCTCCTCCTGGAAACTGCTGGCCCTGGGACCAGAGCTGTCACCTCTCTTCCTGCTGACACCGTGTTTGTGTCCCCAGCTATGGCATCTCACATCCCCTCACCAGCCCAATCCTTTCAAGTGCAAATACTTCATCATCCAGGAGCTGATGGGGCTCCAGGACAGTTGGGGAGGGACTTTGGACAAGGGCATGGAGTGACAGGACAAGGGGGAATGGCTTCCCACTGACAGTGGGTTGGGTCAGATTGGATATTGGGAAGAAATCCTTCCCTGTGAGGGTGATGAGGCCCTGGCACAGGTTGCCCAGAGGGATGGGGTCAGGTAAAAACAAACACAAGAGCTCCCATGTCGGAGGAGGAGGAGGATGAACCCCAATGATGGGCTGGAAAGGGGATCACAGAACCCCTAAACCTGGTCCCTCACCGCTTTCATTGCGTCATCAAGGCGATTGGCAGTAATCAGGGTGGGCTCTAAGTGCTGCTGACCAGGCTGCAAGCAACTGAGTGCTGTCCTTCCCTTGGGCTGTGTGAGCCTGCATTGCAATGACAGGAATGGGAATTCTCAGCTCAGTTTGCTTTCTTGGGGCAAGGGAAAGTTTTGGCAATGATCCTGAAAATCAACCCAGAATGGGAGGTGTTTCTGAGAAGCACACAGATGCTTGCACAGTGCTGTGAGCACTTCCAGCACTGCCAGCAGCATTCCAGCACCACCAGCCCCACCAGCAGCTCTCTGCTGCTGGAGGGACAGTGACCCCTCAGGATAGATAAATGAGGAATGGTAGAAACCTCCTGAGAGAGGGGAAGCATTTGGAGAATGTCCCATTTGGAAAAGAGTTTCTAATCAGGAGGAAATGAGGAGCCATTCAAAGAAATCTGCATGTCGGGCTACTTCCGCTATGGCAGGAAAGAAAGGTCCAGACAAATAACACCAAGGAACGTAAATTCTGATGTAGGCAAAGATTTAATTTGTGGCTTTCCAACCGAGCCTTGCAAAACAACAGCAGGACAGAGAACACAGAGGAGCCAGGAGGATGGGAATGGGGAGCTCCTGGTGACCTGGGCACTTTCTCCTTCATGTCCCTGACCTGCCAGGAGCTGCTTTAGCACATGGATCCCAAAGGAGCAAGAGGTACCAGGAAGCGCCGCTGATCTGCACAGAGCCCTTTGCCTGCTGCTGCCCCACAGGGAACAGGTCAGTGGAATGTTTGCCTTCCTCCCTACCCCACCTTCCTCTCCTGCAGCAGCTGCTCTGTTCCTGACACCCTCTCCCACTGACCCCAGGGCCCTCCCCAGCTCCTCTCTCTTCTCCTGTGCATCCCGTCTGTGTCCTAATACTGAAATGGGCCACAACAAACTTTCTAACACAGTGCAGAGCATGAGAAAGCAGGAATTCTTGACCTGTACAGGACACAGAGGGATCTCTCCTTGTATTGAGTGGATGGTCAGACTTTACAACAGGGTATTAATCCATTAGAACCACAGGTAGGCTTTGAAAATTTTTTATTTTCTAATACACAAACACCATTTTCCTAGAACTCATTTCCATGCATCCACCTCCTCCCGCAAGTCCTTTTATGATCCTGGAGGTTTATTCAGAGGGGTCTCTCTGCTGGTCATATTCAATGAATACTGCCATATTAAAGGTGCCCTTGCCTTGAACTTTTCCTCTGGCCATGCACTGTTGCTTCCTGTTCCAGAATTTACCCCAAAACCACTGCAGGCCTCCTGATCTGTTTCTGCACTGGTTCCTGCCATGTTTGTCATCCTGTGTGCCAGCCTTCACATCCTGTGAGAAACAATTGCCCACTTTTTTAAATTTTGAAAGATTCATTAAACCTTAACAAAAAATGCAACCAAATGACTGAATAATCAGAAGCAGGCCTGGCAGCTTCCCTCATGGCTGCCCACCACGTGTCTGGCTGATCTTCAAGATGGATGCTTCACCTCTGATAGCCTGGGGGTTGCATCAGCTAAACCTGGCCCCTCCCAAAGTCTGTCACTCAGCCCTTCTTTGTGTTTATTGCTGGAGCCTGCTTTCTTGCAACTTGACTCGAGGGTCAGGTGTTCTCATGCTGCACCTCTTCCCCCCAGCAACAAGCTTTTGTACACCCCTTCTTTCTACCTGTCCTGGATGACTCAGGCTCTCTGATGGAAAGAGTACAGAGGGGAGAGAAGGGGACTATGGGGAGAACAGGGGACATCTAAACAACAGACTACAATAACATAATTATATATCAATCAAGCTTCTCTTAATATTCACACAGTATTCATCCCTTAACTGTGAGAGCCAGTCATCTCATTATCCATCTATAACACATCCTTTAAAATATTGGCCACATTGCTTTGGAACAACTTCAGAAAAACTGAAACTGTTTATTTTCTGTATTATTTATCAGCCTCCTGCCAAACAGCCCAACCCTCCCTCCTCCCTCTCCCACCCCACCATTTCCACCGCCCTCCTCCCCTGCACATCTCACTCCTCCCCACTGAATCCTTCCCACTGCAGGAGCTGCTGAGGAGCCGCGTAGTCCATCCCTGGATTCTCCAAGCACTGACTGCCCATCCACTCTGACCACAGCCAGGGGCCACATCCCACTGCCTGCCCAGCGTCCATCCATGGAGGTGACCACCCTGTCCCCATCTCCTGCCTCATCCACTGAAGGAGATCATCTCTGTGAGACAGATGTCACCACCATGGCCATACACAGTGTGACCCTGCTCATCTGCCTCTGTGGGCTGGCTGGGAACGGGGCTGTCATCGGCCTCATCAGCCTGAAAAGCCGTAACTCTGACTTCTTTGACCTGGCTGTCATTGACTTCTTCTTCCTCCTCTTTGTGGTCACCTCCGCCCTCCTCTTCCTGGTGGAGGACGTGTCCTGCTCTCCTATTCTGCCCGAGCTGTACCTGAGTTTCCTCTTCCAGTTTTCCGTGGTGTCCCTGT
Source organism: Molothrus ater (assembly GCF_012460135.2). Taxonomy (NCBI): domain Eukaryota; kingdom Metazoa; phylum Chordata; class Aves; order Passeriformes; family Icteridae; genus Molothrus; species Molothrus ater. Next base: position 8,728,502 of record NC_050483.2, read on the forward strand.
ACTGGGGGCTGTTGTGGGTGATAGACAGCAGCGATGTGTGGTATATGAACATGCTCTTCTGGCTTTGCTACTGCTGGGAGCCTCCCCAGCGCCTGGTGAGGGTGGTGGACAGTGTCAAACACTGGACCGTCTTCGCTCTCTTCACTGTCATTCCCACGGTGACATTCCTGTGCCCATCACACCAGCAGGAGCACTGCCGGGCAGCTCTCATCTCCATGAACACCCTCATCCTGCTCCTCTTGGCTGTACCCGTGCTCATTTCCAGCACAGTCGATTTCATTAAGGCCAAGCGGGGATCCCAGCAGGAGCAACTCCAGAGACGCGACATCGTTACCTTCCTCATTGTGCTCTTCACTCTCCTTCTCAGCCTCTTCAATTTCCTGCAGCAGCTCGGTTACATGGCTGTGTCATCCCAGGTTGTTTTCCTGCTCGCCTGCATCCACAACAGCATCAAACCCTTCATCTACTTCTTGCTGGGGAGGTGCTGGAGGCCCTTCTCCATAAAGTCCCTCCAGCTCTCCCTCCAGAGGGTGTTTGAAGAGCCAGAAGAAAACTCTGCCCACAGTGATGATCCTGCCATGGACACGATGGTCTGAGTCTGCTGATCCCTTCCACTGCTCTGCTGAAGGATCCCAGGAAAGTGGCTGGTGGGCAGTCCTTTAAGCTCCTGATTAATCAATATGCACGGGATCACCTCCCTGTGGTGCTGTATTCCTGCAGGACAAGGGAGCAGGAGTATTACCTTGGGTGATTTTTGTGGGATGCTCTGCAGGGAGCACATTGGAGCATGGCTTTCCTCCTCCCTCCTGGATCCACATGGCTCCAAGCAGTGCAGCTGGGCTCAGTGCTGTTCCCCAGCTCCATTCCCCATGGAATCACCCTCATGGCCTCGGCCCCAGGGAATGAACTCCCTCTCCTTTGCCTCAGCAGATGAGTTCCATGGTGTTTTCAGGGAGCTCTTGCCTGCAAAGAATGGCACACCTTCATCCCTGCAAACACACACCCAGCACGGGGTGCCAGTGATTTCCCAAATCCCTGCAGGGCTGGTGCCTCTGGATGGCAGGAGAGGGGTTGGGATCACAGGGAGCATCCTTCCCCTTCTGTCCCGCAGAGCCAGCCCTGCATTCCCAGCTGATGGGAAGGGACACCAGGTAGGGCTGCACAGCTGGGGAGGGACAGCAACATTCCCTTATCCTTTCCGTGGGAATTTGTCACATTCTTCAATTCTAGAATTGAATCCTTCTGAGTAAAGTGCAGGGTCGATAGGGAACTCCACTGAACTCCTGTGCCTGTATCCAGAAAGTACATGGAATATGGAAATTCCCATTACCAGATGCTTGGGGCATTTAACTGCACCGAAATTAGGGGGTTGTGCTGCTCTTCTGCAGAATGGGGCCATCCATCCTCTGGTTCCCCAGCATCAGTGTCCAGGGAAGCCCTTGAGCACCTCCAGCCTGAGCCTGGCCACCCTCAGGAGGAGCTGCACAGCAGCTTCAGCCACAGTCCAGCCTGTCCTCATCTTTGTCATTCTGGAACCACCCCTCAATCAGATTTGGATTCATGGTTTTTGTTTCTTTCCACTTTGGTAGTTCCCACCCTCTGAATTTGTTGAATAAACAACAACCGGGTTTCACTGCAGAGTCTGACCCTGGTGAACAGTGTCCAAAAAGGCTCATTTCCTTCTTTTATCCCATTCTAAAGCCTCTGGCTGCTCTGGGAGCAGGGCAGCCACCTGTCTCATACCAGAGCCCTTCCTAAGGCACGTGCCTGCAATGGCTGGGATGATGTTGGCACTGCCAAGAGCTCCTGATTCCTCCTGGGAGAGACCTGGGCAGCAGCCACAGCTCTTGCTCAGGGGGAAGTTGTCCCTCCTTTTCCCACTGCCTTAAATCCAGGGGAAACCAACGTGCCACTGCTTCTGGAAAGGGAAGTGAGAGTGAAAGATGTGGGTGGTGAGTCAGGCTTTGCAGACACACATGAGGTTAAACAGCTAAGGAGCATTTATTAACAAAGTCGTTAAAAATTAACAGAAGAGACTTTGACATCTGGAAGGGTTTTTCTCTCCCTGACTCCCTTCTCCTGTCCATTGGAAAGCAGAAACTTTCCATGGTGGAATCTCTTGTCCAGGGAAGAACAACTCAGCCAGGGTGTTTCTCCCAAGGCAAGTGCAGAAGGACCATTATACTTCCATGCACTTTTTCTGCTTCCCAGCACCTTCCTTGTCTCCAGTGTCACCCAGGCCACTCCCTACCTGAGCTTCCTTTCAAAAGAGCAAAGATTTCAATGCAAGAGCTTTCCTGATGATAGCAGCCTACAGTGAAATCCAAGATGATTCCTACCCAGGCTGACATGTGCCTCAGGGATCTGGGACGCTCCTCCTGGAAACTGCTGGCCCCGGGACCAGAGCTGTCACCTCTCTTCCCTGCTGACACCGTGTTTGTGTCCCCAGCTATGGCATCTCACATCCCCTCACCAGCCTAATCCTTTCAAGTGCAAATACTTCATCATCCAGGAGCTGATGGGGCTCCAGGAGAGTTGGAGAGGGACTTTGGACAAGGGCATGGAGTGACAGGACAAGGGCGAATGACTTCCCACTGACAGAGGGTCTGGTCAGATTGGATATTGGGAAGAAATCCTTCCCTGTGAGGGTGTTGATGCCTTTCCATACATTGCCCAGAGAGGCTGTGGCTGTCCCTGGATCCCTGGAAGTGTCCAAGGCCAGGTTGGATGGGGTTTGGAGCAACGTCGGATAGTGGAAAGTGTCCCTGCTGGCAAAGGGACAGTCAGGGATCAGACAACCACAAAAACAAGCCCAAGTGTTCCCAGGACTGAGGAGGAGCAGGAGCAGCTCTGGTGAAGGGCTGGCAGGGGGTTCACAGCACCCTGGTCCCTGACAGCTTTCATTGCATCATCAAGGGCATTGGCAGTAATCAGGGTGGGCTCCAAGTCCTGATAGCCTGCCTGCAAGCAACTGAGTGCTGTCCTTCCCTTGGGCTCTGTGAGCCTGGGGGAGAATGCAAAAATGGGAATTCTTGCTTTATTTGTGCTTCCTTGGGCACAGGGGAGGTTTTTGCAATGAACCTGGAGCTCATCCCAGAATAGGAGCAGTTTCTGACAAGCACCCAAATGCTTCACCAGCACTGCCAGCACTGCCAGCAGCATTCCAGTGCCACCAGCACCACCAGCATCCCTCTGCTGCTGGACAGACAATGACCCCTCAGGGAAGAGAAACACTGAATGGTAGAGAGAGAGAAGGCGGTTGGAGTATGGGACATTCTGCAGGGAAGGAATGTTTCTATTCAAAAGGAAATGAAGAGCCATTTGCAAAATTCTTCATGTGGACTTTTGAAAAAAGTCACTTCGTTTGTGGCAAAGAAAAAAACTATTCAAGATAAATAACTGAGAGGGAGTGGAGCTCTGACATACCCAAAGCTGTAAAACAACTTCCACCTGCCCTATGACCCCACTGAGCCTGGAGGAGCAACACAAGGACAGAGCACAGAGAGGACCCAGTGGGGCAGGAGTGAGGAGCTCCTGGTGACCTGGGCACTTTCTCCTTCTTGTCCCTGACCTGCCAGGAGCCGCTTTAGGACATGGATCCCAAAGGAGCAAGAGGTACCAGGAAGCGCCGCTGATCTGCACAGAGCCCTTTGCCTGCTGCTGCCCCCCAGGGAACAGGTCAGTGGAATGTTTGCCTTCCTCCCTACCCCACCTTCCTCTCCTGCAGCAGCTGCTCTGTTCCTGTCACCTTCTCCCGCTGACCCCAGGGCCCTCCCCAGCTCCTCTCTCTTCTCCTGTGCATCCCGTCTGTGTCCTAACACCGAAATGGGCCACAACAAACTTTCTAACACAATGCAGATCATGAGGAAGCAGGAATCCATTAGAACCACATGTAGGCTTTGAAAAGTTTTTCTTATCTAATACATAAACACAATTTTCCTAGAATTCATTTCCATGCATCCACCTCCTCCTGCAAGTCCCTTTATGATCCTGGAGGTTTATTACGCAGGGGCTCTCTGCTGGTCATATTCAATGAATGCTGCCATATTAAAGGTGCCCTTGCCTTGAACATTTCCTCTGGCCATGCACTGTTGCTTCCTGTTCCAGAATTTGCCCCAAAATCACTGCAGGCCTCCTGATCTGTTTCTGCACTGGTTCCTGCCATGTTTGTCATCCTGTGTGCCAGCCTTCACATCCTGTGAGAAACAACCACCTACTTTTTAAATTTTGAAAGTTTCATTAAACCTTAACAAAAAGTGCAACCAAATGACTGAATAATCAGAAGCAGGCCTGGGAGCTTCCTCACGGCTGCCCACCACGTGGCTGGCTGATCTTCAAGATGGATGCTTCACCTCTGATACCCTGGGGGTTGCATCAGCTAAACCTGGCCCCTCCCAAAGTCTGTCAGTCAGCCCTTCTTTGTGTTTATTGCTGGAGCCTGCTTTCTTGCAACTTGACTCGAGGGTCAGGTGTTCTCATGCTGCACCTCTTCCCCCCAGCAAGAAGCTTTTGTACACACCTTCTTTCTACCTGTCCTGGATGACTCAGGCTCACTAATGGAAACAGTACAGAGGGGAGAGAAGGGGACTATGGGGAGAACAGGGGACATCTAAACAACAGACTACAATAACATAATTATATATCAATCAAGCTTCTATTAATATTCACACAGCATTCATCCCTTAACTGTGAGAGCCAGTCATCTCATTATCCATCTATAACATATCCTTTAAAATTTTTGCCACTTTACTTTGGAACAACTTCAGAAGAAGTGAAAATGTTTATTTTCTGTGTAATTTATCAGCCTCCTGCTGAACTGCCCAACCTTACCACCTCCCTCTCCCACCCCACCATTTCCACCGCCCTCCTCCCCTGCACATCTCACTCCTCCCCACTGAATCCTTCCCACTGCAGGAGCTGCTGAGGAGCCGCATGGTCCATCCCTGGATTCTCCAAGCACTGACTGCCCATCCACTCTGACCACAGCCAGGGGCCACATCCCACTGCCTGCCCAGCGTCCATCCATGGAGGTGACCAACGTGTCCCCATCTCCTGCCTCACCCACTGAAGGAGATCATCTCTGTGAGACAGATGCCACCACCATGGCCATACACAGTGTGACCCTGCTCATCTGCCTCTGTGGGCTGGCTGGGAACGGGGCTGTCATCGGCCTCCTCAGCCTGAAAATCTGTAACTCTGGTGTCTTTGACCTGGCTGTCATTGACTTCTTCTTCCTCCTCTTTGCGGTCCCCTCCGCCCTCCTCTTCCTGGTGGAGGACGTGTCCTGCTCTCCTATCCTGCCCGAGCTGTACCTGAGTTTCCTCTTCCAGCTGTCAGTGGTGTCCCTGTACTGGGGGCTGTTCTGGCTGATGAGCAGCCGCAATGTGGGGTATGTGTACAAACTCTGCAAGCTCTGCTTCCGTTGGGAGCTTCCCCAGCGCCTGATGTGGGTGGTGGGAACTGTCCAATACTGGGCCTTCTTTGCTCTCTTCACTGTCATTCCCACGGTGACACTCCTTTGCCCATCACACCAGCAGGAGCACTGCCGGGCAGCTCTCATCTCCATGAACACCATCATCTTGCTCCTCTTGGCTGCACCCGTGGCCATTTCCAGCACAGTCGATTTCATTAAGGCCAAGTGGGGCTCCCAGCAGCAGCAACTCAAGAGGCGCGACATTGTTATCTTCATCATTGTGCTCTTCATGTTCCTCCTCACCATCTGGAATTTCCTCCAGCAGCTCGGTTACATGGCTGTGTCATCCCAGGTTGTTTTCCTGCTAATCTGCATCCACAGCAGCATCAAACCCTTCATCTACTTCTTGGTGGGGAGGTGCAGGAGGCCCTTCTCCATAAAGTCCCTCCAGCTCTCCCTCCAGAGGGTGTTTGAAGAGCCAGAAGAAAACACTGCCCACAGTGATGATCCTGCCATGGACATGGGGTCTGAGCCTGCTGATCCCTTCCACTGCTCTGATGAAGGATCCCAGGAAAGTGGCTGGTGGGCAGACCTTGAGCCTCTTGATTAATCAATATCCAGGGATCACCCTCCCCTGTGTTGGTGTATTCCTGCAGGAGAATGGAGCACGGGCATTGCCTTGGGTGACTTTTGTGGGATGCTCTGCAGGGAGCACATTGGAGCATGGCTTTCCTCCTCCCTCCTGGATCCACATGGCTCCAAGCAGTGCAGCTGGGCTCAGTGCTGTTCCCCAGCTCCATTCCCCATGGAATCACCCTCATGGCCTCGGCCCCAGGGAATGAACTCCCTCTCCTTTGCCTCAGCAGATGAGTTCCATGGTGTTTTCAGGGAGCTCTTGCCTGCAAAGAATGGCACACCTTCATCCCTGCAAACACACACCCAGCACGGGGTGCCAGTGATTTCCCAAATCCCTGCAGGGCTGGTGCCTCTGGATGGCAGGAGAGGGGTTGGGATCACAGGGAGCATCCTTCCCCTTCTGTCCCGCAGAGCCAGCCCTGCATTCCCAGCTGATGGGAAGGGACACCAGGTAGGGCTGCAGAGCTGGGGAGGGACAGCAACATTCCCTTATCCTTTCCGTGGGAATTTGTCACATTCTTCAATTCCAGAACTGAATCCTTCTGAGTAAAGTGCAGGGTCGATAGGGAACTCCACTGAACTCCTGTGCCTGTACCAGAAGGTACATGGAATATGGAAATTCCCATCAGCAGATGCTTGGGACCATTTAATTGCACAGAAATTAGGGGGTTGTGCTGCTCTTCTGCAGAATGGGGCCATCCATCCTCTGGTTCCCCAGCATCAGTGTCCAGGGAAGCCCTTGAGCACCTCCATCCTGAGCCTGGCCACCCTCAGGAGGAGCTGCACAGCCACTCTGCACAGCAGCTTCAGCCACAGTCCAGCCTGCCCTGATCTTTGTCATTCTGGAACCACCCCTCAATCAGATTTGGATTCATGGTTTTTGTTTCTTTCCACTGTGGGAGTCCCAGCCTCAGAATTTGTAGAATAAACAACAACCGGGTTTCACTGCAGAGTCTGACCCTGGTGAACAGTGTCCAAAAAGGCTCATTTCCTTCTTTTATCCCATTCTAAAGCCTCTGGCTGCTCTGGGAGCAGGGCAGCCACCTGTCTCATACCTGAGCCCTTCCTAAGGCACGTGCCTGCAATGGCTGGGATGATGTTGGCACTGCCAAGAGCTCCTGATTCCTCCTGGGAGAGACCTGGGCAGCAGCCACAGCTCTTGCTCAGGGGGAAGTTGTCCCTCCTTTTCCCACTGCTTTAAATCCAGGGGAAACCAACGTGCCACTGCTTCTGGAAAGGGAAATGAGATTGAAAACCATGTGTGGAGTCAGGCTTTGTAGACACACTTGAGGTTAAACAGCTAAGGAGCATTTATTAACAGAGTTGTTAATAATTAACAAAAGAGACAAACTTTGACATCTGGAAGGGATTTTCTCTCCCTGTCGCCTGTTTTCCTGCCCATTGGAAACCCAAAACGTTCCATGGTGGAACCTCTTGTGCATGGAAGAACAACTCAGCCAGGGTGTTTCTCCCAAGGCAAGTGCAGAAGGACCATTATACTTCCAGGTACTTTTTCTGCTTCCCAGCACCTTCCTTGTCTCCAGTGTCACCCTGGCCACGCCCTCCCTGAGCTTCCTTTCAAAAGAGCAAAGATTTCAATGCAAGAGCTTTCCTGATGATAGCAGCCTACAGTGAAATCCAAGATGATTCCTACCCAGGCTGACATGTGCCTCAGGGATCTGGGATGCTCCTCCTGGAAACTGCCGTCTGTGTGGTGGCCCTGGGACCAGAGCTGTCACCTCTCTTCCTGCTGACACCGTGTTTGTGTCCCCAGCTATGGCATCTCACATCCCCTCACCAGCCCAATCCTATCAAGGGCAAACACTTCATCATCCAGGAGCTGATGGGGCTCCAGGAGAGTTGGAGAGGGACTTTGGACAAGGGCATGGAGTGACAGGACAAGGGGGAATGACTTCCCACTGACAGAGGGTCTGGACAGATTGGATATTTGGAAGAAATCCTTCCCTGTGAGGGTGCTGAGGCCCTGGCATACATTGCCCAGAGAGGCTGTGGCTGTCCCTGGATCCCTGGAAGTGTCCAAGGCCAGGCTGAATGGTGTTTGGAGCAACGTGGGATAGTGGAAAGTGTCCCTGCTGCCAGAGGGACAGTCAGGGATCAGACAACCACAAAAACAAGCCCAAGTGTTCCCAGGACTGAGGAGGAGCAGGAGCAGCTCTGGTGAAGGGCTGGCAGGGGGTTCACAGCACCCTGGTCCCTGATAGCTTTCATTGCATCATCAAGGGCATTGGCAGTAATCAGGGTGGGCTCCAAGTCCTGATAGCCTGCCTGCAAGCAACTGAGTGCTGTCCTTCCCTTGGGCTCTGTGAGCCTGGGGGAGAATGCAAAAATGGGAATTCTTGCTTTATTTGTGCTTCCTTGGGCACAGGGGAGGTTTTTGCAATGAACCTGGAGCTCATCCCAGAATAGGAGCAGTTTCTGACAAGCACCCAGATGCTTCACCAGCACTGCCAGCACTGCCAGCAGCATTCCAGTGCCACCAGCACCACCAGCATCCCTCTGCTGCTGGACAGAAAATGACCCCTCAGGGAAGAGAAACACTGAATGGTAGAGAGAGAGAAGGCGGTTGGAGTATGGGACATTCTGCAGGGAAGGAATGTTTCTAATCAGAAGGAAATGAGGAGCCATTTGCAAAATTCTTCATGTGGACTTTTGAAAAAAGTCACTTCCTTTGTAGCAAAGAAAAAGAATATTCAAGATAAATAACTGAGAGGGAGTGGAGCTCTGACATACCCAAAGCTGTAAAACAACTTCCACCTGCCCTATGACCCCACTGAGCCTGGAGGAGCAACACAAGGACAGAGCACAGAGAGGAGCCAGTGGGGCAGGAGTGAGGAGCTCCTGGTGACCTGGGCACTTTCTCCTTCATGTCCCTGACCCTGCAGGAGCCACTTTAGCACATGGATCCCAAAGGAGCAAGAGGTACCAGGAAGCGCCGCTGATCTGCACAGAGCCCTTTGCCTGCTGCTGCCCCACAGGGAACAGGTCAGTGGAATGTTTGCCTTCCTCCCTACCCCACCTTCCTCTCCTGCAGCAGCTGCTCTGTTCCTGACACCCTCTCCCGCTGACCCCAGGGCCCTCCCCAGCTCCCCCCTCCCCTGCCCTGAGCTTTCCTTTCACATTCCCTGCCAAACAGCCCAACCCTCCCACCTCACCCCTCCCCACTGAATCCTTCCCACTGCAGGCAGCTGCTGAGGAGCCGCATGGTCCATCCCTGGATTCTCCCAGCACTGACTGCCCATCCACTCTGACCACAGCCAGGGGCCACATCCCACTGCCTGCCCAGCGTCCATCCATGGAGGTGACCACCGTGTCCCCATCTCCTGCCTCACCCACTGAAGGAGATCATCTGTGTGAAACAGATGCCACCACCGTGGCCATACACAGTGTGACCCTGCTCATCTGCCTCTCTGGGCTGGCTGGGAACGGGGCAGTGCTCTGGCTCCTTGGCTCCCGCTGTTTGTCCAGGAACAGCTCCATCTTTTACATCCTCGTGCTGACTCTTCTGGACTTCCTCTTCCTCCTCATTCTGTTGCCCTCCCCTCTGCTCTTCCTGCTGGGGAATGTGTCCTGCTCTATCATCCTGCCCTTGCAGTATGTGTGGTTTCTTTTCCGGGTGCCACTGGTGTCATACACCTTTTGTCTGTACACACTGACATGCATCAGCAGCCTGAGGTGCAGGTCCATCCCCTGCCCGCTCTGGCTCTGCTGCCACCATCCCCAGCAGCTCTCATGGGTGGTGCTTGCCCTGCTCATCACTCTCATCACTGTCTTTGCCACCATGATTTCTCTGTGTTTTTTCCAGCTATCTGAGCACTGCTGGGTGTCTCTCATCTCCGTGTACGCCTTCAACCTTCTCCTCTGTGCTCCCATTGTGCTCATTTCCAGCATAATCTTCTTCATTAAGGTCAAGCCTGGCTCCCAGAAACCACAACCCAAGAGGCTTGACATTGTTATCTGCCTCATTGTGCTCTTCACTCTGCCCCTCAGCCTCTGGAACTTACTGCAGTACCTTGACTACATTGTTGTGCCCTCCCACGTGGCTTTCCTGCTCGCCTGCATCCACAGCAGCATCAAACCCTTCATCTACTTCCTGCTGGGGAGGTGCTGGAGGCCCTGCTCCATGGGGTCCCTCCGGCTCTCCCTCCAGAGGATCTTTGAGGAGCCAGAAGAAAAAACAGCCCACAGCCATGATCCTGCCAAGGACACAGTGCTCTGAGCCTGTTGAATCTTCCCGCTGCACTGCTGAGGGACTCTGGGACTCTGGCTGAGGGACTCCTTAATTCACCTGATGAATAAATATCTAACGTGTCACCCTCCCTCTGCTGGTGCATCACCCACCTCCTTTCCAGTGACAAGAATACAGGATTTGTCTTTACAAACAAGCTGTGGGTCTGCTGGTAGATACAAGCACTGGGAGATAAAAGAAACAATGGGAAGGATTCCACTGATTGATGAATGGAAAAAGATATTTCCATTTTCAAATAAGGTTTGGGTTTGCTGATAAATGAAATTAGACATTGAAAGATGAAAGAAACAATGGGGAAGAAAAACCTCTAAATTCTGTAAGAATTTAAAATTAAAAGGGAGGGTTGTATATTAGAAGGAAATCGACAGTATCAGGTGTAAGGGGCATTCTGTTCCTCTCAAGTACCGAAGCCAGTGGGGAAAGAGAGAAGGGAAAGGTGGCCGGGAAATTAGGATAACAAGGGAGACTGTGTCCTTCAAAATTTTGAGAGATCCCAGGGGAATGCCCCATGGCCTCTCTTTTTATTCAAATATAGTCAAAGAACTCCTCAGTCTCTCTTTGGACACAAACCTCTAATGTTTGTGGATTAATTTTCCTAAAACCAAGCTGCACAGGGATCTAAGAAAGGCTCATTAGGCCTCAGCCTGGAGGAGCAGCCCCTGGGCTCAGCTCCTGTGGCGCTGATCAGAAACACCCTCTGCTCCCGGGAGCTGCTGCTGTCCAACGGCCTCCTGGGCTTTTATCAACAGCCTTGGAAATTACTGGACTGCCCTGGATGCCACAGCATCCCTGCTCTGCCACTGTCACAGGAAGCTGCCGGCCCCAAGCGTGGCCAGGGTGAAGCATTGCTGGGAGTGACGCCCATCCCTTGGGGCCCTGGGAGCAGCGGCCCCAAAGGAGACCCTTGGAGCTCTCCTGGGCCCAGCAGCGCTGAGCAGGAGCTCCCTGGCACCGGGGCCTCTCCCAGCTGGGATCTCTCCCGTCTGCTGCCCTCGGCTGATCCCCGAACGCCCACGGCTCCTGGGCCCAGCCCCCCAGGGCTCCAGGCCCAGCCCTTGGCACAGGGAGGAGATGCAAAGGGATCCGCAGGGAGCATTTCACTGCCTGCCAGGGCAATTGCTCACAGGGACCTTGCACTGACTCTGCCTGCCTGGCTGGCTGTGTGCACACACGTCTGCATCTGCTCTGGCAAATGTGCCAGAAATGCTGCTCTCTCAGCTCTCTTAGTGCCTGAGACACCTGACTGGGGCAGGCCTGGAAGCAAGGAACGGGCATGAGATACCATTCCAGCTAAATGCTGTTCATGTCCTTTCTTTGCTAAATTGTGAATTTTCATGTACAAAAGCAGAAATGGCTGGGAGAAATTGCCCAAGGTCCTGCGTGGAGCAGGGCAGGAGCGGGGCTGTCATAGGGGAACTGTCAGCCCTGGGCAGGGTCTGGAGGTTATCAGATGAGTCCATGAAGGGTCGGAGGATATTGGGAAGGATCTGGATCCTGCTGATCCCAAATGACCCAATTGGAGGGCAGCAGAGCCTGATGGCAGCACTTGAAGGCTGGGAGTGGCCATGGGATGGGATGGGATGGGATGGGATGGGATGGGATGGGATGGGATGGGATGGGATGGGATGGGATGGGATGGGATGGGATGGGATGGGGAGAGGAGAGGAGTAGAGATGGGAATTGGGAGTGACACCAAAATCAGCTGGAATAAATTTCTAACACAATGGCAAGCAGTAGGATGCAGGAATTATTGATCTGCTCAGGACACATAGAAGTATCTCTCCTTGTCCTGCTTGTGGATGATCACTTTTAAAATTTTAAGGGTTTTTTAAACCTTAAAAAAAGGAAAAAAAAAAACCACAACAAAAACAAAGGACTGAATAAAGCAAAATTACAGTGCTGGGAGTCTCCATGCCTAGCAGCCACATGTCATCTAAAAAATGGACACCCTGCCTTTTATACCCCTAGTCTCTCTCAAAGTTTTGTCAGTCAACTCTTTCTCTGCTGTCTGTTGGTGAAGATCTTGACTGGAGGTCAGGTGTTGTTATTCCAGCCCTCCTGGTAACAAGCCAGCCCTCCCCAAATGCCCTGACTCCCAAGGCTGTTGCCAGGGGGAAGGGAAAGAGGTCTATGGGAGGATGTCTTACAGTAACATCACTACACATCCACAAAACTTTTCTTAACATACACAAAATATCTGTCCTTTATTGTGAGAGCCAACCATCACATTTTTCATCTATAACATCCTCATAACCACACAGAATCATTAAAGTGTCTTTCTTATCTAATACATAAACATCACTTTCCTAGGACTCATTTCCATGCATCCACCTCCTTCTCCAAGTCCTTTTCTCATCCTGGAGGATCATTCAGAGGGGTCTCTGGTGGTTGCATTCACTGAGTGCTGAGATATTAAAGGTGACCTTGCCTTCAACTTTTCCTTTGGCCATGCAGTGTTGCTTCTTGTTACAGAACTTGCCCCAAAACTACTGCAGGCCTCCAAATCTGTTTCTGCCCTGGCTCCAGCCACGTTTATCATCCTGTGTTCTCCTGAGGAGCACATTGGAGCTGGGCTTTCCTCCTCCCTCCTGGGTCCTAGAACCCTGCGGCCAGGAGGAGCAGGGACACTGCCAGGATCCCAGGTGCAGTGGGGCAGCATCGGGGCTGTTGGGGGTGAAAAGGGGGTCCCAGGGATGGTCTGGGGTGTTGTAGGCGGTTTCAGAGGGGTCAGCAGAGCATCAGAGGGGGCTGGAGGAGGTCTGGAAGCCAGCAATCCCAAATCTCCCCACTTGGGGACTACAGAGCCTGACAGGTCTTGATGGGAGTAGGGGAAGGGCTCTGTCTGGGACAGCTGTGGGATGTGATAGGATGGGGTGAGGATGGAGAGCGGGGTGGGGATAGGGATGGGGATGGGGAGCAGGGATGAGGATGGGATAGGGACAGGGTAGGATAGGAAGCAGCTCAGCTGTGCTTCCTTGGGCCCAGGCCACATTTTGGCAATGATTCAGGAGCTCTTTCCAGAACAGGAGTTACTTCTGAGAAGCACCCGGCTGCCTCACCAGCACTGCCGGCACTGCCAGCAGCATTCCAGTGCCACCAGCACCACCAGCATCCCTCTGCTGATGGAGGGACAGTGACCCCTCAGGGAAGAGAAAGGAGGTGTAGTAGAAACCTGTCTGGGAATGCAGTTGAAGAATGGGACACTCTCCTGGGAAGGAGTGTTTCTAATTAGGGGAAAATGAGGAGACATTCACAAATGTTATAAACAGGTGCTATAGTGATTTACCCTCACAAATGTTGAGTGAATATTATATGTGTTATAATGTTCAAAGAAGCTCTGTTAAGCTTTGGAGCTTTTCTAACGTGAGTACCGTGTTCATGTTGAGAGTTGTAATGCTGATCTCTGACCATGGTGGGCAGTCGAAGCCCGGAGCGCTGCACAAGCTCCGGAAGGCGGGACGGAGGAGGAGCTGTGCTGGAAAAGCGGAATGTGTCTGAATGTGGGGCGTTGATTACCAAGAGTATATAACGCTTGTTACTGCTGTGAGCAGGTTGTGTCTGGCCGCGCCTCTGGATCTTATTTGTCCTTTTTGTAGTTTAATAAACTTTTTAAAATTTTAAGACGTGAGGCGTCATTTCTCGCAACAGAGATGAAGATCACTGAATTTGAAGGGGAAAAAAAATCAAGATCAACAACCCCGGGGCTGTGGAACTCTGAGGAAGCTAAAATTGTAAAACCATTTCTGACTGTCCTCTGACTGCACTGAGCCCTGGGAAGCAACACGAGGACAGGGCACAGAGAGGAGCCAGCAGGACAGGAGTGAGGAGCTCCTGGTGAGCTGGGCACTTTCTCCTTCATGTCCCTGACCCGGCAGGAGCTGCTTTAGGACACGGATCCCAAAGGAGCAAGAGGTACCAGGAAGCGCCGCTGATCTGCACAGAGCCCTTTGCCTGCTGCTGCCCCACAGGGAACAGGTCAGTGGAATGTTTGCCTTCCTCCCTACCCCACCTTCCTCTCCTGCAGCAGCTGCTCTGTTCCTGCCACCCTCTCCCGCTGACCCCAGGGCCCTCCCCAAATCCTCTCTCTTCTCCTGTGCATCCCGTCTGTGTCCTAACACCGAAATGGGCCACAACAAACTTTCTAACACAATGCAAAGCATGAGGAAGCAGGAATTCTTGACTTGCACAGGACACAGAGGGATCTCTCCTTGTATTGAGTGTATGGTGAGGCTTTACAACAGGGTATTAATCCATTAGAACCACATGTAGGCATTGAAATGATTTCTTTTCTAATACATAAACACCATTTTCCTAGAACTCATTTCCATGCATCCACCTCCTCCTGCAAGTCCTTTTATGATCCTGGAGGTTTATTCAGAGTGGTCTCTCTGGTCGTCATATTAAATGAATGCTGCCATATTAAAGGTGCCCTTGCCTTGAACTTTTCCTCTGGCCATGCACTGTTCCCTTTTGTTCTAGAATTTACCCCAAAACCACTGCAGGCCTCCTTACCTGTTTCTCCACTGGTTCCTGCCATGTTTGTCATCCTGTGTGCCAGCCTTCACATCCTGTGAGCAACAACCACCCACTTTTATAAATTTTGAAAGTTTCATTAAACCTTAATAAAAAATGCAACAAAAGGACTAAATAAGGAGAAGCAGGCCTGGAAGCTTCCCTCATGGCTGCCCCCCACGTGGCTGGCTGATCTTCAAGATGGATGCTTCACCTCTGATACCCTGGGGGTTGCATCAGCTAAACCTGGCCCCTCCCAAAGTCTGTCACTCAGCCCTTCTTTGTGTTTATTGCTGGAGCCTGCTTTCTTGCAACTTGACTCGAGGGTCAGGTATTCTCATGCTGCACCTCTTCCCCTCCAGCAACAAGCTTTTGTACACCCCTTCTTTCTACCTGTCCTAGATGACTCAGGCTCACTAATGGAAACAGTACAGAGGGGAGAGAAGGGGACTATGGGGAGAACAGGGGACATCTAAACAACAGACTACAATAACATAATTATATATCAATCAAGCTTCTCTTAATATTCACAGAGTATTCATCCCTTAACTGTGAGAGCCAGTCATCTCATTATCCATCTATAACACATCCTTTAAAATATTGGCCACTTTACTTTGGAACAACTTCAGAAAAACTGAAAATGTTTATTCTCTATGTTATTTTTCAACCACTTGCTAACCAGCCCAACCCTTCCTCCTCCCTCTCCCACCCACCATTTCCACCACCCTCCTCCCCTGCACATCTCACTCCTCCCCACTGAATCCTTCCCACTGCAGGAGCTGCTGAGGAGCCACATGGTCCATCCCTGGATTCTCCAAGCACTGACTGCCCATCCACTCTGACCACAGCCAGGGGCCACATCCCACTGCCTGCCCAGCGTCCATCCATGGAGGTGAGCACCGGGTCCCCTCTTTTCACCTCACCAACTGACACACCTGCTCACTGTGACATCAATGTCTCCAGCGTGGCCATAGACTGTGTGACCCTGCTCATCGGCCTCTGTGGGCTGGCTGGGAATGGGGCTTTCCTCTGGCTCCTCCAAATTAATGCCATCACTGACTTTGTGGCATTCAACCAGGCCAGCATCGACTTCCTCTTCCTCATTTTCATGGTCCCCTCCACCCTGCTCTTTCTGCTGGAGGAGGTTTCCTGCTTTGCTATAATGCCCCCACTGTATTTAAGCTTGCTTTCCCAGCTGTCAATGTTCACCTACACTATGGGGCTGTTCCAGCTGATGTTCATCAGCATCGAGAGATGCAGGTCCATCCTCTGCCTGTTTTTCTGTGTTGGACAAGTTTCTGAGCACCTGTTGTGGGTGATAATGAGTGCCCTGTTCTGGGCCTTGTTCTTTGTTGTCACCGCTGTCAATCCTACAGTGACTTCCCTGTGCCAGTCACACGAGCAGGAGCAATGCCAGCTGGCTCTCACATCCATGTACGCCATCAACCTCTTCCTATTTGCTGTGCCCATGGTCATTTCCAGCACAATCCTCTTCATTCATCTCAAGCCTGGCTCCCAGCAGCAGCCACCCAAGAGGCTCGACATCGTTATCTTCCTCGTTGCACTCTTCAGTCTGCCCCTGAGTCTCTGGTTTCTCCTGCAGCAGCTCGGTTACACGGCTGTACCCTCCCAGGTGGTTTTCCTGCTCACCTGCATCACCAGCAGCATCAAACCCTTCATCTACTTCTTGGTGGGGAGCTGGAAGAGAGACTGGTCGATGAGGAGCTGCTGGAGACACTGCTCCATGGAGAGCTGCAGGAAGCACTCCTCCATGCAGTCCCTAAGGAAGGCGATCCACAGGGTGTTTGAGGACCCAAAAGAAAACACTGCCTGTGGAGATGATTCTGTTGTGAACACGGGGGTCTGAGCCTGTTGTTCCCTTCCACTGCACTGCTGAAGGACCCCGGTACAGTGGCTGAGAGATTCCTTGAGTCTCCTGATCAATAAATACCCACAGGATCACCCTGCCTGTGCTGGTGCATCCCCAGCCCCTTTCCAGGCCGCTCTGGGCTCTGATCCGTGCTTGTGAGGCCTCAGCCTGGAGGAGCAGCCCCTGGGCTCAGCTCCTGTGGCGCTGATCAGAAACACCCTCTGCTCCTGGGAGCTGCTGCTGTCCAATGGCCTCCTGGGCTTTTATCAACAGCCTTGGAAATTACTGGACTGCCCTGGATGCCACAGCATCCCTGCTCTGCCACTGTCACAGGAAGCTGCCGGCCCCAAGCGTGGCCAGGGTGAAGCATTGCTGGGAGTGACGCCCATCCCTTGGGGCCCTGGGAGCAGCGGCCCCAAAGGAGACCCTTGGAGCTCTCCTGGGCCCAGCAGCGCTGAGCAGGAGCTCCCTGGCACCGGGGCCTCTCCCAGCTGGGATCTCTCCCGTCTGCTGCCCTCGGCTGATCCCCGAACGCCCACGGCTCCTGGGCCCAGCTCCCCAGGGCTCCAGGCCCAGCCCTTGGCACAGGGAGGAGATGCAAAGGGATCCGCAGGGAGCATTTCACTGCCTGCCAGGGCAATTGCTCACAGGGACCTTGCACTGACTCTGCCTGCCTGGCTGGCTGTGTGCACACACGTCTGCATCTGCTCTGGCAAATGTGCCAGAAATGCTGCTCTCTCAGCTCTCTTAGTGCCTGAGACACCTGACTGGGGCAGGCCTGGAAGCAAGGAACAGGCATGAGATACCACTCCAGCTAAATGCTGTTCATGTCCTTTCTTTGCTAAATTGTGAATTTTCATGTAAAAAGCAGAAATGGCTGGGAGAAATACAGACATTGCCCATGGTCCTGGGTTGAGCAGGGCAGGAGCGGGGCTGTCATAGGGGGAAAGACGGACCCAGGGAGGGTGTGCAAGTTCTCAGAGGTGTCTGGAAGAGTTCAGGAAGGCTCTGGATGCCAGCAATCCCAAATCTCCCCACTCAAGGAGAGCAGGGCCTGCTGGGCTGCGCTTGCAGTGGAGGAGTGGCTTCGTCTCGGAAAGCTGTGGGATGTGATAGGATTAGGTGATGATGGAGATGGGATTGGGATAGGATAGGAAGTCGCTCAGCTGTGCTTCCTTTGGCCCTGAGAATGTTTTGGCAATGATGGAGCTGTTCCCAGAATGGGAGTTGTTTCTGACATGGTGACAGATGCTTCAGCAGCACTGCCAGCAGCATTCCAGTGCCACCAGCATCACCGGCATCCCTCTACTGCTGGAGGGACAATGACCCCTCTGCGAACAGAAACGAGGAATAGCAGAAACCTTTCAGGTGAGGGAATACAGTTGAAGAATGGGACACTCTCCTGGGAAGGAGTCTTTCTAATTAGGGGAAAATGAGGAGACATTCACAAATGTTATAAACAGGTGCTATGGTGATTGACTCTCAGAAATGTTGAATGAATATTACGTGTGTAATAATGTTCAAAGAAGCTCTGTTACGCTTTGGAGCTTTTCTAACGTGAGTACTGTGTTCATGTTGAGAGTTGTAATGCTGATCTCTGACCATGGTGGGCAGTTGAAGCCCGGAGCGCTGCACAAGCTCCGGAAGGCGGGACGGAGGAGGAGCTGTGCTGGAAAAGCGGAATGTGTCTGAATGTGGGGGGTGGATTACAGGCGGGGGGGGCTTACCAAGAGGCTACAGAGCCTGTTTCTGTTTTGGGCAGTGTGCCTCTGGACCTTATTTTGTGCCGTGTTGTAGTTTAATAAACTTTTAAAAATTTTAAGAAGTGGGGCGTCGTTTCTCAGGAAACAAAAGAAAAGAACCCCTTGATTTGTAGGGAAAATGAAAAAAATCAAGATCAGTAATTCAGTGGCTTGGAACTGTGTGGAAGCGAAAGATGTAAAACCATTGCCCTCTGACTGCACCGAGCCCTGGGAAACAACACGAGGACAGGGCACAGACAGGAGCCAGCAGGAAGGGAATGGGGAGCTCCTGGTGACCTGGGCACTTTCTCCTTCATGTCCCTGACCTGCCAGGAGCTGCTTTAGCACATGGATCCCAAAGGAGCAAGAGGTACCAGGAAGCGCCGCTGATCTGCACAGAGCCCTTTGCCTGCTGCTGCCCCCCAGGGAACAGGTCAGTGGAATGTTTGCCTTCCTCCCTACCCCACCTTCCTCTCCTGCAGCAGCTGCTCTGTTCCTGACACCCTCTCCCGCTGACCCCAGGGCCCTCCCCAAATCCTCTCTCTCCTCCTGTGCATCCCGTCTGTGTCCTAACACTGAAATGGGCCACAACAAACATTCTAACACAATGCAAAGCATGAGGAAGCAGGAATTCTTGACTTGCACAGGACACAGAGGGATCTCTCCTTGTATTGTGTGTATGGTGAGACTTTACAACAGGTTATTAATCCATTAGAACCACATGTAGGCATTGAAAAGTTTTTATTTTCGAATACACAAACACCATTTTCCTAGAACTCATTTCCATGCATCCACCTCCTCCTGCAAGTCCTTTTATGATCCTGGAGGTTTATTAAGCATGGTCTCTCTGCTGGTCATATTCAATGAATGCTGCCATATTAAATGGGCCCTTGCCTTGAACTTTTCCTCTGGCCATGCACTGTTGCTTCCTGTTCCAGAATTTACCCCAAAACCACTGCAGGCCTCCTGATCTGTTTCTGCACTGGTTCTTGCCATGTTTGTCATCCTGTGTGCCAGCCTTCACATCCTGTGAGAAACAACTGCCCACGTTTTTAAATTTTGAAAGTTTCATTAAACCTTAACAAAAAATACAACAAAAGGACTAAATAAGGAGAAGCAGGCCTGGGAGCTTCCCTCATGGCTGCCCCCCACATGGCTGGGTGATCTTCAAGATGGATGCTTCACCTCTGATACCCTGGGGGTTGCATCAGCTAAACCTGGCCCCTCCCAAAGTCTGTCAGTCAGCCCTTCTTTGTGTTTATTGCTGGAGCCTGCTTTCTTGCAACTTGACTCGAGGGTCAGGTGTTCTCATGCTGCACCTCTTTCCCCCAGCAACAAGCTTTTGTACACCCCTTCTTTCTACCTGTCCTAGATGGCTCAGGATCTCTGATGGAAACAGTACAGAGGGGAGAGAAGGGGACTATTGGCAGAACTGGGGACATCTAAACAACAGACTACAATAACATAATTATATATCAATCAAGCTTCTCTTAATATTCACACAGTATTCATCCCTTAACTGTGAGAGCCAGTCATCTCATTATCCATCTATAACACATCGTTCTAAATTTTGGCCACTTTACTTTGGAACAACTTCAGAAAAACTGAAACTGTTTATTTTCTGTATTATTTATCAGCCTCTTGCTAACCAGCCCAACCCTTCCACCTCCCTCTCCCACCCCACCATTCCCACTGCCCTCCTCCCCTGCACATCTCACTCCTCCCCACTGAATCCTTCCCACTGCAGGAGCTGCTGAGGAGCCGCATGGTCCATCCCTGGATTCTCCAAGCACTGACTGCCCATCCACTCTGACCACAGCCAGGGGCCACATCCCACTGCCTGCCCAGCGTCCATCCATGGAGGTGACCACCGTGTCCCCATCTCCTGCCTCACCCACTGAAGGAGATCATCTCTGTGAGACAGATGTCACCACCATGGCCATACACAGTGTGACCCTGCTCATCGGCCTCTGTGGGCTGGCTGGGAACGGGGCTGTCATCGGCCTCCTCAGCCTGAAAAGCCGTAACTCTGACTTCTTTGACCTGGCTGTCATGGACTTCCTCTTCCTCCTCTTTGTGGTCACCTCCGCCCTCCTCTTCCTGGTGGAGGACGTGTCCTGCTCTCCTATCCTGCCCGAGCTGTACCTGAGTTTCCTCTTCCAGTTTTCCGTGGTGTCCCTGGACTGGGTCTGTTGTGGGTGATAGACAGCAGCGATGTGTGGTATATGAACATGCTCTTCTGGCTTTGCTACTGCTGGGAGCCTCCCCAGCGCCTGGTGAGGGTGGTGGACAGTGTCAAACACTGGACCGTCTTTGCTCTCTTCACTGTCATTCCCACGGTGACATTCCTGTGCCCATCACACCAGCAGGAGCACTGCCGGGCAGCTCTCATCTCCATGAACACCATCATCCTGCTCCTCTTGGCTGTACCCGTGCTCATTTCCAGCACAGTCGATTTCATTAAGGCCAAGCGGGGATCCCAGAAGGAGCAACTCCAGAGACGCGACATCGTTACCTTCCTCATTGTGCTCTTCACTCTCCTTCTCAGCCTCTTCAATTTCCTGCAGCAGCTCGGTTACATTGTTGTGCCCTCCCAGGTTGTCTTCCTGCTCGCCTGCATCCACAACAGCATCAAACCCTTCATCTACTTCTTGCTGGGGAGGTGCTGGAGGCCCTGCTCCATAAAGTCCCTCCAGCTCTCCCTCCAGCGGGTGTTTGAAGAGCCAGAAGAAAACACTGCCCACAGTGATGATCCTGCCATGGACACGATGGTCTGAGTCTGCTGATCCCTTCCACTGCTCTGCTGAAGGATCCCAGGAAAGTGGCTGAGGGGCAGTCCTTTAAGCTCCTGATTAATCAATATGCACGGGATCACCTCCCTGTGGTGCTGTATTCCTGCAGGACAAGGGAGCAGGAGTATTGCCTTGGGTGATTTTTGTGGGATGCTCTGCAGGGAGCACATTGCAGCATGGCTTTCCTCCTCCCTCCTGGATCCACATGGCTCCAAGCAGTGCAGCTGGGCTCAGTGCTGTTCCCCAGCTCCATTCCCCATGGAATCACCCTCATGGCCTCGGCCCCAGGGAATGAACTCCCTCTCCTTTGCCTCAGCAGATGAGTTCTATGGTGTTTTCAGGGAGCTCTTGCTTGCAAAGAATGGCACACCTTCATCCCTGGGGACACACCCAGCACGGGGTGCCAGTGATTTCCCAAATCCCTGAAGGGCTGGTGCCTCTGGATGGCAGGAGAGGGGTTGGGATCACAGGGAGCATCCTTCCCCTTCTGTCCAGCAGAGCCAGCCCTGCATTCCCAGCTGATGGGAAGGGACACCAGGTAGGGCTGCAGAGCTGGGGAGGAACAACATTCCCTTATCCTTTCCATGGGAATTTGTCACATTCTTCAATTCCTGAACTGAATCTGTCTGAGTAAAGTGCAGCGTCGATAGTGAACTCCATTGAACTCCTGTGCCTGTATCCAGAAAGTACAAGGAATATGGAAATTCCCATCACCAGATGCTTGGGGCATTTAACTGCACAGAAATTAGGGGGTTATGCTGCTCTTCTGCAGAATGGGGCCATCCATCCTCTGGTTCCCCAGCATCAGTGTCCAGGGAAGCCCTTGAGCACCTCCATCCTGAGCCTGGCCACCCTCAGGAGGAGCTGCACAGCCACTCTGCACAGCAGCTTCAGACACAGTCCAGCCTGTCCTGATCTCAGGCACAGGCTGGGATTCTTGGGATGTCCTGTGCAGGGCCACGAGCTCAACTCCATCAACCTTGTAGGTCCCTTTAAATTTTGGATATTTTATGGTTTTATTTTATGCTGAGTATCTTTCATGATGATTCCACTTGATGATGACTCCACTGTGTTGTCCCTGTGCCCTGGCTCTGGCACAAAAGCCTCAAAAGCTCTCTGCAAGGCAACACTACCAGAGGAGGTGAATTCCTTTGCACAGCTCCCAGCCAGGAAGTGAATCAGAGGGAGGGCAGAGCTCTTGGCACAGGTGAGCAGGAGAGAGCTGCTGGGGGCAAAGACAGAGAAGTCAAACGCCCTCAGCAAGAGCCAGTGCCCAGAATCAGCAGTGAAGAAGGGGAAGGGCATGACAGGAGCAGCAGGAGCAGGGCACAGAGCTTCCCTGGGAGCTGTTTCCATGGGCAGCACAGGAGCCTGGCCATCAGGGCCAGAGCAGAACAGGTCAGGCTGAGCACTGAGAAGAGGCAGCTCAGGACCAAGGCCATGGGCACCAAGGAGCAGCAATGGAGGGGGGTAGTGAGCAGGAAGGAGAGCAGCCAGAGCAGGGCACACAGGAGCATGGGGAAGCACTGCGAGCAGTGGCAGGGCCAGCAGGACACGCGAGGACAAACAGAGCTGTCACAGCACTGAGGGCTGTCAGACAGGAGACAGCGGCAGTGAAAGCCAAGAGGATGGGCACCTTCAGCCCAGCTGTCACACCCCACGAGCCCAGCTGGTGGCAGAAGCTCTCTGGGACAGAAAATAGCCCCAGGGGGATGATGATGGAGAGCAGGAAGGTGAAGCCAGCCATGGCCAGGCTGAGCACATAAGGGGTGATGGGGTTCCTGTGGATGCAGAAGCTGAGGAGCCAGAGCACAGCCCCATTCCCACCATTCCACACAGGCACAGCAGCAGCAGCAGCAGCAGTGGGACAGGCACTTTGCTCCACTGCCTGTGGTCACACTGGCTCCAGTTGTCGTGGCTCTCCTCATTCCAGCTCCCCTTGGATGCCTTCCCACCAGGGTGGCTCCAGCAGGCAGGGCTGGCTCCCTCCATGGCAGGGGACAAAGTGCTCATGGTGACACCTCTGCTGCTTCTCCTGCCCTCACACAGCTCGAGGGGTGAAACACAGAGACACCAGAGCAACGCTGCTGTCCCCCAAACGTGGCTTTTCCCATCTTTTCCCAGCCACAGCTTCCATGTGGAGCAGCACAGGCAGGGCTGAGGGACAGGACAGAAGGCAAGTAGGATGTGGGAGCCTGGTCTGGGGTGCCTGGCACAAAAGCCAGGGAGATACCTCCTTCCTGGCTGTGGACAGGACACAGCTGGAGGAGGAAAACAAGTGGAGAAGGAAGGAATTGCCCATGGAGATATCAGAGAGCAAATGGCTTTGGGATAGATCTGAGCTGGACTCTCAGGTGTCAGTTGATGTCACTGAGCTGCTGGATTCCTTCAGCAGGACACTCGTTTCAATATTCCCTCCCTTTTCCCACACTGTTTATGGCTTTCAATTCCCTACAGACCTCAGTTCTGCCCCCAAAATCAATAACCAGGTTCCACCCAATGAGGGGGCCCTGATTAAGGTGGAAGAGAAGAGTCTGACCTTGTTTCCTCTGGCAGCCTGGAGAACTTCCCCGCAGCGCACTGCCCTCAGCTCCCAGCCTCCAGCTGCTGTCCCTGGGCTGGGATCTGCAGGAGCTTCCCTGGAATGGTCCCTTGGGAAAGGGGAGCGCGGCCCGCGGGGTGAGCCCGAGCGGCGCCCAGCGCAGGCTCTGTCCCAGCTCCTGCCACAGCCCCTGCTCTCCGTGCTGCCTCGTGTTCCCCAGGGCTCTCACACACAGGCAGCTGCCTCAGAGCTGCCACGGCCTCAGGCCTCTGCTCCTCAGCTGCTCTTCACTCTGCCTGGGAAATGAGCAACAGCAGAGAGCCCCAGCAACCACACCTGTGCCCAAAGCGCTTTGTCTCCATCTCAGCTTCTATTCGATTTTATAGCAACCTCAACCCCAAAATCTTGTCTTTTGAACTGCATGAACTTGCCCCCTGTCATCCCCTGACGTGGATCCTTATGACCCTGAACTACAAATGTGCTGTTAAACTTATATTTCTGTTTCAAATGTGGTTTCCCCACTTGTATACCACAATTTAAGTGGCACCAGACCTTCACCATTCAGTTTCCAAGAAGATTCATGCAATCATAAATTCTGTGTGCGAGCTGGAGCACTGGCACACAGCAGAGGGATGATTTGGGATTTCAGCAATGTCATTTCTAGTGAGAAGAGGCAAATCCATGCTGCTCTCTTGGCTTTAATCCTTAGAAAGTTGCAGGTTTCATCTGAGTCATCCTCTACACTCCATTGGGAGTCTGACAGCAGCCTACAGTGAATTCCAAGGAATTCCTAGAAAGCTGAGGTGAGATGATTCCTACCCAGGCTGACATGTGCCTCAGGGATCTGGGATGCTCCTCCTGGAAACTGCTGGCCCTGGGACCAGAGCTGTCACCTCTCTTCCTGCTGACACCGTGTTTGTGTCCCCAGCTATGGCATCTCACATTCCCTCACCAGCCCAATCCTTTCAAGGGCAAACACTTCATGATCCAGGAGCTGATGGGGCTCCAGGACAGTTGGGGATGGACTTTGGACAAGGGCATGGAGTGACAGGACAAGGGGGAATGGCTTCCCACTGACAGTGGGTTGGGTCAGATTGGATATTGGGAAGAAACCCTTCCCTGTGAGGGTGATGAGGCCCTGGCACAGGTTGCCCAGAGGGATGGGGTCAGGTAAAAACAAACACAAGAGCTCCCATGTCGGAGGAGGAGGAGGATGAGCCCCAACAATGAACTGGAAAGGGGATCACAACACCCCTAAACCTGGCGATTGGCAGTAATTAGGGTGGGCTCTAAGTGCTGCTGACCTGGCTGCAAGCAACTGAGTGCTGTCCTTCCCTTAGGCTGTGTGAGCCTGCATTGCAATGACAGAAATGGGAATTCTCAGGTCAGTTTGCTTTCTTGGGGCCAGGGAAAGTTTTGGCAATGATCTGGGACCTCTTCCCGGAATGGGAGGTGTTTCTGAGAAGCAGCCAGATGCTTGCACAGTGCTGTGAGCACTTCCAGCACTGCCGGCAGCACTCCAGCACCACCAGCCCCACCAGCAGCTCTCTGCTGCTGGAGGGACAGTGAGCCCTCAGGGTAGGTAAATGAGGAATGGTAGAAACCTCCTGAGAGAGTGGAAGCATTTGGAGAATGTCCCATTTGGAAAAGAGTTTCTAATCAGGAGGCAATTTCATTCAAAGAAATCTGCATGTCGGGCTACTTTCACCATGGCAGGAAAAAAAAGGTCAAGACAAAAAACTCACAGGAAGTGAAATTCTGACGTAGCCAAAGATTAAATTTCCGACTCTCCCACCAAGCCTTGCAAAACAACACCAAGACAGGGCTCAGAAAGGAGCCAACAGGACGGGAATGGGGAGCTCCTGGTGAGCTGGGCACTTTCTCCTTCATGTCCCTGACCTGCCAGGAGCCGCTTTAGGACATGGATCCCAAAGGAGCAAGAGGTACCAGGAAGCGCCGCTGATCTGCACAGAGCCCTTTGCCTGCTGCTGCCCCACAGGGAACAGGTCAGTGGAATGTTTGCCTTCCTCCCTACCCCACCTTCCTCTCCTGCAGCAGCTGCTCTGTTCCTGACACCCTCTCCCGCTGACCCCAGGGCCCTCCCCAGCTCCTCTCTCTCCTCCTGTGCATCCCGTCTGTGTCCTAACACCGAAATGGGCCACAACAAACTTTCTAACACAATGCAAAGCATGAGGAAGCAGGAATTCTTGACCTGCACAGGACACAGAGGGATCTCTCCTTGTATTGTGTATATGTGTATATATACCATATATACCATATATGGTATATGGTATTGTGTATATAACCATATGTTAATATGGTATATTAACAGGGTATTAATCCATTAGAACCACATGTAGGCTTTGAAAAGTTTTTATTTTCTAATACATAAACACCATTTTCCTAGAACTCATTTCCATGCATCCACCTCCTCCTGCAAGTCCTTTTATGATCCTGGAGGTTTATTAAGCAGTGTCTTTCTGGTGGTCAATTTCAATGAATGCTGCCATATGAAAGGTGCCCTTGCCTTGAACTTTTCATCTGGCCATGCACTGTTGCTTCCTGTTCCAGAATTTACCCCACAACCACTGCAGGCCTCCTTATCTGTTTCTGCACTGGTTCTTGCCATGTTTGTCATCCTGTGAGAAACAACTGCCATCCTGTGCCAGCCTTCACATCCTGTGAGAAACAACTGCCCACTTTTTTAAATTTTGAAAGTTTCATTAAACCTTAATAAAAAGTGCAACAAAAGGACTGAATAATCAGAAGCAGGCCTGGGAGCTTCCTCATGGCTGCCAACCACAAGGCTGGCTGATCTTCAAGATGGATGCTTCACCTCTGATACCCTGGGGGTTGCATCAGCTAAACCTGGCCCCTCCCAAAGTCTGTCAGTCAGCCCTTCTTTGTGTTTATTGCTGGAGCCTGCTTTCTTGCAACTTGACTCGAGGGTCAGGTATTCTCATGCTGCACCTCTTCCCCCCCCCAGCAACAAGCTTTTGTACACCCCTTCTTTCTACCTGTCCTAGATGGCTCAGGCTCTCTAATGGAAACAGCACAGAGGGGAGAGAAGGGGACTATTGGCAGAACTGGGGACATCTAAACAACAGACTACAATAACATAATTATATATCAATCAAGCTTCTCTTAATATTCACACAGTATTCATCCCTTAACTGTGAGAGCCAGTCATCTCATTATCCATCTATAACACATCCTTTAAAATATTGGCCACTTTACTTTGGAACAACTTCAGAAGAAGTGAAAATTTTTATTTTCTGTGTTATTTATCAGCCTCCTGCTGAACAGCCAAACCTTACCACCTCCCTCTCCCACCTCACAATTTCCACCACCCTCCTCCCCTGCACATCTCACCCCTCCCCACTGAATCTTTTCCACTGCAGGCAGCTGCTGAGGAGCCGCATGGTCCATCCCTGGATTCTCCAAGCACTGACTGCCCATCCACTTTGACCACAGCCAGGGGCCACATCCCACTGCCTGCCCAGCGTCCATCCATGGAGGTGACCACCCTGTCCCCATCTCCTGCCTCACCCACTGAAGGAGATCATCTGTGTGAGACAGATGTCACCACCGTGGCCACACACAGTGTGACCCTGCTCATCTGCCTCTGTGGGCTGGCTGGGAACGGGGCTGTCATTGGCCTTCTTAGACTGAAAAGCTTTAACTCGAGAATCTTTGACTTGGCTGTCATTGACTTCCTCTTCCTCCTCTTTGCGGTCCCCTCCTCCCTCCTCATCCTGGTGGAGGACGTGTCCTGCTCTCCTATCCTGCCCCTGCTGTACCTGAATTTCCTCTTCCAGCTGTCAGTGGTGTCCCTGTACTGGGGGCTTTACCGGCTGAAGCGCAGGCGCAATATGCTCTATGTGTACAAGCTCTGCACATTCCACTGCTGCTGGGAGCTTCCCGAGCGCCTGATGTGGGTGGTGATCAGTGTCCAATACTGGGCCTTCTTTCCTCTCTTCACTGTCATTCCCATGGTGACATTCCTGTGCCCATCACACCAGCAGGAGCACTGCAGGGCAGCTGTCATCTCCATGAACACCCTCATCCTGTTCCTCTTGGCTGCACCCATGCTCATTTCCAGCACAGTCGATTTCATTAATGCCAAGTGGGGCTCCCAGCAGCAGGAACCTAAGAGGCGCGACATCGTTACCTTCCTCATTGTGCTTTTCATGTTCCTCTTCACCATCTGGTATTTCCTGCAGGAGCTCGGTTACATCGCTGTGCCCTCCCAGGTTGTTTTCCTGCTCGCCTGCATCCACAGCAGCATCAAACCCTTCATCTACTTCTTGCTGGGGGGGTGCAGGAGGCCCTGCTCCATGGGGTCCCTCCGACTCTCCCTCCAGAGGGTGTTTGAGGAGCCAAAACAAAAAACAGCCCCCAGAAATGATACTGCAAAGGACACAGTGGTCTGAGCCTGCTGATCCCTTCCACTGTTCTGCTGAAGGATCCCAGGAAAGTGGCTGAGGGGCAGTCCTTGGGCCTCTTGATTAATCAACATCCACGGGATCATCCTCCCCATGGTGGTGTATTCCTGCAGGAGAAGGGAGCAGGAGGATTGCCTTGGGTGATTTTTGTGGGATGCTCTGCAGGGAGCACATTGCAGCATGGCTTTCCTCCTCCCTCCTGGATCCACATGGCTCCACGCAGTGCAGCTGGGCTCAGGGCTGTTCCTCAGCTCCATTCCCCATGGAATCACCCTCATGGCCCCGGCCCCAGGGAATGAACTCCCTCTCCTTTGCCTCAGCAGATGAGTTCTATGGTGTTTTCAGGGAGCTCTTGCCTGCAAAGAATGGCACACCTTCATCCCTGGGGACACACCCAGCACGGGGTGCCAGTGATTTCCCAAATCCCTGCAGGGCTGGTGCCTCTGGATGGCAGGAGAGGGGTTGGATCACAGGGAGCATCCTTCCCCTTCTGTCCTGCAGAGCCAGCCCTGCATTCCCAGGTGATGGGAAGGGACACCAGGTAGGGCTGCAGAGCTGGGGAGGGACAGCAACATTCCCTTATCCTTTCCATGGGAATTTGTCACATTCTTCAATTCCAGAATTGAATCCTACTGAGTAAAGTGCAGGGTCGACAGGGAACTCCACTGATCCTTTGTGCCTCTATCCAGAAAGTACATGGAATATGGAAATTCCCATCACCAGATGCTTGGACCATTTAATTGCACAGAAATTAGGGGGTTGTGCTGCTCTTCTGCAGAATGGGGCCATCCATCCTCTGGTTCCCCAGCATCAGTGTCCAGGGAAGCCCTTGAGCCCCTCCATCCTGAGCCTGGCCACCCTCAGGAGGAGCTGCACAGCCACTCTGCACAGCAGCTTCAGCCACAGTCCAGCCTGCCCTGATCTTTGTCATTCTGGAACCACCCCTCAATCAGATTTGGATTCATGGTTTTTGTTTGCCTCCATCGGGGTAATATCCAACCCAGAATTTGTAGAATAAACAACAAGCCAGCTTCAGCGCAGGGCCTGTCTCTGTTAAACAGTGTCCAAAATGGCTCATTTCCTTCTTTTATCCCACTCCAAAGCCTCTGGCTGCTCTGGGAGCAGGGCAGCCACCTGTCTCATACCAGAGCCCTTCCTAAGGCACGTGCCTGCAATGGCTGGGATGATGTTGGCACTGCCAAGAGCTCCTGATTCCTCCTGGGAGAGACCTGGGCAGCAGCCACAGCTCTTGCTCAGGGGGAAGTTGTCCCTCCTTTTCCCACTGCCTTAAATCCAGGGGAAACCAACGTGCCACTGCTTCTGGAAAGGGAAGAGAGAGTGAAAGATGTGGGTGGTGAGTCAGGCTTTCCAGACACACATGAGGTTAAACAGCTAAGGAGCATTTATTAACAGAGTTGTTAATAATTAACAGAAGAGATTTTGATATCTAAGAGGGTTTTTCTCTCCCTGACTCCCATTTCCTGTCCATTGCAAAGACTTTCCATGGTGGAACCTCTTGTCCATGGAGGAACAACTCAGCCAGGGCGTTTCTCCCAAGGCAAGTGCAGGTGGACCATTATACTTCCATGCACTTTTTCTGCTTCCCAGCACCTTCCTTGTCTCCAGAGTCACCCAGGCCACTCCCTCCCTGAGCTTCCTTTCAAAAGAGCAAGACTTCAAAGCAAAAGCTTTCCTGGTTGTCCCTGCCCATGGAACAAGGGAAATGGAATGAGATGATCTCTACCGTTCCTTCCAACCTGTCCTGAGGGGACTTTATGATGCTGAATTGTGTCCCCATTCATCTGTTTAGCCCAGAAATAGGTTTTGCCCATTTCAGACTGGTTCTTGAGCAAAGAGGGGGAGAGCAGATGCAGCAGTTTGTTTTCAGAAGCTGCGCTCACTCCTCCCCGTTCCTGCTCCCAGACCGTGCTGTCTGCAGCACAGACATGCAACACACAGCTCTCCTTTGCTTTTGGTATTGTTTTAACTAGCTGAGGCTGAGAAGTTCCCTGGACTGTGGTTTTCCTTTTGCTTGGAACTGTTCAAACCTGCTCTGGACTGAAAACCCAGAAGAGCACTGGGAGCTCACACCTGTGGCCCGCCGGGGCCTGGGACGCGGCATTTTCCAGCACCAGGGGGACTGATAAGAGACTGAGTGAGCCAAACTACACTCCACAACAAGGACTTGCTGAATTTGCCACCTCTGCAGAACACCAAGGGATTTTATTGTCTAATATTGTTTTCAATTTTTTAATGCTTGTGAATACTTTGCTTGTTAAATAAACAGTTTTTTCCACTTTTCTTTAAAGAAATCTTTTCCCGAACAAGTTGGGAGGGGCTGCTTGAATTGTTTACTAGAGGAAGCCCATTCAGAGGCTTCCTCCCAAATTTTCCCTAAACCAGGACACAACCCAAACCATTCCATGAGGATTCCTCGTGTCACTCACTACCACCCCAGGCAGGAGAGCCCCTGCTGCACACAGCACCAGCCTGGCAGAGCTCAAGGAGCATTTGGACAATGCTCTCAGGCACAGGCTGGGATTCTTGGGATGTCCTGTGCAGGGCCACAGCTCAACTCCATCAACCTTGTAGGTCCCTTTAAATTTTGGATATTTTATGGTTTTATTTTATGCTGAGTATCTTTCATGATGATTCCACTTAATGATGACTCCACTGTGTTGTCCCTGTGCCCTGGCTCTGGCACAAAAGCCTCAAAAGCCCTCTGGAAGGCAACACTACCAGAGGAGGTGAATTCCTTTGCACAGCTCCCAGCCAGGAATTGAATCAGAGGGAGGGCAGAGTTCTTGGCACAGGTGAGCAGGAGAGAGGTGCTGGGGGCAAAGACAGAGAAGTCAAACGCCCTCAGCAAGAGCCAGTGCCCAAAATCAGCAGTGAAGAAGGGGAAGGGCATGACAGGAGCAGCAGGAGCAGGGCACAGAGCTTCCCTGGGAGCTGTTTCCATGGGCAGCACAGGAGCCTGGCCATCAGGGCCAGAGCAGAACAGGTCAGGCTGAGCCCTGAGAAGAGGCAGCTCAGGACCAAGGCCATGGGCACCAAGGAGCAGCAATGGAGGGGGGTAGTGAGCAGGAAGGAGAGCAGCCAGAGCAGGGCACACAGGAGCATGGGGAAGCACTGCGAGCAGTGGCAGGGCCAGCAGGACACGCGAGGACAAACAGAGCTGTCACAGCACTGAGGGCTGTCAGACAGGAGACAACGGCAGTGAAAGCCAAGAGGATGGGCACCTTCAGCCCAGCTGTCACACCCCACGAGCCCAGCTGGTGGCAGAAGCTCTCTGGGACAGAAAATAGCCCCAGGGGGATGATGATGGAGAGCAGGAAGGTGAAGCCAGCCATGGCCAGGCTGAGCACATAAGGGGTGATGGGGTTCCTGTGGATGCAGAAGCTGAGGAGCCAGAGCACAGCCCCATTCCCACCATTCCACACAGGCACAGCAGCAGCAGCAGCAGCAGTGGGACAGGCACTTTGCTCCACTGCCTGTGGTCACACTGGCTCCAGTTGTCGTGGCTCTCCTCACTCCAGCTCCCCTTGGATGCCTTCCCACCAGGCTGGCTCCAGCAGGCAGGGCTGGCTCCCTCCGTGGCAGGGGACAAAGTGCTCATGGTGACACCTCTGCTGCTTCTCCTGCCCTCACACAGCTCGAGGGGTGACACACAGAGACACCAGAGCAACGCTGCTGTCCCCCAAACGTGGCTTTTCCCATCTTTTCCCAGCCACAGCTTCCATGTGGAGCAGCACAGGCAGGGCTGAGGGACAGGACAGAAGGCAAGTAGGATGTGGGAGCCTGGTCTGGGGTGCCTGGCACAAAAGCCAGGGAGATACCTCCTTCCTGGCTGTGGACAGGACACAGCTGGAGGAGGAAAACAAGTGGAGAAGGAAGGAATTGCCCATGGAGATATCAGAGAGCAAATGGATTTGGGATGGATCTGA
Source organism: Molothrus ater (assembly GCF_012460135.2). Classification (NCBI taxonomy): domain Eukaryota; kingdom Metazoa; phylum Chordata; class Aves; order Passeriformes; family Icteridae; genus Molothrus; species Molothrus ater. Next base: position 8,760,668 of record NC_050483.2, read on the forward strand.
GCTGGACTCTCTGGTGTCAGTTGATGTCACTGAGCTGCTGGATTCCTTCAGCAGGACACTCGTTTCAATATTCCCTCCCTTTTCCCACACTGTTTATAGCTTTCACTTCCCTACAGACCTCAGTTCTGCCCCCAAAATCCATAACCAGGTTCCACCCAATGAGGGGGCCCTGATTAAGGTGGAAGAGAAGAGTCTGACCTTGTTTCCTCTGGCCGCCTGGAGAACTTCCCCGCAGTCCACTGCCCTCAGCTCCCAGCCTCCAGCTGCTGTCCCTGGGCCGGGATCTGCTGGAGCTTCCCTGGAATGGTCCCTTGGGAAAGGGGAGCGCAGCCCGCGGGGTGAGCCCGAGCGGCGCCCGGCGCGGGCTCTGTCCCAGCTCCTGCCACAGCCCCTGCTCTCCGTGCTGCCTCGTGTTCCCCAGGGCTCTCACACACAGGCAGCTGCCTCAGAGCTGCCACGGGCTCAGGCCTCTGCTCCTCAGCTGCTCTTCACTCTGCCCGGGAAATGAGCAACAGCAGAGAGTCCCAGCAACCACACCTGTGCCCAAAGCGCTTTGGCTCCATCTCAGCTTCTATTCGATTTTATAGCAACCTCAACCCCAAAATCTTGTCTTTTGAACTGCATGAACCTGCCCCCTGTCATCCCCTGACATGGATCCTTATGACCCTGAACTACAAATGTGCTGTTAAACTTATATTTCTGTTTCAAATGTGGTTTCCCCACTTGTATACCACCATTTAAGTGGCACCGGACCTTCACCATTCAGTTTCCAAGAAGATTCATACTATAATAAATTCTGTGTGTGAGCTGGAGCACTGGCACACAGCAGAGGGATGATTTGGGATTTCAGCAATGGCATTTCTTCTGAGAAGAGGCAAATCCATGCTGCCCTCTTGGCTTTAATCCTTAGAAAGTTGCAGGTTTCATCTGAGTCATCCTCTACACTCCATTGGGAGTCTGACAGCAGCCTACAGTGAATTCCAAGGAATTCCTAGAAAGCTGAGGTGAGATGATTCCTACCCAGGCTGACACGTGCCTCAGGGATCTGGGATGCTCCTCCTGGAAACTGCTGGCCCTGGGACCAGAGCTGTCAGCTCTCTTCCTGCTGACACCGTGTTTGTGTCCCCAGCTATGGCATCTCACATTCCCTCACCGGCCCAATCCTTTCAAGGGCAAACACTTCATCATCCAGGAGCTGATGGGGCTCCAGGACAGTTGGAGAGGGACTTTGGACAAGGGCATGGAGTGACAGGACAAGGGGGAATGGCTTCCCACTGACAGAGGGTGGGGTCAGATTGGATATTAGGGAAAAATCCTTCCCTGTGAGGGTGATGAGGCCCTGGCACAGGTTGCCCAGAGGGATGGGGTCAGGTAAAAACAAACACCAGAGCTCCAAAGTGCAAGGAGGAGGAGGATGAGTCCTAATGAAGGGCTGGAAAGGGGATCACAACACCCCAAAACCTGGTCCCTCACCGCTTTCATTGCATCATCAAGGCGATTGGCAGTAATCAGGGTGGGCTCTAAGTGCTGCTGACCTGGCTGCAAGCAACTGAGTGCTGTCCTTCCCTTGGGCTGTGTGAGCCTGCATTGCAATGACAGGAATGGGAATTCTCAGCTCAGTTTGCTTTCTTGGGGCCAGGGAAGGTTTTGGCAATGATCCCGGACCTCTTCCCAGAATGGGAGGTGTTTCTGAGAAGCACCCAGATGCTTGCACAGTGCTGTGAGCACTTCCAGCACTGCCAGCAGCATTCCAGCACCACCAGCCCCACCAGCAGCTCTCTGCTGCTGGAGGAACAGTGACCCCTCACGGTAGATAAATGAGGAATCGTAGAAAGCTGCAGAGAGAGGGGAAGCATTTGGAGAATGTCCCATTTGGAAAAGAGTTTCTAATCAGGAGGCAATTTCATTCAAAGAAATCTGCATGTTGGGCTACTTTCACTATGGCAGGAAAAAAAAGGTCAAGACAAAAAACTCACAGGAAGTGAAATTCTGACGTAGCCAAAGATTAAATTTCCGACTCTCCCGCCATGCCTTGCAAAACAACACCAAGACAGGGCACGGAGAGGAGCCAGCAGGACGGGAATGGGGAGCTCCTGGTGAGCTGGGCACTTTCTCCTTCATGTCCCTGACCTGCCAGGAGCTGCTTTAGGACATGGATCCCAAAGGAGCAAGAGGTACCAGGAAGCGCCGCTGATCTGCACAGAGCCCTTTGCCTGCTGCTGCCCCCCAGGGAACAGGTCAGTGGAATGTTTGCCTTCCTCCCTACCCCACCTTCCTCTCCTGCAGCAGCTGCTCTGTTCCTGACACCCTCTCCCGCTGACCCCAGGGCCCTCCCCAAATCCTCTCTCTCCTCCTGTGCATCCCGTCTGTGTCCTAACACTGAAACGGGCCAAAACAAACTTTCTAACACAATGCAGAGCATGAGGAAGCAGGAATTCTTGACCTGCACAGGACACAGAGGGATCTCTCCTTGTATTGTGTGTATGGTGAGGCTTTACAACAGGGTATTAATCCATTAGAACCACATGTAGGCATTGAAAAGTTTTTCTTTTCTAATACACAAACACCATTTTCCTAGTACTCATTTCCATGCATCCACCTCCTCCTGCAAGTCCTTTTATGATCCTGGAGGTTTATTCAGAGGGGTCTCTCTGATCGTCATATTAAATGAATGCTGCCATATTAAAGGTGCCCTTGCCTTGAACTTTTCCTCTGGCCATGCACTGTTCCCTTTTGTTCTAGAATTTACCCCAAAACCACTGCAGGCCTCCTGATCTGTTTCTGCACTGGTTCTTGCCATGTTTGTCAGCCTGTGTGCCAGCCTTCACATCCTGTGAGAAACAACCACCCACTTTTTTTTGATTTTGAAAAGTTCATTAAACCTTAACAAAAAATACAACAAAAGGACTAAATAAGGAGAAGCAGGCCTGGGAGCTTCCCTCATGGCTGCCCACCACGTGTCTGGCTGATCTTCAAGATGGATGCTTCACCTCTGATACCCTGGGGGTTGCATCAGCTAAACCTGGCCCCTCCCAAAGTCTGTCAGTCAGCCCTTCTTTGTGTTTATTGCTGGAACCTGCTTTCTTGCAACTTGACTCGAGGGTCAGGTGTTCTCATGCTGCACCTCTTCCCCCCAGCAAGAAGCTTTTGTACACCCCTTCTTTCTACCTGTCCTAGATGACTCAGGCTCTCTGATGGAAACAGTACAGAGGGGAGAGAAGGGGACTATGGGAGAACAGGGGACATCTAAACAACAGACTACAATAACATAATTATATATCAATCAAGCTTCTCTTAATATTCACACAGTATTCATCCCTTAACTGTGAGAGACAGTCATCTCATTATCCATCTATAACACATCCTTTAAAATATTGGCCACTTTACTTATGAACAACTTCAGAAGAACTGAAACTGTTTATTCTCTATGTTATTTATCAGCCTCTTTCTAACCAGCCCAACCCTTCCACCTCCCTCTCCCACCCACCATTTCCACCACCCTCCTCTCCTGCACATCTCACTCTTCCCCACTGAATCCTTCCCACTGCAGGGAGCTGCTGAGGAGCCACATGGTCCATCCCTGGATTCTCCAAGCACTGACTGCCCATCCACTCTGACCACAGTCAGGGGCCACATCTCACTGCCTGCCCAGCGTCCATCCATGGAGGTGAGCACTGTGTCCCCTCTTTTCACCTCACCAACTGACACACCTGCTCTGTGTGAGATCAATGTCTCCAGTGTGGCCATACACAGTGTGACCCTGCTCATCGGCCTCTGTGGGCTGGCTGGGAATGGGGCTTTCCTCCGGCTCCTGCACGTTAATCCCAACACCGACTTCGTCTTCAACCAGGCCATTACCGACTTCCTTTTCCTCATCTTCATGGTTACCTCCACCCTGTTCTTCCTTGTGGAGGAAATGTCCTGCTCTGCTATAATGCCCCTGATATATTTGAGCTTTCTTTTCTATCTGTCGCTGTTCACCTACACCATGGGGCTCTACCGGCTGATGTTCATCAGCATTCAGAGGTGCAGGTCCATCCTCTGCCTGTTTTTCTGTGGTTGCCAACTTCCTGAGCGCCTGGTGTTGATGATGATGACTACCCTGTTCTGGGTCCTCCTGTTTGTTGTGACCACTGTCAATCCCACGGTGACTTCCCAGTGCCAGTCACTCGAGCAGGAGCAATGCCAGGTGGCCCTCACCTCCATGTACGCCCTCAACCTCTTCCTATTTGCTGCACCCATGGTCATCTCCAGCACAATCCTCTTCATTCATCTCAAGACTGGCTCCCAGCAGCAGCAGCAACACAAGAGGCTCGACATTGTTATCATCCTCGTTGCCCTCCTCAGTCTGCCCCTCAGTCTCTGGTTTCTTCTGCAGCAGCTCGGTTACATGGCTGTACCCTCCCAGGTGGTTTTCCTGCTCACCTGCATCACCAGCAGCATCAAACCCTTCATCTACTTCTTGGTGGGGAGCTGGAAGAGAGACTGGTCCATGAGGAGCTGCTGGAGACACTGCTCCATGGAGAGCTGCAGGAAGCACTCCTCCATGCAGTCCCTAAGGGAGGCGATCCACAGGGTGTTTGAGGGGCCAAAAGAAAACACTGCCTCTGGAAATGATCCCACCATGGACACAGGGGTCTGAGCCTGTTGATCCCTTCCACTGCACTGCTGAACGACCGCGGTACAGAGGCTGAGAGATTCCTTGAGTCTCCTGATCAATAAATACCCACAGGATCACCCTGCCTGTGCTGGTGCATCCCCAGCCCCTTTCCAGGCCGCTCTGGGCTCTGATCCGTGCTTGTGAGGTCTCAGCCTGGAGGAGCAGCCCCTGGGCTCAGCTCCTGTGGCGCTGATCAGAAACACCCTCTGCTCCCGGGAGCTGCTGCTGTCCAACAGCCTCCTGGGCTTTTATCAACAGCCTTGGAAATTACTGGACTGCCCTGGATGCCACAGCATCCCTGCTCTGCCACTGTCACAGGAAGCTGCCGGCCCCAAGCGTGGACAGGGTGAAGCATTGCTGGGAGTGACGCCCATCCCTTGGGGCCCTGGGAGCAGCGGCCCCAAAGGAGACCCTTGGAGCTCTCCTGGGCCCAGCAGCACTGAGCAGGAGCTCCCTGGCACCGGGGCCTCTCCCAGCTGGGATCTCTCCCGTCTGCTGCCCTCGGCTGATCCCCGAATGCCCACGGCTCCTGGGCCCAGCCCCCCAGGGCTCCAGGCCCAGCCCTTGGCACAGGAAGGAGATGCAAAGGGATCCACAGGGAGCATTTCACTGCCTGCCAGGGCAATTGCTCACAGGGACCTTGCACTGACTCTGCCTGCCTGGCTGGCTGTGTGCACACACGTCTGCATCTGCTCTGGCAAATGTGCCAGAAATGCTGCTCTCTCAGCTCTCTTAGTGCCTGAGACACCTGACTGTGGCAGGCCTGGAAGCAAGGTTAAGGCATGAGATACCATGCCAGCTAAATGCTGTTCATGTCCTTTCTTTGCTAAATTGTTAATTTCAAAGTACAAAAGCAGAAATGGCTGGGAGAAATTGCCCAAGGTCCTGCGTGGAGCAGGGCAGGAGCGGGGCTGTCATAGGGGAACAGTCAGCCCTGGGCAGAGTCTGGAGGTTATCAGATGAGTCCATGAAGGGTCGGAGGATATTGGGAAGGATCTGGATCCTGCTGATCCCAAATGACCCAACTGGAGGGCAGCAGAGCCTGATGGGCAGCACTTGAAGGCTGGGAGTGGCCATGGGATGGGATGGGATGGGATGGGATGGGATGGGATGGGATGGGATGGGATGGGATGGGATGGGATGGGATGGGATGGGATGGGATGGGGAGAGGAGAGGAGTAGAGATGGGAATTGGGAGTGACACCAAAATCAGCTGGAATAAATTTCTAACACAATGGCAAGCAGTAGGATGCAGGAATTATTGATCTGCTCAGGACACATAGAAGTATCTCTCCTTGTCCTGCTTGTGGATGATCACTTTTAAAATTTTAAGGGTTTTTTAAACCTTAACAAAAGGAAAAAAAAAAAAAAAACACAACAAAAACAAAGGACTGAATAAAGCAAAATTACAGTGCTGGGAGTCTCCATGCCTAGCAGCCACATGTCATCTAAAAAATGGACACCCTGCCTTTTATACCCCTAGTCTCTCTCAAAGTTTTGTCAGTCAACTCTTTCTCTGCTGTCTGTTGGTGAAGATCTTGACTGGAGGTCAGGTGTTGTTATTCCAGCCCTCCTGATAACAAGCCAGCCCTCCCCAAATGCCCTGACTCCCAAGGCTGTTGCCAGGGGGAAGGGAAAGAGGTCTATGGGAGGATGTATTACAGTAACATCACTACACATCCACAAAACTTTTCTTAACATACACAAAATATCTGTCCTTTATTGTGAGAGCCAACCATCACATTTTTCATCTATAACATCCTCATAACCACACAGAATCATTAAAGTGTCTTTCTTATCTAATACATAAACATCACTTTCCTAGGACTCATTTCCATGCATCCACCTCCTTCTCCAAGTCCTTTTCTCATCCTGGAGGATCATTCAGAGGGGTCTCTGGTGGTTGCATTCACTGAGTGCTGAGATATTAAAGGTGACCTTGCCTTCAACTTTTCCTTTGGCCATGCAGTGTTGCTTCCTGTTACAGAACTTGCCCCAAAATCACTGCAGGCCTCCAAATCTGTTTCTGCCCTGGCTCCAGTCACGTTTATCATCCTGTGTTCTCCTGAGGAGCACATTGGAGCTGGGCTTTCCTCCTCCCTCCTGGGTCCTAGAACCCTGCGGCCAGGAGGAGCAGGGACACTGCCAGGATCCCAGGTGCAGTGGGGCAGCATCGGGGCTGTTGGGGGTGAAAAGGGGGTCCCAGGGATGGTCTGGGGTGTTGTAGGCGGTTTCAGAGGGGTCAGCAGAGCATCAGAGGGGGCTGGAGGAGGTCTGGAAGCCAGCAATCCCAAATCTCCCCACTTGGGGACTACAGAGCCTGACAGGTCTTGATGGGAGTAGGGGAAGGGCTCTGTCTGGGACAGCTGTGGGATGTGATAGGATGGGGTGAGGATGGAGAGCGGGGTGGGGATAGGGATGGGGATGGGGAGCAGGGATGAGGATGGGATAGGGACAGGGTAGGATAGGAAGCAGCTCAGCTGTGCTTCCTTGGGCCCAGGCCACATTTTGGCAATGATTCAGGAGCTCTTTCCAGAACAGGAGTTACTTCTGAGAAGCACCCGGCTGCCTCACCAACACTGCCGGCACTGCCAGCAGCATTCCAGTGCCACCAGCACCACCAGCATCCCTCTGCTGATGGAGGGACAGTGACCCCTCAGGGAAGAGAAAGGAGGTGTAGTAGAAACCTGTCTGGGAATGCAGTTGAAGAATGGGACACTCTCCTGGGAAGGAGTGTTTCTAATTAGGGGAAAATGAGGAGACATTCACAAATGTTATAAACAGGTGCTATAGTGATTTACCCTCACAAATGTTGAGTGAATATTATATGTGTTATAATGTTCAAAGAAGCTCTGTTAAGCTTTGAAGCTTTTCTAACGTGAGTACTGTGTTCATGTTGAGAGTTGTAATGCTGATCTCTGACCATGGTGGGCAGTCGCAGCCCGGAGCGCTGCACAAGCTCCGGAAGGCGGGACGGAGGAGGAGCTGTGCTGGAAAAGCGGAATGTGTCTGAATGTGGGGCGTTGATTACCAAGAGTATATAACGCTTGTTACTGCTGTGAGCAGGTTGTGTCTGGCCGCGCCTCTGGATCTTATTTGTCCTTTTTGTAGTTTAATAAACTTTTTAAAATTTTAAGACGTGAGGCGTCATTTCTCGCAACAGAGATGAAGATCACTGAATTTGAAGGGGAAAAAAAATCAAGATCAACAACCCCGGGGCTGTGGAACTCTGAGGAAGCTAAAATTGTAAAACCATTTCTGACTGTCCTCTGACTGCACTGAGCCCTGGGAAGCAACACCAGGACAGGGCACAGAGAGGAGCCAGCAGGACAGGAGTGGGGAGCTCCTGGTGAGCTGGGCACTTTCTCCTTCATGTCCCTGACCCGGCAGGAGCCGCTTTAGGACATGGATCCCAAAGGAGCAAGAGGTACCAGGAAGCGCCGCTGATCTGCACAGAGCCCTTTGCCTGCTGCTGCCCCACAGGGAACAGGTCAGTGGAATGTTTGCCTTCCTCCCTACCCCACCTTCCTCTCCTGCAGCAGCTGCTCTGTTCCTGACACCCTCTCCCGCTGACCCCAGGGCCCTCCCCAGCTCCTCTCTCTTCTCCTGTGCATCCCGTCTGTGTCCTAACACTGAAATGGGCCACAACAAACTTTCTAACACAATGCAAAGCATGAGGAAGCAGGAATTCTTGACCCGCACAGGACACAGAGGGATCTCTCCTTGTATTGTGTGTATGGTGAGGCTTTACAACAGGGTATTAATCCATTAGAACCACATGTAGGCATTGAAAAGTTTTTATTTTCTAATACATAAACACCATTTTCCTAGAACACGTTTCCATGCATCCACCTCCCCCTGGAAGTCCCTTTATGATCCTGGAGGTTTATTCAGAGGGGTCTCTCTGCTGGTCATATTCAATGAATGCTGCCATATTAAAGGTGCCCTTGCCTTGAACTTTTCCTCTGGCCATGCACTGTTGCTTCCTGTTCCAGAATTTGCCCCACAACCACTGCAGGCCTCCTTATCTGTTTCTCCACTGGTTCCTGCCATGTTTGTCATCCTGTGTGCCAGCCTTTACATCCTGTGAGAAACAACCACCCACTTTTTTTAAATTTTGAAAGGTTCATTAAACCTTAATAAAAAATGCAACAAAAGGACTAAAAAAAGGGAAGCAGGCCTGGGAGCTTCCCTCATGGCTGCCCACCACATGGCTGGCTGATCTTCAAGATGGATGCTTCACCTCTGATAGCCTGGGGGTTGCATCAGCTAAACCTGGCCCCTCCCAAAGTCTGTCACTCAGCCCTTCTTTGTGTTTATTGCTGGAGCCTGCTTTCTTGCAACTTGACTCGAGGGTCAGGTGTTCTCATGCTGCACCTCTTCCCCCCAGCAACAAGCTTTTGTACACCCCTTCTTTCTACCTGTCCTAGATGACTCATGCTCACTGATGGAAACAGTACAGAGGGGAGAGAAGGGGACTATGGGGAGAACAGGGGACATCTAAACAACAGACTACAATAACATAATTATATATCAATCAAGCTTCTCTTAATATTCACACAGTATTCATCCCTTAACTGTGAGAGCCAGTCATCTCATTATCCATCTATAACACATCCTTTAAAATATTGGCCACTTTACTTTGGAACAACTTCAGAAAAACTGAAAATGTTTATTCTCTATGTTATTTATCAGCCTCTTGCTAACCAGCCCAACCCTTCCACCTCCCTCTCCAACCCCACCATTCCCACTGCCCTCCTCCCCTGCACATCTCACTCCTCCCCACTGAATCCTTCCCACTGCAGGCAGCTGCTGAGGAGCCGCATGGTCCATCCCTGGATTCTCCAAGCACTGACTGCCCATCCACTCTGACCACAGCCAGGGGCCACATCCCACTGCCTGCCCAGCGTCCATCCATGGAGGTGAGCACTGTGTCCCCTCTTTTCACCTCACCAACTGACACACCTGCTCACTGTGACATCAATGTCTCCAGCGTGGCCATAGACTGTGTGACCCTGCTCATCGGCCTCTGTGGGCTGGCTGGGAATGGGGCTTTCCTCTGGCTCCTCCAAATTAATGCCATCACTGACTTTGTGGCATTCAACCAGGCCAGCATCGACTTCCTCTTCCTCATTTTCATGGTCCCCTCCACCCTGCTCTTTCTGCTGGAGGAGGTTTCCTGCTTTGCTATAATGCCCCCACTGTATTTAAGCTTGCTTTCCCAGCTGTCAATGTTCACCTACACTATGGGGCTGTTCCAGCTGATGTTCATCAGCATCGAGAGATGCAGGTCCATCCTCTGCCTGTTTTTCTGTGTTGGACAAGTTTCCGAGCACCTGTTGTGGGTGATAATGAGTGCCCTGTTCTGGGCCTTGTTCTTTGTTGTCACCGCTGTCAATCCTACAGTGACTTCCCTGTGCCAGTCACACAAGCAGGAGCAATGCCAGGTGGCCCTCACCTCCATGTACGCCATCAACCTCTTCCTATTTGCTGTGCCCATGGTCATTTCCAGCACAATCCTCTTCATTCATCTCAAGCCTGGCTCCCAGCAGCAGCCATCCAAGAGGCTCGACATCGTTATCTTCCTCGTTGCACTCATCAGTCTGCCCCTGAGTCTCTGGTTTCTTCTGCAGCAGCTCGGTTACACGGCTGTACCTTCCCAGGTGGTTTTCCTGCTCACCTGCATCACCAGCAGCATCAAACCCTTCATCTGTTTCTTGGTGGGGAGCTGGAAGAGAGACTGCTCCATGAGGAGCTGCTGGAGACACTGCTCCATGGAGAGCTGCAGGAAGCACTCCTCCATGCAGTCCCTAAGGAAGGCGATCCACAGGGTGTTTGAGGACCCAAAAGAAAACACTGCCTCTGGAAATGATCCCACCATGGACACAGGGGTCTGAGCCTATTGTTCCCTTCCACTGCACTGCTGAACGACCGCGGTACAGTGGCTGAGAGATTCCTTGAGTCTCCTGATCAATAAATACCCACAGGATCACCCTGCCTGTGCTGGTGCATCCCCAGCCCCTTTCCAGGCCGCTCTGGGCTCTGATCCGTGCTTGTGAGGTCTCAGCCTGGAGGAGCAGCCCCTGGGCTCAGCTCCTGTGGCGCTGATCAGAAACACCCTCTGCTCCTGGGAGCTGCTGCTGTCCAACAGCCTCCTGGGCTTTTATCAACAGCCTTGGAAATTACTGGACTGCCCTGGATGCCACAGCATCCCTGCTCTGCCACTGTCACAGGAAGCTGCCGGCCCCAAGCGTGGACAGGGTGAAGCATTGCTGGGAGTGACGCCCATCCCTTGGGGCCCTGGGAGCAGCGGCCCCAAAGGAGACCCTTGGAGCTCTCCTGGGCCCAGCAGCGCTGAGCAGGAGCTCCCTGGCACCGGGGCCTCTCCCAGCTGGGATCTCTCCCGTCTGCTGCCCTCGGCTGATCCCCGAACGCCCACGGCTCCTGGGCCCAGCCCCCCAGGGCTCCAGGCCCAGCCCTTGGCACAGGGAGGAGATGCAAAGGGATCCACAGGGAGCATTTCACTGCCTGCCAGGGCAATTGCTCACAGGGACCTTGCACTGACTCTGCCTGCCTGGCTGGCTGTGTGCACACACGTCTGCATCTGCTCTGGCAAATGTGCCAGAAATGCTGCTCTCTCAGCTCTCTTAGTGCCTGAGACATCTGACTGGGGCAGGCCTGGAAGCAAGGAACAGGCATGAGATTCCATTCCGCCTAAGTGCCGTAAAGTGTTCTTTCTTTGCTAAATTTTTTTTTTCATGGTACAAAAGCAGGAATTGCTGGGAGGAGGAGAGACACTGCTCATGGTCCTAGATGGAGTGGGGCTGCCATAGGGGAAAATCCAGTCCCAGGGCAGGCCTGGAGGTTGTCAGAGGGGTCCAGAAGGGTCAGAGAGTTCTCAAAGCGTCTGGAGAAGGACAGGAAGGGTCTGGATGCTGCTGTTCCTAAGTGTCCCAACTGGAGGGCAGCAGAGCCCGATTAGCAGCGCTTCAAGGCAGGGCGCAGCCACAGGATGGGATGGGATGGGATGGGATGCGATGGGATGCGATGGGATGCGATGGGATGCGATGGGATGGGATATGGAGTGGGGAGGAGATGGGAACTGGGAGCGATACCAAAATCACCCAGAATAAACTTTTAAACACAATGGGAAGCATTAGGAATCAGGAATTCTTTATCTCCAAAGGATGCACAGAAGGATGTTTGTTGGGAAGAATGAAAGTTTGGCAAAAATGTCTCACAGATATGTATGCTTAGCAGAAAGCTTTTTGAATGTAGAATCTGAAGAAAGAATAAAGATGGAAGCAAGTTTTGATATAGAAGAAAATAATTGCTGAGCCAGTCTTACTGGCTAACCAAGGAGGCAAAGGGTGTGTTAGTTAGAAGGGGCTTTTATGACTTAGAGCAAAGGATAAATCCACCTCAAACAAGAAGATGTTTTTACCCACCAGAAAGACAGCACAGGCAAACAAGCCTGCTGATGTTGCAAGTAGAAAAAAGGTCTCAGAATTTTCCACTGCAAAAAAACTAAAAAACAACTTCTAGCTTAATCTGTAATGTACTAACTTTTAGTGATTGGAGAATAGTAACATGAATATTATAATAGTTATGATAGGCTGGAGATAAAAGGTAACGTATAGATTGGTTCTACTGTATTAAGATCCTCAGCAAAGTATATAATGCATTGTAACCTAAACTAAAGGGTCTCCAGGCCTGCCTGCAGCTGGAGCTGACAGCTGTAGGCACAGGCTCTGTCACCCACGACCCTGGACTGCTGGAACATCTTGGATGGAATAAACTGCATCTTGAAGACCCACCTGGAGTCCCACATCTCTCATTACAGCTCTTACACATCTCTCCATATTTCTCTTTGGGGTGAGACTTTACAACAGGGGTTTTACCCATCATAACCATACAGAGTCATTAAAGTGTCTTTCTTATCTAGAACATAAACATCACTTTCCTAGGACTCATTTCCAGGCATCCACCTCCTTCTCCAAGTCCTTTCCTGATCCTGGAGGATCATTCAGAGGGGTCTCTGGTGGTTGCATTCACTGAGTGCTGACATATTAAAGGTGACCTTGCCTTGAACTTTTCCTTTGGCCATGCAGTGTTGCTTCTTGTTACAGAACTTGCCCCAAAATCACTGCAGGCCTCCAAATCTGTTCCTGCACTGGCTCCAGCCACGTTTACCATCCTGTGTGATCCTGAGGAGCTCATTGGAGCTGGGCTCTCGTCCTTCCTTGTGGATCCTAGAACCCTGCGGCCAGGAGGAGCAGGGACACTGCTGGGGTCCCAGGTGGAGCAGGGCAGCAGTGGGGCTGTTGGGGGGGAAAAAATCAGCCCTGGGTGGGTTCTGGGGTGTCAGAGCAGGCTGGAGGGGTCAGGAGAGGGTCAGAGGGGGCTGGAGGGGGTCTGGATGCTGGCAAAGCCAGAGGAGAGCAGAGCCTGACAGGCCACGCTCATAGTGGGGGAGCGGCTCCATCTGGGAAACCTGTGGGATGTGATAGGATGGGGTGAGGATGGAGAGCAGGATAGGAATGGGGTGCAGAGATTGGGATATAGGATGGGATGGGATGGGATGGGATGGGATGGGATGGGATGCGACAGGATAGGATAGGATAGGACAGGACAGGACAGGACAGGATAGGATAGGATAGGATAGGATAGGGACCAGCTCAGCTCTGCTTCCTTCGGCCATGGGGAGGATTTCGCAATGATCCCAGAGCTCTCCCCTAAATAAGAGTTACTTCTGAGAAGAACCCAGCTGACGCATCAGCACTTCCATCACTGGCAGCATTTCAGTGCCACCAGCACCACCAGCATCCCTCTCCTGCTGGAGGGACAGTGACCTCTCAGAGAAGGGAAGGAAGGAAGGTAGAAACCTGTCAGCTGTGGGAAGGGAGTTGGAGAAAGGGACATTCTGCAGGGAAGGAATGTTTCTCATCAGGAGGAAATGATAAACCATTTGCAAAATATTTCCTTTGGAACTTCTGACAAAAGTCCCTCTTTAGCAAAAAAGCCATGATAAATAAGTGTGAGGAAGTGAAATTCTTACATAGCCAAAGATGCAATTTCTGACTTTCCCATGACTCCACAGAGCCTTGGGGAGCAACATGAGGACAGGGCACAGAGAGGAGCCAGCAGGACAGGAGTGGGGAGCTCCTGGTGACCTGGGCACTTTCTCCTTCATGTCCCTGACCTGCCAGGAGCCGCTTTAGCACATGGATCCCAAAGGAGCAAGAGGTACCAGGAAGCGCCGCTGATCTGCACAGAGCCCTTTGCCTGCTGCTGCCCCACAGGGAACAGGTCAGTGGAATGTTTGCCTTCCTCCCTACCCCACCTTCCTCTCCTGCAGCAGCTGCTCTGTTCCTGACACCCTCTCCCGCTGACCCCAGGGCCCTCCCCAGCTCCCCCCTCCTCTGCCCTGTGCTTCCCTTCGGCGTCTCCTGCTGAACTGCCCACCTCTCCTACCTTCGTCTCCCAGCAATTTCCACCGTCCTCCTTGCCTGCGCATCTCACTCTTCCCCACTGAATCCTTCCCACTGCAGGCAGCTGCTGAGGAGCCGCATGGTCCATCCCTGGATTCTCCAAGCACTGACTGCCCATCCACTCTGACCACAGCCAGGGGCCACATCCCACTGCCTGCCCAGCGTCCATCCATGGAGGTGACCACCGTGTCCCCATCTCCTGCCTCATCCACTGAAGGAGATCATCTCTGTGAGACAGATGCCACCACCATGGCCATACACAGTGTGACCCTGCTCATCTGCCTCTGTGGGCTGGCTGGGAACGGGGCTGTCATGGGCCTCCTCAGCCTGAAAAGCCGTAACTATCGCATCTTTAAGCTGGCTGTAATTGACTTCCTCTTCCTCCTCTTTGAGGTCCCCTCCGCCCTCCTCTTCCTGGTGGAGGACGTGTCCTGCTCTCCTATCCTGCCCGTGCTGTACCTGAGTTTCCTCTTCCAGCTCTCAGTGGTGTCCCTGTACTGGGGGCTGTTCTGGCTGATGCGCAGCAGTGATGTGTGGCACATGGACAAGCTCTGCAAGCTCTGCTACTGCTGCAACCTTCCCAAGTGCCTGATGTGAGTGGTGGACAGTGTCCAATACTGGGCCTTCTTTTCTCTCTTCACTGTCACTACTGCAGTGACATTCCTGTGCCCATCACACCAGCAGGAGCACTGCCGGGCAGCTCTCATCTCCATGAACATCATCCTGCTCCTCTTGGCTGCACCCGAGCTCATTTCCAGCACAGTCGATTTCATTAATGCCAAGTGGGGCTCCCAGCAGCAGCAGCCCAAGAGGCGCGACATCGTTACCTTCCTCATTGTGCTCTTCACTCTCCTTCTCCGCGTCTGCAATTTCCTGCAGCAGCTCGGTTACATGGCTGTGCCCTCCCAGGTTGTTTTCCTGCTCACCTGCATCTACAGCAGCATCAAACCCTTCATCTACTTCGTGGTGGGGAGGTGCTGGAGGCCCTGCCCCATAGGGTCCCTCCGGCTCTCCCTCCAGAGGGTGTTTGAGGAGCCAAAAGAAAAAACAGCCCCCAGAAATGATCCTGCCATGGACACAGGGGTCTGAGCCTGCTGATCCCTTCCACTGCTCTGATGAAGGATCCCAGGAAAGTGGCTGAGGGGCAGTTCTTGAGCCTCTTGATTTATCGATATCCAGGGATCACCCTCCCTGTGCTGCTGTATTCCTGCAGGAGAAGGGAGCACGGGCATTGCCTTGGGTGATTTTTGTGGGATGCTCTGCAGGGAGCACATTGGAGCATGGCTTTCCTCCTCCCTCCTGGATCCACATGGCTGCAAGCAGTGCAGCTGGGCTCAGTGCTGTTCCCCAGCTCCATTCCCCATGGAATGACCCTCATGGCCTCGGCCCCAGGGAATGAACTCCCTCTCCTTTGCCTCAGCAGATGAGTTCCATGGTGTTTTCAGGGAGCTCTTGCTTGCAAAGAATGGCACACCTTCATCCCTGGGGACACACCCAGCACGGGGTGCCAGTGATTTCCCAAATCCCTGCAGGGCTGGTGCCTCTGGATGGCAGGAGAGGGGTTGGGATCACAGGGAGCATCCTTCCCCTTCTGTCCCGCAGAGCCAGCCGTGCATTCCCAGCTGATGGGAAGGGACACCAGGTAGGGCTGCAGAGCTGGGGAGGGACAGCAACATTCCCTTATCCTTTCCGTGGGAATTTGTCACATTCTTCAATTCCAGAATTGAATCCTTCTGAGTAAAGTGCAGGGTCGATAGGGAACTCCACTGAACTCCTGTGCCTGTACCAGAAATTACATGGAATATAGAAATTCCCATCAGCTGATGCTTGGACCATTTAATTGCACAGAAATTAGGGGGTTGTGCTGCTCTTCTGCAGAATGGGGCCATCCATCCTCTGGCTCCCCAGCATCAGTGTCCAGGGAAGCCCTTGAGCACCTCCAGCCTGAGCCTGGCCACCCTCAGGAGGAGCTGCACAGCCACTCTGCACAGCAACTTCAGCCACAGTCCAGCCTGTCCTGATCTTTGTCATTCTGGAACCACCCCTCAATCAGATTTGGATTCATGGTTTTTGTTTCTTTCCACTGTGGGAGTTCCTGCCACAGAATTTGTTAAATAAACAACAACCAGACCACATTGCAGAGCCTGTCTCTGTTAAACAGTGTCCAAAATTGCTCATTTCCTTCTTTTATCCCATTCTAAAGCCTCTGGCTGCTCTGGGAGCAGGGCAGCCACCTGTCTCATACCTGAGCCCTTCCTAAGGCACGTGCCTGCAATGGCTGGGATGATGTTGGCACTGCCAAGAGCTCCTGATTCCTCCTGGGAGAGACCTGGGCAGCAGCCACAGCTCTTGCTCAGGGGGAAGTTGTCCCTCCTTTTCCCACTGCCTTAAATCCAGGGGAAACCAATGTGCCACTGCTTCTGGAAAGGGAAGTGAAAGGGAAAACCATGTGTGGAGTCAGGCTTTGGAGACACACTTGAGGTTAAACAGCTAAGGAGAATTTATTAACAGAGTTGTTAATAATTAACAGAAGAGACTTTGATATCCAAGAGGGTTTTTCTCTCCCTGACTCCCATTTCCTGTCCATTGGAAAGACTTTCCATGGTGGAACCTCTTGTCCAGGGAAGAACAACTCAGCCAGGGCGTTTCTCCCAAGGCAAGTGCAGGTGGACCATTATACTTCCATGCACTTTTTCTGCTTCCCAGCACCTTCCTTGTCTCCAGAGTCACCCAGGCCACTCCCTACCTGAGCTTCCTTTCAAAAGAGCAAGACTTCAAAGCAAAAGCTTTCCTGGTTGTCCCTGCCCATGGAAGAAGGAGAGATGGAATGAGATGATCTCTACCGTTCCTTCCAACCTGTCCTGAGGTGACTTTATGATGCTGAATTGTGTCCCCATTCATCTGTTTAGCCCAGAAATATGTTTTGCCCATTTCAGACTGGTTCTTGAGCAAAGAGGGGGAGAGCAGATGCAGCAGGTTGTTTTCAGAAGCTGCGCTCACTCCTCCCCATTCCTGCTCCCAGACCGTGCTGTCTGCAGCACAGACATGCAACACACAGCTCTCCTTTGCTTTTGGTATTTTGTTAACTAGCTGAGGCTGAGAAGTTCCCTGGACTGTGTTTTCCTTTTGCTTGGAACTGTTCAAACCTGCTCTGGACTGAAAACCCAGAAGAGCACTGGGAGCTCACACCTGTGGCCCACCGGGGCCTGGGACGCGGCATTTTCCAGCACCAGGGGGACTGATAAGAGACTGAGTGAGCCAAACTACACTCCACAACAAGGACTTGCTGAATTTGCCACCTCTGCAGAACACCAAGGGATTTTATTGTCTAATATGGTTTTCATTTTTTTATGCTTGTGAAAACTTTGCTTGTTAAATAAACAGGTTTTTTCCACTTTTCTTTAAGGAAATCTTTTCCCAAACAAATTGGGGAGGGGGGGGCTGCTTGAATTTGTTTACTAGAGGGATCCTGTTCAGAGGCTTCCTCCCAAATTTTCCCTAAAGCAGGACACAACCCAAACCATTCCATGAGGATTCCTCGTGTCACTCACTACCACTCCAGGCAGGAGTGCCCCTGCTGCACACAGCACCAGCCTGGCAGAGCTCAAGGAGCATTTGGACAGTGCTCTCAGGCACAGGCTGGGATTCTTGGGATGTCCTGTGCAGGGCCACAGCTCAACTCCATCAACCTTGTAGGTCCCTTTAAATTTTGGATATTTTATGGTTTTATTTTATGCTGAGTATCTTTCATGATGATTCCACTTGATGATGACTCCACTGTGTTGTCCCTGTGCCCTGGCTCTGGCACAAAAGCCTCAAAAGCCCTCTGGAAGGCAACACTACCAGAGGAGGTGAATTCCTTTGCACAGCTCCCAGCCAGGAAGTGAATCAGAGGGAGGGCAGAGCTCTTGGCACAGGTGAGCAGGAGAGAGCTGCTGGGGGCAAAGACAGAGAAGTCAAACGCCCTCAGCAAGAGCCAGTGCCCAAAATCAGCAGTGAAGAAGGGGAAGGGCATGACAGGAGCAGCAGGAGCAGGGCACAGAGCTTCCCTGGGAGCTGTTTCCATGGGCAGCACAGGAGCCTGGCCATCAGGGCCAGAGCAGAACAGGTCAGGCTGAGCCCTGAGAAGAGGCAGCTCAGGACCAAGGCCATGGGCACCAAGGAGCAGCAATGGAGGGGGGTAGTGAGCAGGAAGGAGAGCAGCCAGAGCAGGGCACACAGGAGCATGGGGAAGCACTGCGAGCAGTGGCAGGGCCAGCAGGACACGCGAGGACAAACAGAGCTGTCACAGCACTGAGGGCTGTCAGACAGGAGACAGCGGCAGTGAAAGCCAAGAGGATGGGCACCTTCAGCCCAGCTGTCACACCCCACGAGCCCAGCTGGTGGCAGAAGCTCTCTGGGACAGAAAATAGCCCCAGGGGGATGATGATGGAGAGCAGGAAGGTGAAGCCAGCCATGGCCAGGCTGAGCACATAAGGGGTGATGGGGTTCCTGTGGATGCAGAAGCTGAGGAGCCAGAGCACAGCCCCATTCCCACCATTCCACACAGGCACAGCAGCAGCAGCAGCAGCAGTGGGACAGGCACTTTGCTCCACTGCCTGTGGTCACTCTGGCTCCAGTTGTCGTGGCTCTCCTCATTCCAGCTCCCCTTGGATGCCTTCCCACCAGGCTGGCTCCAGCAGGCAGGGCTGGCTCCCTCCGTGGCAGGGGACAAAGTGCTCATGGTGACACCTCTGCTGCTTCTCCTGCCCTCACACAGCTGGAGGGGTGAAACACAGAGACACCAGAGCAACGCTGCTGTCCCCCAAACGTGGCTTTTCCCATCTTTTCCCAGCCACAGCTTCCATGTGGAGCAGCACAGGCAGGGCTGAGGGACAGGACAGAAGGCAAGTAGGATGTGGGAGCCTGGTCTGGGGTGCCTGGCACAAAAGCCAGGGAGATACCTCCTTCCTGGCTGTGGACAGGACACAGCTGGAGGAGGAAAACAAGTGGAGAAGGAAGGAATTGCCCATGGAGATATCAGAGAGCAAATGGCTTTGGGATGGATCTGAGCTGGACTCTCAGGTGTCAGTTGATGTCACTGAGCTGATGGATTCCTTCAGCAGGACACTCGTTTCAATATTCCCTCCCTTTTCCCACACTGTTTATAGCTTTCACTTCCCTACAGACCTCAGTTCTGCCCCCAAAATCAATAACCAGGTTCCACCCAATGAGGGGGCCCTGATTAAGGTGGAAGAGAAGAGTCTGACCTTGTTTCCTCTGGCAGCCTGGAGAACTTCCCCGCAGTGCACTGCCCTCAGCTCCCAGCCTCCAGCTGCTGTCCCTGGGCCGGGATCTGCAGGAGCTTCCCTGGAATGGTCCCTTGGGAAAGGGGAGCGCGGCCCGCGGGGTGAGCCCGAGCGGCGCCCGGCGCGGGCTCTGTCCCAGCTCCTGCCACAGCCCCTGCTCTCCGTGCTGCCTCGTGTTCCCCAGGGCTCTCACACACAGGCAGCTGCCTCAGAGCTGCCACGGCCTCAGGCCTCTGCTCCTCAGCTGCTCTTCACTCTGCCCGGGAAATGAGCAACAGCAGAGAGCCCCAGCAACCACACCTGTGCCCAAAGTGCTTTGTCTCCATCTCAGCTTCTATTCGATTTTATAGCAACCTCAACCCCAAAATCTTGTCTTTTGAACTGCATGAACTTGCTCCCTCTCCTTCCTATGTTGGATACTAAGGACTCTGCAATAAAATGTTCTGTTAAACATTGATTACTGGTTCAAATCTAGTTTTCCCCCTGGTATATCACAATATCAGTGGTACTTCACCTTCACCACACTAAGAGGATTCAGCAATAATAAATTCTGTGTGTGAGCTGGAGCACTGGCACACAGCAGAGGGATGATTTAGCATGTCAGCAGTGGCATTTCTTCTGAGAAGAGGCAAATCCATGCTGCTCTCCGGGCATTAATCCTTAGAAAGTTGCAGGTTTCATCTGAGTCATCCTCTACACTCCCCTGGCAGTCTGACAGCAGCCTACAGTGAATTCCAAGGAATTCCTAGAAAGCTGAGGTGAGATGATTCCCACCCAGACTGACATGTGCCTCAGGGATCTGGGATGCTCCTCCTGGAAACTGCTGGCCCTGGGACCAGAGCTGTCAGCTCTCTTCCTGCTGACACCGTGTTTGTGTCCCCAGCTATGGCATCTCACATCCCCTTACCAGCCCAATCCTTTCAAGGGCAAACACTTCATCATCCAGGAGCTGATGGGGCTCCAGGACAGTTGGAGAGGGACTTTGGACAAGGGCATGGAGTGACAGGACAAGGGGGAATGGCTTCCCACTGACAGAGGGTGGGGTCAGATTGGATATTAGGGAAAAATCCTTCCCTGTGAGGGTGATGAGGCCCTGGCACAGGTTGCCCAGAGGGATGGGGTCAGGTAAAAACAAACACAAGTGCTCCCATGTCTGAGGTGGAGAAGGATGAGCTCTAATGAAGGGATGGAATGGGAATCACAGAACCCCAAAATCTGGGCCCTAATACCTTTCATTGCGTCATCAAGGTGATTGGCAGTAATCAGGGTGGGCTCTAAGTGCTGCTGACCTGGCTGCAAGCAACTGAGTGCTGTCCTTCCCTTGGGCTGTGTGAGCCTGCATTGCAATGACAGGAATGGGAATTCTCAGCTCAGTTTGCTTTCTTGGGGCCAGGGAAGGTTTTGGCAATGATCCCAGACCTCTTCCCAGAATGGGAGGTGTTTCTGAGAAGCCCCCAGATGCTTGCACAGTGCTGTGAGCACTTCCAGCACTGCCAGCAGCATTCCAGCACCACCAGCCCCACCAGCAGCTCTCTGCTGCTGGAGGGACAGTGACCCCTCAGGGAAGATAAATGAGGAATGGTAGAAACCTGCAGAGAGAGGAGAAGCATTTGGAGAATGTCCCATTTGGAAAAGAGTTTCTAATCAGGAGGAAATGAGGAGCCATTCAAAGAAATCTGCATGTAGAGCTACTTCCGCTATGGCAGGAATATGGTCAAGACAAAAAACTCACAGGAAGGGAAATTCTGACGTAGCCAAAGATTAAATTTCTGACTCTCCCACCAAGCCTTGCAAAACAACACCAAGACAGGGCACGGAGAGGAGCCAGCAGGACGGGAATGGGGATCTCCTGGTGACCTGGGCACTTTCTCCTTCATGTCCCTGACCTGCCAGGAGCCGCTTTAGCACATGGATCCCAAAGGAGCAAGAGGTACCAGGAAGCGCCGCTGATCTGCACAGAGCCCTTTGCCTGCTGCTGCCCCACAGGGAACAGGTCAGTGGAATGTTTGCCTTCCTCCCTACCCCACCTTCCTCTCCTGCAGCAGCTGCTCTGTTCCTGACACCCTCTCCCGGTGACCCCAGGGCCCTCCCCAGCTCCCCCCTCCTCTGCCCTGCACTTCCCTTCTGCATCTCCTGGTGAACATCCCAACCCTTTCCCAATCCACCATTTCCACTGCCCTCCTCCCCTGCACATCTCACTCTTCCCCACTGAATCCTTCCCACTGCAGGCAGCTGCTGAGGAGCTGCATGGTCCATCCCTGGATTCTCCAAGCACTCACTGCCCATCCACCCTGACCACAGCCAGGGGCCACATCCCACTGCCTGCCCAGCGTCCATCCATGGAGGTGACCACTGTGTCCCCATCTCCTGCCTCACCCACTGAAGGAGACGATCTGTGTGAGACAGATGTCACCACTGTGGCCATACACAGTGTGACCCTGCTCATCTGCCTCTCTGGGCTGGCTGGGAATGGGGCTGTGCTCTGGTTCACTGGGTCCCGCTGGTTGTCCAGGAAGAGAACCAACCGTTACATCCTCATCCTGACTTTTTTGGACTTCCTCTTTCTTCTGTTTCTGGTCCCCTTCACCCTGCTCTTCCTGCTGGAGGTCGTGTCCTGTTCTATCATCATGCCCTTGTGGTTTGTGACGTTGCTTTTCGAGGTGCCACTGGTGTCATACAACTTGTGGCTATACACACTGACATTCATCAGCATCAAGAGGTGCAGGTCCATCCACTGCCCACTCTGGCACTGCTGCCACCATCCCCAGCAGCTGTTGAAGGTGATGCATTGGGGTCTGCTGGGCATCTTCTTCATGGCTTTCATTACTATCTTTGCCACCATGATTTCTCTGTGCGGAATCCAGCGATCTAAACACTGCTGGATGTCTCTGTTCTCCATGTATGCCTTCAACCTACTCTTCTGTGCTCCCTTCGTGTTCATTTCCAGCATAATCCTCTTCATTAAGGTCAAGTCTGGCTCTGATCAGCAGCAACGCAATAAGCTCAACATTGTTATCTGCATCATTGTGCTCTTCACTCTGCCCCGCAGCCTCTGCAACTTAGTCCAGCAGTTCGGTTATGCCGCTTTGCCCTCCCCGGTGTCTTTCCTACTTAACTGCATCCACACCAGCATCAACCCCATCATTTGCTTCTTGGTAGGGAGGTGCTGGAGGCCCTGCTCCATGGGGTCCCTCTGGCTCTCCCTCCAGAGGGTCTTTGAGGAGACAGAAGAAAACACTGCCCACAGCCATGATCCTGCCATGGACACAGTGCTCTGAGCCTGTTGAATCTTCCCGCTGCACTGCTGAGGGACTCTGGGACTCTGGCTGAGGGACTCCTTAATTCACCTGATGAATAAATATCTAACGTGTCACCCTCCCTCTGCTGGTGCATCACCCACCCCCTTTCCAGTGACAGGAATATGAGATTTGTCTTTACAAACAAGCTGTGTGTCTGCTGGTACATACAACTAGCACGGGGAGATAAAAGAAACAATGGGAAGGATTCCACTGATTGATGAATGGAAAAAGATATTTCCATTTTCAAATAAACTTTGGGTTTGCTGATAAATGAAATTAGACATTGAAAGATGAAAGAAACAATGGGGAAGAAAAAACCCTAAATTGTGTAAGAATTTAAAATTGAAAGGGTGGGTTATACATTAGAGGGAAAGCTTTGGTATCAGGTGTATTGGGGAGTCTGTACCTCTCAAGTATCTCAGCCAATGAGGAAAGAGAGAAGGGAAATACGGCCAGGAAATTAGGATAAAAAGGGAGGCTGTGCCCTCCAAAACTTTGAGAGATCCCAGGGTAATGCCCCATGGCCTCTCCCTTTATTCCAATAAAGTCAAAGGACTCCTCAGTCACTTTTTGGACACAAACCTCTAATGTTTGTGGATTAATTTTCCTAAAACCAGGCTGCACAGGGATCTCAGAAAGTCTCATTAGGCCTCAGCCTGGAGGAGCAGCCCCTGGGCTCAGCTCCTGTGGCGCTGATCAGAAACACCCTCTGCTCCCGGGAGCTGCTGCTGTCCAACGGCCTCCTGGGCTTTTATCAACAGCCTTGGAAATTACTGGACTGCCCTGGATGCCACAGCATCCCTGCTCTGCCACTGTCACAGGAAGCTGCCGGCCCCAAGCGTGGCCAGGGTGAAGCATTGCTGGGAGTGATGCCCATCCCTTGGGGCCCTGGGAGCAGCGGCCCCAAAGGAGACCCTTGGAGCTCTCCTGGGCCCAGCAGCGCTGAGCAGGAGCTCCCTGGCACCGGGGCCTCTCCCAGCTGGGATCTCTCCCGTCTGCTGCCCTCGGCTGATCCCCGAACGCCCACGGCTCCTGGGCCCAGCCCCCCAGGGCTCCAGGCCCAGCCCTTGGCACAGGGAGGAGATACAAAGGGATCCACAGGGAGCATTTCACTGCCTGCCAGGGCAATTGCTCACAGGGACCTTGCACTGACTCTGCCTGCCTGGCTGGCTGTGTGCACACACGTCTGCATCTGCTCTGGCAAATGTGCCAGAAATGCTGCTCTCTCAGCTCTCTTAGTGCCTGAGACACCTGACTGGGGCAGGCCTGGAAGCAAGGATCAGGCATAAATAAGGTTAAATGCTGCTAAGTGATATTCCTCTGCTGAATTGCTAAGTTTAAGGTGTAACTGAAGTACTGTTAAGTTGGAGTGCTCTAAAGCTTTTAAGCCATTTTCCTTTTAATCCTTACCCACGCTGTCCTTTTGTAATAAGCCCTTGAATATACACAAACACACAAATAGGGGTAGCACATTGTTTTGCTTAATATTAAACCTTTTTTTTACTGATTTCCTTGCTGGTGCTTTTGTGCCTTCACAAATTCTTCCTCTGCCCTGGCTTTGGCCTCCCTCAGCAGGCTGGGATGGTGCAGCTCCAAGGGGAGAAGGAGTCCGTGCTCCTCAGCACTGCCACCCCCTTCCAGGAGCAGGGTGACATCTGTGTTTGTCACCATGGGCTCCATGGGGCATCAACGCCCTCCCTGTGGCTTCTCTGAGGTCTCTGAGCTGGGGGTGTTCAGCCTGGAGAAGGGAAGGCTTCAGGGAGACCTTAGAGCCCCTTCCAGGGCCTAAAGAGGCTCCAAGAACTGGAGAGGCTTTGGACAAAGGCCTGAAATGACACGACAAGGGAGAATGGCTTCCCACTGCCAGAGAACAGGGTTAGGGGCAATATTGGGAAGAAATTCCTCCCTGTGAGGGTGCAGAGGCCCTGGCACAGGTTCCCAGAGATGCTCTGGCCTCCCCATCTCTGGAGGTGTTCCAGGCCAGGCTGGATGGGGTTTGAAGCAGCCCTGTTTAGTGGAAGGTGTCCCTGCTTGCAAAGGGGTGAGATCAGGAAAAGACAACCACAAGTATTCCCAAGACTGAAGAGGAGGAGGATGAGCTCTGGTGAAGGGCTGGAAGGGACACCACAGCACCCCAACATCTGGACTCTATTGGCTTTTATTGCATCCTCAAGGCTACTGGCAGTAAGAAATGTGGGCTCTGATGCTGATAACCTGCTGCAAGCCTGTCGTGGTTTGGCACTGGCCATTCACTCGCCTTCTCCTGCTCTCAGCTGGGCAGAGGAGAGGGAAACAAAACTTAACAAAGGAGTCATGAGTTGAGATGAAGACTGGGAGAAAAAACACTCCTCGCAAAAAAAACGGGTCAAATTTTCTGGTATCAAGTAAATTTATTAATAACAGATTCAGAAGATGGTAATGAGAATTAAAATAAAGCTTTAAATCAACTTTTTTTCCCTCAGCCCCTCCATCTTTCCCATTGACAGTGCAGGGAGACAGGGCATGGACGTCCTTCACCAGCCTTGAAGCACTGCCAATAAAACACCGTTTACCTGGAAAAAACCTGGCTTATCCATTAAACAAAGAGAGACTGCATATTCTGGGTATAATTAAAACAAACAAAACACGGATATCATTATATAATATCTTGGGGCACTTTGGGGAGTATCTTTAAAAAAATCTTGGATATTATACTGTATAAAAATGCCTGGAAATTGTTGTTTCTTTGGACATATCTATGGCAAATAAATTTCCAAGATGTTCACAATTTTGACTCAAAATTGTTATTAGTCTAACACGATTTCCTGTAAGACTTCAGTGTCTTGGTGTCTGCGGGGACACAGCCATGGCTTGTGCTGCCTGGAGCAACCATGATCCCCAGAGCTGGGCTGGCACGGACACGATGGCCCAGGGGCTCAGCATTCCCCACCCCGAGAGCTCTGTGAGTGTCACAGCAGAGATCTCCCCAGAGATCTTTAATTTTCACTTTTGTCAGCCAGGAGCAAAGGTGTCTCTGCCTTCAGAAATTCTTCCTCTCCACTGCCTGCAGCTGCTCCCTCAGCAGGCTCGGGTGGTGCAGCAGCAAGGAGAGGAGGAGGCCGTGGTCCTCAGCACAGCCACCCCCTTCCAGGAGCAGGGTGACACCTGTGCTTGTCACCATGGGCTCCACGGGGCATCACCCCCCTCCCTGGGGCTTCCCTGAGGTCACCAGCCCCACCACACCGCACACCTTCTCTCCAGCCCCACCACACCGCACACCTTCTCTCCAGCCCCACCACACCCCACACCTTCCCACCACACCTTCTCTCCAGCTCCATCATGTCCCAGCCCTCCCACACCACCCTCCCATCCCACTCCCCATGCAGCCCACTCCCCTCCCGTCCTTCCCATCCCTCCCAGCCCCGTGCCTGAGGCTCCAGTCCCTCCCCACGGGCTGCTCACCCCAGGCTGCCCTGGAAGCTTTTGGGGCCGTGTTTCTCTTGGAGATGCCCCTCCCCAGCTCCATCCCTAGTGTCCAGCCCCCCAGCCTCCTTTGGACACAAACAAGAGGCACTACAGGGATGGCTTGGAGTGCCCAGAGTGAACCTTGTGAAGGCCTTTCATCAATGCCTCCTTTTATTCTCTTCACCTGGTCTGGCCTCTGTTCTAGGGAGCCAGCCCAAGGCTTCAGGCACACAGGGGCTGGAGGGGCCAGGAGGGCTCTGGGTGCCACCAATCCCAAATCTCCCACTGGACAGCAGCAGAGCCCAACAGGCCACACCTGCAGCCAGGGAGTGGCCAGGGACTGGGAACCCATTGGCATGGCATGGCATGGCATGGCATGTGATGGGAACCCATCGGGATGGGATGGGATGGGATGGGATGGGATGGGGTGGGATGGGATGGGATGGGATGGGATGGGATGGGATGGGATGGGATGGGATGGGATGAGGAGTGATGCCAAAATCAGGCGGAATAAAGTTCTATCTGAAGAAGTCCTAACACCACCTAATGTTGTTACCAAGGGAAGTATTAGGCAGCAGGACATGCAGAAGGAGCTCTCATTATTTCTGTGAGTGTTGTGAGATTTTACAACCGTGTGTTTATTCATTATAACCATACATAGACATTAAAAAGTTTTTCTTATCTAAAGAACACCTTAAACATAAAGGTAAATACCATTCTCCTAGAACTAATTTCCCTTCATCCACTTCCTACTGCGAGTCCTCTGATGGCCCCCGAGGTTCATTAAGAGGGGCTTCTAGTGGTTGTATTCACTGAGTGCTGTGATATCTAAGGTGACCCTGCCCTGAACTTTTCCTTTGGCCATGTGCTCTTGCTTCTTGTTACAGAACTTCCCCCAGAAATAATGCCGACCTCCTTATCTGTTTCTGCTCTGGCTCCAGGCACGTCTATCACACAGGGTCCACACCTTCACATATTTTTATCTATTTGCCCAGTTAGTCTTCAGGCAACGTCAGGAGAGTTGAAAATGTTTATTCTATCTTCTTTATCAATCCCCTGTGCACCAGCACACCCTCCCTCCTCCCTCTCCCATCCCACCATACCCACTGGCCTCTTCAGCTTCACGTGTCACTCCTCCCCACTGAATCCTTCCCACTGCAGGCAGCTGCTGAGGAGCCACATGGTCCATCCCTGGATTCTCCGAGCACTGACTGCCCATCCACTCTGACCACAACCAGGGGCCACATCCCACTGCCTGCCCAGCGTCCATCCATGGAGGTGACCACCGTGTCCCCATCTCCTGCCTCACCCACTGAAGGAGATCATCTGTGTGAGACAGATGCCACCACCATGGCCATACACAGTGTGACCCTGCTCATCAGCCTCTGTGGGCTGGCTGGGAACGGGGCTGTCATCGGCCTCCTCCACCTGAAAAGAAGGAACGCTGGCTTCTTTGACCTGGCTGTCATTGACTTCCTCTTCCTCCTCTCTGCGATCCCCTCTGCCCTCCTCATCCTGACTGAGGACATGTCCTGCTCTCCTGTTGTGCCCTTGATGTACATGAACTTTGTTTTTCAGTTGTCATTGGTCTCCTACTACTGGGTGCTGTTCAGGTTGATGAGCAGCATCCCTGTGTGGTATATGCACAACCTCTGCAAGCTGTGCTGCCACTGTGATCTTCCTCTGCGCCTGATGTGGGTGGTGGACACTATCCCATACTGGGCCATCTTGGCTCTCTTCACTGTCAGTCCCACAGTGACATTCTTTTGCCCATCACAAGAGCAGGAGCACTGCCGGGCAGCTCTCATCTCCATGTACATCATCATCCTGCTCCTCTTTGCTGCACCCGTGGTAATTTCTGGCACAATCAATTTCATTCATTCCAAGCGAGGCTCCCAGCAGCAGCAGCAGCCCAAGAGGCATGACATCGTTATTGTCATCACTGTGCTCCTCACTCTAATCATCAGCCTCTGCAATTACCTGCAGCAGCTCGGTTACATCGCTGTGCCCTCCCAGGTTGTCTTCCTGCTCACCTGCATCCACAGCAGCATCAAACCCTTCATCTACTTCTTGGCAGGGAGGGGCTGGAGGCCCTGCTCCAAAAAGTCCCTCCAGCTCTCCCTCCAGAGGGTCTTTGAGGAGGGAGAAGAAAACACTGCCCACAGTGATGATCCGACAATGGACACAGTGGTCTGAGCCTGCTGATCCCTTCCACTGTTCTGCTGAAGGACCCCAGGAGACCCCAAGGAGGCTGAAGGTTTCCTTTAATCTCCTGATTAATCAATATCCACAGGATCCCATCTCTGCGGTGCTGTATTCCTGCAGGACAAGGGAGCAGGAGCATTGCCTTGGGTGATTTTTGTGGGATGCTCTGCAGGGAGCACATTGCAGCATGGCTTTCCTCCTCCCTCCTGGATCCACATGGCTCCAAGCAGTGCAGCTGGGCTCAGTGCTGTTCCCCAGCTCCATTCCCCATGGAATGACCCTCATGGCCTCGGCCCCAGGGAATGAACTCCCTCTCCTTTGGCTCACCAGATGAGTTCCATGGTGTTTTCAGGGAGCTCTTGCCTGCAAAGCATGGGACGCCTTCATCACTGGGGACACAACCAGCACGAGATGGCAGTGATTTCCCACATCCCTGCAGGGCTGGTGCCTCTGGATGGCAAGAGAGGGGTTGGGATCACAGGGAGCATCCTTCCCCTTCTGTCCCGCAGAGCCAGCCGTGCATTCCCAGCTGATGGGAAGGGACACCAGGTAGGGCTGCAGAGCTGTGGAGGGACAGCAACATTCCCTTATCCTTTCCATGGGAATTTGTCACATTCTTCAATTCCAGAATTGAATCCTTCTGAGTAAAGTGCAGGGTCAATAGGGAACTCCACTGAACTCCTGTGCCTGTATCCAGAAAGTACATGGAATATGGAAATTCCCATCACCAGATGCTTGGACCATTTAATTGCACAGAAATTAGGGGGTTGTGCTGCTCTTCTGCAGAATGGGGCCATCCATCCTCTGGTTCCCCAGCATCAGTGTCCAGGGAAGACCTTGAGCCCCTCCATCCTGAGCCTGGCCACCCTCAGGAGGAGCTGCACAGCAGCTTCAGCCACAGTCCAGCCTGCCCTGATCTTTGTCATTCTGGAACCACCCCTCAATCAGATTTGGATTCATGGTTTTTGTTTCTTTCCACTGTGGTAGGTCCCTGCCCCAAAATTTGTAGCATGAACAACATCCAGGCTTCCCTGCAGAGCCTGTCTCTGTTAAACAGTGGCCAAAATGGCTCATTTCCTTCTTTTATCCCATTCCAAAGTCTCTGGCTCGTCTGGGAGCAGGGCAGCCACCTGTCTCATACCTGAGCCCTTCCTAAGGCACGTGCCTGCAATGGCTGGGATGATGTTGGCACTGCCAAGAGCTCCTGATTCCTCCTGGGAGAGACCTGGGCAGCAGCCACAGCTCTTGCTCAGGGGGAAGTTGTCCCTCCTTTTCCCACTGCCTTAAATCCAGGGGAAACCAATGTGCCACTGCTTCTGGAAAGGGAAGTGAAAGGGAAAACCATGTGTGGAGTCAGGCTTTGGAGACACAAATGAGGTTAAACAGCTAAGGAGAATTTATTAACAGAGTTGTTTATAATTAACAGAAGAGACTTTGATATCCAAGAGGGTTTTTTCTCTCCCTGACTCCCATTTCCTGTCCATTGGAAAGACTTTCCATGGTGGAACCTCTTGTCCAGGGAAGAACTCAGCCAGGGTGTTTCTCCCAAGGCAAGTGCAGAAGGACCATTATACTTCCATGCACTTTTTCTGCTTCCCAGCACCTTCCTTGTCTCCAGTGTCAGCCAGGCCACTCCCTACCTGAGCTCCCTTTCAAAAGAGCAAGACTTCAAAGCAAAAGCTTTCCTGGTTGTCCCTGCCCATGGAAGAAGGAGAGATGGAATGAGATGATCTCTACCGTTCCTTCCAACCTGTCCTGGGGTGACTTTATGAGCTGAATTGTGTCCCCATTCATCTGTTTAGCCCAGAAATAGGTTTTGCCCATTTCAGACTGGTTCTTGAGCAAAGAGGGGGAGAGCAGATGCAGCAGGTTGTTTTCAGAAGCTGCGCTCACTCCTCCCCATTCCTGCTCCCAGACCGTGCTGTCTGCAGCACAGACATGCAACACACAGCTCTCCTTTGCTTTTGGTATTTTGTTAACTAGATGAGGCTGAGAAGTTCCCTGGACTGTGGTTTTCCTTTTGCTTGGAACTGTTCAACCTGCTCTGGACTGAAAACCCAGAAGAGCACTGGGAGCTCACACCTGTGGCCCACCGGGGCCTGGGACGCGGCATTTTCCAGCACCAGGGGGACTGATAAGAGACTGAGTGAGCCAAACTACACTCCACAACAAGGACTTGCTGAATTTGCCACCTCTGCAGAACACCAAGGGATTTTATTGTCTAATATTGTTTTCATTTTTTATGCTTGTGAACACTTTGCTTGATAAATAAAGAGGTTTTTCACTTTTCCTTGAGGAAATCTTTTCCCGAATAAGTTGGGGGGGGGGGGGGGCTGCTTGAATTTGTTTACTAGAGGGAGCCCATTCAGAGCCTTCCTCCCAAATTTTCCCTAAAGCAGGACACAACCCAAAGCATTCCATGAGGATTCCTCGTGTCACTCACTACCACTCCAGGCAGGAGTGCCCCTGCTGCACACAGCACCAGCCTGGCAGAGCTCAAGGAGCATTTGGACAATGCTCTCAGGCACAGGCTGGGATTCTTGGGATGTCCTGTGCAGGGCCACAGCTCAACTCCATCAACCTTGTAGGTCCCTTTAAATTTTGGATATTTTATGGTTTTATTTTATGCTGAGTATCTTTCATGATGATTCCACTTGATGATGACTCCACTGTGTTGTCCCTGTGCCCTGGCTCTGGCACAAAAGCCTCAAAAGCCCTCTGGAAGGCAACACTACCAGAGGAGGTGAATTCCTTTGCACAGCTCCCAGCCAGGAATTGAATCAGAGGGAGGGCAGAGCTCTTGGCACAGGTGAGCAGGAGAGAGCTGCTGGGGGCAAAGACAGAGAAGTCAAACGCCCTCAGCAAGAGCCAGTGCCCAGAATCAGCAGTGAAGAAGGGGAAGGGCATGACAGGAGCAGCAGGAGCAGGGCACAGAGCTTCCCTGGGAGCTGTTTCCATGGGCAGCACAGGAGCCTGGCCATCAGGGCCAGAGCAGAACAGGTCAGGCTGAGCCCTGAGAAGAGGCAGTTCAGGACCAAGGCCATGGGCACCAAGGAGCAGCAATGGAGGGGGGTAGTGAGCAGGAAGAAGAGCAGCCAGAGCAGGGCACACAGGAGCATGGGGAAGCACTGCGAGCAGTGGCAGGGCCAGCAGGACACGCGAGGACAAACAGAGCTGTCACAGCACTGAGGGCTGTCAGACAGGAGACAGCGGCAGTGAAAGCCAAGAGGATGGGCACCTTCAGCCCAGCTGTCACACCCCACGAGCCCAGCTGGTGGCAGAAGCTCTCTGGGACAGGAAATAGCCCCAGGGGGATGATGATGGAGAGCAGGAAGGTGAAGCCAGCCATGGCCAGGCTGAGCACATAAGGGGTGATGGGGTTCCTGTGGATGCAGAAGCTGAGGAGCCAGAGCACAGCCCCATTCCCACCATTCCACACAGGCACAGCAGCAGCAGCAGCAGCAGTGGGACAGGCACTTTGCTCCACTGCCTGTGGTCACACTGGCTCCAGTTGCTGTGGCTCTCCTCATTCCAGCTCCCCTTGGATGCCTTCCCACCAGGCTGGCTCCAGCAGGCAGGGCTGGCTCCCTCCGTGGCAGGGGACAAAGTGCTCATGGTGACACCTCTGCTGCTTCTCCTGCCCTCACACAGCTGGAGGGGTGAAACACAGAGACACCAGAGCAATGCTGCTGTCCCCCAAACGTGGCTTTTCCCATCTTTTCCCAGCCACAGCTTCCATGTGGAGCAGCACAGGCAGGGCTGAGGGACAGGACAGAAGGCAAGTAGGATGTGGGAGCCTGGTCTGGGGTGCCTGGCACAAAAGCCAGGGAGATACCTCCTTCCTGGCTGTGGACAGGACACAGCTGGAGGAGGAAAACAAGTGGAGAAGGAAGGAATTGCCCATGGAGATATCAGAGAGCAAATGGATTTGGGATGGATCTGAGCTGGACTCTCCGGTGTCAGTTGATGTCACTGAGCTGATGGATTCCTTCAGCAGGACACTCGTTTCAATATTCCCTCCCTTTTCCCACACTGTTTATAGCTTTCACTTCCCTACAGACCTCAGTTCTGCCCCCAAAATCAATCACCAGGTTCCACCCAATGAGGGGGCCCTGATTAAGGTGGAAGAGAAGAGTCTGACCTTGTTTCCTCTGGCAGCCTGGAGAACTTCCCCGCAGTGCACTGCCCTCAGCTCCCAGCCTCCAGCTGCTGTCCCTGGGCCGGGATCTGCAGGAGCTTCCCTGGAATGGTCCCTTGGGAAAGGGGAGCGTGGCCCGCGGGGTGAGCCCGAGCGGCGCCCGGCGCAGGCTCTGTCCCAGCTCCTGCCACAGCCCCTGCTCTCCGTGCTGCCTCGTGTTCCCCAGGGCTCTCACACACAGGCAGCTGCCTCAGAGCTGCCACGGCCTCAGGCCTCTGCTCCTCAGCTGCTCTTCACTCTGCCCGGGAAATGAGCAACAGCAGAGAGCCCCAGCAACCACACCTGTGCCCAAAGTGCTTTGGCTCCATCTCAGCTTCTATTCGATTTTATAGCAACCTCAACCCCAAAATCTTGTCTTTTGAACTGCATGAACTTGCCCCCTGTCATCCCCTGACGTGGATCCTTATGACCCTGAACTATAAATGTTCTGTTAAACTTATATTTCTGTTTCAAATGTGGTTTCCCCACTTGTATACCACAATTTAAGTGGCACCGGACCTTCACCATTGAGTTTCCAAGAAGATTCATGCAATCATAAATTCTGTGTGTGAGCTGGAGCACTGGCACACAGCAGAGGGATGATTTAGGATGTCAGCAATGGCATTTCTTCTGAGAAGAGGCAAATCCATGCTGCTCTCTTGGCTTTAATCCTTAGAAAGTTGCAGGTTTCATCTGAGTCATCCTCTACACTCCATTGGGAGTCTGACAGCAGCCTACAGTGAATTCCAAGGAATTCCTAGAAAGCTGAGGTGAGATGATTCCTACCCAGGCTGACACGTGCCTCAGGGATCTGGGATGCTCCTCCTGGAAACTGCTGGCCCTGGGACCAGAGCTGTCAGCTCTCTTCCTGCTGACACCGTGTTTGTGTCCCCAGCTATGGCATCTCACATTCCCTCACCAGCCCAATCCTTTCAAGGGCAAACACTTCATCATCCAGGAGCTGATGGGGCTCCAGGACAGTTGGAGAGGGACTTTGCACATGGGCATGGAGTGACAGGACAAGGGGGAATGGCTTCCCACTGACAGTGGGTGGGGTCAGATTGGATATTGGGAAGAAATCCTTCCCTGTGAGGGTGATGAGGCCCTGGCACAGGTTGCCCAGAGGGATGGGGTCAGGTAAAAACAAACACAAGGGCTCCAAAGTGCAAGGAGGAGGAGGATGAGCCCCAATGATGGGCTGGAAAGGGGATCACAGCACCCCTAAACCTGGTTTCTAAAATTTTCATTGCATCATCAAGGCGATTGGCAGTAATCAGGGTGGGCTCTAAGTGCTGCTGACCTGGCTGCAAGCAACTGAGTGCTGTCCTTCCCTTGGGCTGTGTGAGCCTGCATTGCAATGACAGGAATGGGAATTCTCAGCTCAGTTTGCTTTCTTGGGGCCAGGGAAGGTTTTGGCAATGATCCCGGACCTCTTCCCAGAATGGGAGGTGTTTCTGAGAAGCCCCCAGATGCTTGCACAGTGCTGTGAGCACTTCCAGCACTGCCAGCAGCATTCCAGCACCACCAGCCCCACCAGCAGCTCTCTGCTGCTGGAGGGACAGTGACCCCTCACGGTAGATAAATGAGGGATGGTAGAAACCTCCTGAGAGAGGGGAAGCATTTGGAGAATGTCCCATTTGGAAAAGAGTTTATAATCAGGAGGAAATGAGGAGCCATTCAAAGAAATCTGCATGTAGAGCTACTTCCGCTATGGCAGACAAAAAATGGTCAAGACAAAAAACTCACAGGAAGTGAAATTCTGAGGTCGCCAAAGATTAAATTTCCGACTCTCCCGCCATGCCTTGCAAAACAACACCAAGACAGGGCACGGAGAGGAGCCAGCAGGACGGGAATGGGGAGCTCCTGGTGAGCTGGGCACTTTCTCCTTCATGTCCCTGACCCGGCAGGAGCCGCTTTAGCACATGGATCCCAAAGGAGCAAGAGGTACCAGGAAGTGCCGCTGATCTGCACAGAGCCCTTTGCCTGCTGCTGCCCCCCAGGGAACAGGTCAGTGGAATGTTTGCCTTCCTCCCTACTCCACCTTCCTCTCCTGCAGCAGCTGCTCTGTTCCTGCCACCCTCTCCCGCTGACCCCAGGGCCCTCCCCAGCTCCTCTCTCTTCTCCTGTGCATCCCGTCTGTGTCCTAACACTGAAATGGGCCAGAACAAACTTTCTAACACAATGCAAAGCATGAGGAAGCAGGAATTCTTGACCTGCACAGGACACAGAGGGATCTCTCCTTGTATTGTGTGTATGGTGAGGCTTTACAACAGGATATTAATCCATTAGAACTAGATATACGCATTAAAAAGTTTTTATTTTCTAATACACAAACATCATTTTCCTAGAACTCATTTCCATGCATCCACCTCCTCCTGCAAGTCCTTTCATGATCCTGGAGTTTTATTCAGAGGGGTCTCTCTGGTGGTCATATTCAATGAATGCTGCCATATTAAAGGTGCCCTTGCCTTGAACTTTGGCCATGCACTGTTGCCTCTTGTTCTTCAACTTGCCACAAAATCAGTGCAAACCTCCTTATCTCTTCTGCACTGGTTCCTGCCATGTTTGCCATCCTCTGTGCCAGCATTTTCCTCTTTTTATCGTTTTGGTCACTTTACTTTTGAACAACTTCAGAAAAACAAAAATGTTTATTCTCTATGTTATTTATCAGCCTCCTGCCAAACAGCCCAACCCTCCCACCTCCCTCTCCCACCCCACAATTTCCACCGCCCTCCTCCCCTGCACATCTCACTCCTCCCCACTGAATCCTTCCCACTGCAGGCAGCTGCTGAGGAGCCGCATGGTCCATCCCTGGATTCTCCAAGCACTGACTGCCCATCCACTCTGACCACAGCCAGGGGCCACATCCCACTGCCTGCCCAGCGTCCATCCATGGAGGTGACCACCGTGTCCCCATCTCCTGCCTCACCCACTGAAGGAGATCATCTGTGTGAGACTGAGGCCACCGATGTGTCCATACACAGTGTGACCCTGCTCATCAGCCTCTGTGGGCTGGCTGGGAACGGGGCTGTGCTCTGGGTCCTTGGGTTCCGCATCCACAGGGACACCATGAAACCCATCACTGCCTACATCCTTGACCTGGCCATCATCAACTTCATCTTCCTCATCTTCATGGTCCCCTTCACTCTGCTCTTCCTGGTGGAGGATTTCTCCTGCTCCTCCATCATGCCCCCAGCATCCATACGCTTCCTTTTCCTCCTCTTCCGGATGTTCCACAGCGTAGGGCTGTACCGGCTGACGGCCATCAGCATCGAGAGGTGCAGGTCCATGCTCTGCCCACTCTTCTGCCACCTTCCCCAGTACCTCTCATGGGTGGGGGTCAGTGCCATGCTCTGGGCCTTTTCCATCACTGTCATCGCTGCCATTTCTGCGGTGAATTCCCTGTGCCAGTCACAGGAACACAAGCTCTGCCAGGCGGCTCTCATCTCCCTGTACATCCTCAACTTCCTCGTCTTTGCTCCATCCGTGGTCATTCCCAGCACAATCCTCTTCATTCACTTCAAGGCTAGCTCCCAGCAGCAGCCACCCAAGAGCCTTGACATCATTGTCTTCCTCGCGGTGCTCCTCACTCTCCCCCTCAGTCTCTGGAATTTCCTGCAGCAGCTCGGCTACACCACTGTGTCCCCCCGGCTTGTTCTCCTGTTTGCCTGCATGCACAGCAGCATCCACCCCTTCATCTACATCTCAGTAACAAAGTGCTGGAGGAACTGCTCCATGGGGTCCCTCAGGGAGTGCCTCCAGAGGGTCTTTGAGGAGCCAGAAGGGAGCACTGTCCCCAGTAATGATGCCACCAGGGACACGGGGACCTGAGCCTCTTGAACCCTTCAAGTGCCCCCATGCAGGACCATGGGGCAGGGACTTAGGATCACCCTCCCACCCTTATTCCTGCAGGGAAAGGGAGCAGAGGCAGTGACAGGGGCCATGTGGGAGGCATGCTCTGCACAGAGCACATTGGAGCATGGATTTGCTTCTCCCTCACAGGTCCTAGAGCACTTTACCCCCAAAAGAATCCTTCCCAACACGGCTGTCACCCCAAAATTCCCCCTGGCACCTGGTTCCTGCATCCCACTGACCTCTGATACCAATAAACAGCACCATGAACCCTGAGCTGCCTTTGCCCCCTCTGCCAGAACTTCCTGGCTTCCTCTGGCTGCTGCTGCCAGCCTGGAATGTGGCTGGAGGGAGGGGACAGAGAGGTAGTTAGCCAGGAATTCTGTGATTGTTTAGAAATTTCTGTAATGAACTATGTTTAATGAGTCAAGGCATATTTGACTGTGGATTTTAGCTGGTTTTGATTTAAATCTGTGTTGGTTGAGTGTCAGTAGAAAACTTTATCAGCGCATACACCATAGAGAACTCACTCAATAGAGGGAGAACAAAAATCAATAAAGTACATTGAATGGTTATCATATAACTAGAAATAATTGGATGTCATAGAATAAGAATGATATCTTGGGAGTTTTAGGATTTCAGAGGCCTATACATACCAAAAGACGTAATTAAAAAATTACAAGACATAAATTGCAATGGAAATAAGAGAGCCATTTCCTAGGCTTGTACATCAAATTTAATAAACTATTTTTTACTGGAAAAAAACCCAGGTTATCCATTTAACTAATATTGATGGCATATTTTGTTAGTATATAAAAGAAACAAAACAACTATACTATGATGTAAATATTGGGACCATATTTGGGAGTATCTGTAAAACATCTTGGATATTATAATGCATAAAAATGCCTGAAAAGTGTTGTTTCTTTGAACCTGTCGATGGCAAATATATTTCCAATATGTTCACAATTTTGACTTAAAATTGTTACTAGTCTAACACGCTTTTGCTGTCAGACTTAAAATGTCTTGGTGTCTGCGGGGACACAGCCATGGCTTGTGCTGCCTGGAGCAACCATGATCCCCAGAGCTGGGCTGGCACGGACACGATGGCCCAGGGGCTCAGCATTCCCCACCCCAAGTGCTCTGTCACTGTCACAGCAGAGATCTCCCCAGAGATCTTTACTTTTCACTTTTGTCAGCCAGGAGCAAAGGTGTCTCTGCCTTCAGAAATTCTTCCTCTCCACTGCCTGCAGCTGCTCCCTCAGCAGGCTCAGGTGGTGCAGCAGCAAGGAGAGGAGGAGGCCGTGCTCCTCAGCACAGCCACCCCCTTCCAGGAGCAGGGTGACACCTGTGCTTGTCACCATGGGCTCCACGGGGCATCACCCCCCTCCCTGTGGCTTCCCTGAGGTCACCAGCCCCACCACACCGCACACCTTCTCTCCAGCCCCACCACACCCCACACCTTCTCTCCAGCCTCACCACACCGCACACCTTCTCTCCAGCCCCACCACACCGCACACCTTCTCTCCAGCCTCACCACACCCCACACCTTCTCTCCAGCCCCACCACACCCCACACCTTCTCTCCAGCCCCACCACACCCCACACCTTCTCTCCAGCCCCACCACACCCCACACCTTCCCACCACATCTTTCCAGCAGCTCCATCATGTCCCAGCCCTCCCACACCACCCTCCCATCCCACTCCCCATGCAGCCCACCCACCTCCCGTCCTTCCCATCCCTCCCAGCCCCGTGCCTGAGGCTCCAGTCCCTCCCCACCGCCTGCTCACCCCAGGCTGCCCTGGAAGGCTTTGGGGCCGTGTTTCTCTTGGAGATGCCCCTCCCCAGCTCCATCCCTGGTGTCCAGCCCCCCAGCCTCCTTTGGACACAAACAAGAGGCACTACAGGGATGGCTCCACTGCTCTTCAATGGGCTGGAGAAGCATGGAATTGCCAGAAGGAGCAGAAACACTCCTGGGGGTCCTGAGTGGGGCAGGAGAGGAGCGGGGATGTCTGGAGGGGAAGGCAGCCTGGGGGGAATTTCTAGAGGATGTCAGAGGGGGGCATGAGGCCTTAGGATTTTAGCATTTCTATTTTTCATACCCTGTACGGCATTAGGGCATAACTCTAAACTCCATGGAAGTGTTAGTTAACTGTCTGCACATTTTGGTCAGACAAAACAATCCCTCTAGGCCTGAAATTCAAGGACACTGCCATCAGCCTGGAAAAGTACAGACAAAAGTGAATTGGGGGAGGGCAAACTGGGGCTAAATGACTTCATTACCTCAAGCTGTAATTGGAGCATTAATCCCTGATTTGTAAATGGACCACACTTCTATCTGTCTGAAAAACTCATGACCATTTGTCCATTTTGGGTGCAGCCCCTCTCGGAGCCTTGGAGTGCCCAGGGTGCACCTTGTGAAGGCCTTTCATCAATGCCTCCTTTTATTCTCTTCACCTGGTCTGGCCTCTGTTCTAGGGAGCCAGCCCAAGGCTTCAGGCACACAGGGGCTGGAGGGGGCAGGAGGGCTCTGGGTGCCACCAATCCCAAATCTCCCACTGGACAGCAGCAGAGCCCAACAGGCCACACCTGCAGCCAGGGAGTGGCCAGGGACTGGGAACACATCGGGATGGCATGGCATGGCATGGCATGGCATGGCATGGCATGGCATGGCATGGCATGGCATGGCATGGGAAGGGGAGTGGAGATGGGAACTGGGTGTGATACCAAAATCAGCCAGAATAAACTTTCAAACCCAATGGGAAGCATTAGGAAGCAGGAATTCTTTGCCTCCAAAGGACACGCAGATGGATCTGTCCATATTTCTGTTAGGGTTGAGACTTTACATCCGGGGTTTTATCCATCATAAGCACACAGAGTTATTAAAGTTTGTTTCTTATCTAATACATAACCATCACTTTCCTTGGAGTCATTTCCATGGATCCACCTCCTTCTCCAAGTCCTCTCCTGGCCCTGGACGTTCATTCAGACGGGTCCCTGGTGTTTGTATTCACTGAGTGCTGAGATATTAAAGGTGACCTTGCCTTGAACTTTTCCTTTGGCCATGTGCTCTTGCCTCCTGTTATAGAACTTGCCCCAAAACCACTGCAGGCCTCCAAATCTGTTTCTGCACAGACTACAGCCACGCTTACCATCCTGTGTGATCCTGAGGAGCTCATTGGAACTGAGCTTTCCTCCTCCCTCCTGGGCCCTATAACCCTCTGGCCAGGAGGAGCAGGTATGGAATATTAATCCCAATATTACCGGGTGGGACCTGCCTGGCCCTGTCTGACCCTCGCTGCTGGGCCAAAGGCATCAGCTGCGGTATTTCACCCAAGGACACCTTTGGCTGGCTGGGTGCTGCAGCTGGGCACTCAGAACAAATCCAGG
Source organism: Molothrus ater (assembly GCF_012460135.2). NCBI lineage: Eukaryota > Metazoa > Chordata > Aves > Passeriformes > Icteridae > Molothrus > Molothrus ater. The sequence goes on from NC_050483.2 coordinate 8,800,473, forward strand.
CATAGTAGGAACTCAGTTTACATCTGGTGGAAAAGGTTCAGGGGACGGTGAAGAGAAAAAGGAGAGGATTCTGCCGTAGAGTTATAATCCAGAGTTTTATTCCAGGATGACAGACCTCTGAATCTTGTAACAGCTCCCAACAGAATCCAGACCGCATGGTCCCGTCTCCTTTTAAGCCCTGGGGACAGGGGGAGGGGAAGGGACAGTTGAGGCACCAGCGTCACCAGGGAGGAGGGGAAGGCTCAAGGGATACAGACACTGGGACAGGCCAATGAGCCCAGACCTGAGGGGCATCTCTTGAACTTCTGCCAAGCACACCACAACCCTGCTGGAATGCTAAGATTGATGGACAGCTCTCAGCAGGAGGGCAAAGGGGGAGGGGAAAGGAGAGCTTGGCACACCTGGGGGGTTGGGAAAGGTGAAACAGGAAATGGCATCACACTGCAACAAGCAGGGACACTGCCGCGGGTCCCAAAGGGATCAGGGCAGGATCAGGGCTGTTGGGGGTGAAAAGGGGGCCCTGGGGATGGTCTGGGGTGTTGTAGGTGGTTTTGGAGGGGTCAGGAGAGGCTTGGAGCAGGTTGGAGGGGGTCTGGATGCCGGCAATCCCAAATCTCCCCACTGGAGGAGAGCAGAGCCTGACAGGCCACGCTCAGAATGGGGAACGGCTCTGTCTGGGAAAGCTGTGGGATGTGATAGGATGGGGTGGGGATGGAGAGCGGGGTGGAGATGGAGATAGGGATCAGAATGGGGAGCAGGGATGAGGATGGGATCAGGATAGGAGGAGGAAGCAGCTCAACTGTGCTTCCTCAGGACCAGAGCGTGTTTTTGCAATGATCTCAGAGCCCTTCCCGGAACAGGAGCTGTTTCTGAGAAGCACCCAGCTGCCTCACCCACACTGCCTGCACTGCCAGCATTCCAGTGCCACCAGCACCAACGGCATCCCACTGCTGCTGCAGAGACCATGACACCTCAGGGAAGAGTAATGAGGAATGGTTGAAACCCATCTAGAGAGGGAAGGCAGTTGGAGAATGGGACACTCTGCAGGGAAGGAGTGTTTCTCATCAGCAGAGAAAGAGGAGGCAATCACAAAAATGTTCATTTTAGAGCTTCTGACAAGAGCTACTTCCGCTGTAGGAAAAAAAAAAAAAAAACAAAAAAAACCCCACACCCAACATAAATAACTCAGAGAAACTGAATTTCGAAGTAGGTAAAGTTGCAATTTTCAATTCCCCCACTCCCCTCATGACTCCACTGAGCCTTGGGGAGCAACACGAAGACAGGGAACAGAGAGGAGCCAGCAGGATGGGAGTGGGGAGCTCCTGGTGAGCTGGGCACTTTCTCCTTCATGTCCCTGACCTGCCAGGAGCCGCTTTAGGACATGGATCCCAAAGGAGCAAGAGGTACCAGGAAGCGCCGCTGATCTGCACAGAGCCCTTTGCCTGCTGCTGCCCCACAGGGAACAGGTCAGTGGAATGTTTGCCTTCCTCCCTACCCCACCTTCCTCTCCTGCAGCAGCTGCTCTGTTCCTGCCACCCTCTCCCGCTGACCCCAGGGCCCTCCCCAGCTCCTCTCTCTCCTCCTGTGCATCCCGTCTGTGTCCTAACACCGAAATGGGCCAGAACAAACTTTCTAACACAATGCAGAGCATGAGGAAGCAGGAATTCTTGACCTGCACAGGACACAGAGGGATCTCTCCTTGTATTGTGTGTATGGTCAGACTTTACAACAGGTTATTAATCCATTAGAACCACATGTAGGCATTTAGAATTTTTTTTATCTAATGCATAAACACCATTTTCCTAGAACTCATCCACCTCCCCCTGGAAGTCCTTTTATGATCCTGGAGTTTTATTCAGAGGGGTTTCTCTGGTGGTCATATTCAATGAATATGAATATGACCACCAGGCAATGGTCATTTTCCTATGAATGCTGCCCTATTAAAGGTGCCCTTGCCTTGAACTTTTCCTCTGGCCATGCACTGCTGCTTCTTGTTCCAGAATTTACCCCAAAACCACTGCAGGCTTCCTCATCTGTTTCTGCACTGGTTCTTGCCATGTTTGTCAGCCTGTGTGCCAGCCTTCACATCCTGTGAGAAACAACCACCCACTTTTTTTTGATTTTGAAAAGTTCATTAAACCTTAACAAAAAATACAACAAAAGGACTAAATAAGGAGAAGCAGGCCTGGGAGCTTCCCTCATGGCTGCCTACCACGTGTCTGGCTGATCTTCAAGATGGATGCTTCACCTCTGATACCCTGGGGGTTGCATCAGCTAAACCTGGCCCCTCCCAAAGTCTGTCACTCAGCCCTTCTTTGTGTTTATTGCTGGAGCCTGCTTTCTTGCAACTTGACTCGAGGGTCAGGTGTTCTCATGCTGCACCTCTTCCCCCCAGCAACAAGCTTTTGTACACCCCTTCTTTCTGCCTGTCCTAGATGACTCAGGCTCTCTGATGGAAACAGTACAGAGGGGAGAGAAGGGGACTATGGGGAGAACAGGGGACATCTAAACAACAGACTACAATAACATAATTATATATCAATCAAGCTCCTCTTAATATTCACACAGTATTCATCCTTTAACTGTGAGAGCCAGTCATCTCATTATCCATCTATAACACATCCTTTAAAATATTGGCCACTTTACTTTGGAACAACTTCAGAAGAACTGAAACTGTTTATTCTCTATGTTATTTATCAGCCTCTTGCTAACCAGCCCAACCCTTCCTCCTCCCTCTCCCACCCACAATTTCCACCACCCTCCTCCCCTGCACATCTCACTCCTCCCCACTGAATCCTTCCCACTGCAGGAGCTGCTGAGGAGCCACATGGTCCATCCCTGGATTCTCCCAGCACTGACTGCCCATCCACTCTGACCACAGCCAGGGGCCACATCCCACTGCCTGCCCAGTGTCCATCCATGGAGGTGAGCACCAGGTCCCCTCTTTTCACCTCACCAACTGACACACCTGCTCTGTGTGAGATCAATGTCTCCAGTGTGGCCGTGCACTTTGTGACCCTGCTCATCGGCCTCTGTGGGCTGGCTGGGAATGGGGTTTTCCTCTGGCTCCTGCACGTTAATCCCAACACCGACTTCATCTTCAACCAGGCCATTACCGACTTCCTTTTCCTCATCTTCATGGTTACCTCCACCCTGTTCTTCCTTGTGGAGGAAATGTCCTGCTCTGCTATAATGCCCCTGATATATTTGAGCTTTCTTTTCTATCTGTCGCTGTTCACCTACACCATGGGGCTCTACCGGCTGATGTTCATCAGCATTCAGAGGTGCAGGTCCATCCTCTGCCTGTTTTTCTGTGGTTGCCAACTTGCTGAGCGCCTGGTGTTGATGATGATGACTACCCTGTTCTGGGTCCTCCTGTTTGTTGTGACCACTGTCAATCCCACGGTGACTTCCCAGTGCCAGTCACTCGAGCAGGAGCAATGCCAGGTGGCCCTCACCTCCATGTACGCCCTCAACCTCTTCCTATTTGCTGCACCCATGGTCATCTCCAGCACAATCCTCTTCATTCATCTCAAGACTGGCTCCCAGCAGCAGCCACCCAAGAGGCTCGACATTGTTATCGTCCTCATTGCCCTCCTCAGTCTGCCCCTCAGTCTCTGGTTTCTCCTGCAGCAGCTCGGTTACATGGCTGTACCCTCCCAGGTGGTTTTCTTCCTCACCTGCATCACCAGCAGCATCAAACCCTTCATCTACTTCTTGGTGGGGAGCTGGAAGAGAGACTGCTCCATGGGGAGCTGCTGGAGACACTGCTCCATGGAGAGCTGCAGGAAGCACTCCTCCATGCAGTCCCTAAGGGAGGCGATCCACAGGGTGTTTGAGGACCCAAAAGAAAACACTGCCTCTGGAAATGATCCCACCATGGACACACTGCTCTGAGCCTGTTGATCCCTTCTACTGCACTGCTGAAGGACCCTGGGACAGTGGCTGAGAGATTCCTTGAGTCTCCTGATCAATAAATACCCACAGGATCACCCTGCCTGTGCTGGTGCATCCCCAGCCCCTTTCCAGGCCGCTCTGGGCTCTGATCCGTGCTTGTGAGGTCTCAGCCTGGAGGAGCAGCCCCTGGGCTCAGCTCCTGTGGCGCTGATCAGAAACACCCTCTGCTCCCGGGAGCTGCTGCTGTCCAACAGCCTCCTGGGCTTTTATCAACAGCCTTGGAAATTACTGGACTGCCCTGGATGCCACAGCATCCCTGCTCTGCCACTGTCACAGGAAGCTGCCGGCCCCAAGCGTGGACAGGGTGAAGCATTGCTGGGAGTGACGCCCATCCCTTGGGGCCCTGGGAGCAGCGGCCCCAAAGGAGACCCTTGGAGCTCTCCTGGGCCCAGCAGCACTGAGCAGGAGCTCCCTGGCACCGGGGCCTCTCCCAGCTGGGATCTCTCCCGTCTGCTGCCCTCGGCTGATCCCCGAATGCCCACGGCTCCTGGGCCCAGCTCCCCAGGGCTCCAGGCCCAGCCCTTGGCACAGGGAGGAGATGCAAAGGGATCCGCAGGGAGCATTTCACTGCCTGCCAGGGCAATTGCTCACAGGGACCTTGCACTGACTCTGCCTGCCTGCCTGGCTGTGTGCACACACGTCTGCATCTGCTCTGGCAAATGTGCCAGAAATGCTGCTCTCTCAGCTCTCTTAGTGCCTGAGACATCTGACTGGGGCAGGCCTGGAAGCAAGGATCAGGCATAAATAAGGTTAAATGCTGCTAAGTGATATTGCTCTGTTAAATGGCTCAGTTTAAGGTGTAACTGAAGTGCTCTTAAGTTGGAATGCTCTAAAGCTTTTAAGCCATTTTCCTTTTAATCCTTACCCACGCTGTCCTTTTGTAATAATCCCTTGAATACACACAAACACACAAATAGGGGTAGCACATTGTTTTGCTTAATATTAAACCTTTTTTTTACTGATCTCCTTGCTGGTGGTTTTGTGCCTTCACAAATTCTTCCTCTGCGCTGGCTTTGGCCTGCCTCAGCAGGCTGGGATGGTGCAGCCCCAAGGGGAGAAGGAGTCCATTCTCCTCAGCACAGCCACCCCCTTCCAGGAGCAGGGTGACATCTGTGTTTGTCACCATGGGCTCCATGGGACATCAGCCCCCTCCCTGAGGCTTCTCTGAGGTCTCTGAGCTGGGAGTGTTCTGGGGGTCTCTGAGCCTGGAGAAGAGAAGGCATCAGGGAGCCTTCACCTTGGTGCCGCCATGTTGTTTTCCCTCACATGTCCTCACCTCCCTCTCTTCTCTGACTAGATGAAAACTGCTGCCATTAGGTACCATTGTCAACAACTTCTCTCAGTTCCAAGATTCTTCCAATATTCCACAGTGCCGAGAGGTTGGTCTTGTCCAGGATTCGCATTGGGAAATCGCTCGCCATGTTTTCACCACCGCCCACATCATCCCTCCACCACCATGCAGGCAGCAGCGGCCGCCGCGGGTGCTGGCTCAATTTAGCACATCTCTTTATGTGGGGTGCTGAGAAGGAGTAGCTGCCACTGCCGCCCCTGTCCTTCTGCCCACAGCACGGCTGGCTAGGGGCGGCCAGGCAGGCAAGGCTTGCCACAGGCCACACCAAGATGGCAGCGGCCACGGCAGGATGGCCCCAGCAGCAGTGCCTCACCATCCCTGGTAAAAACCGTGTGTGTACTGCTTTGATTTTCTTCTTGAAAATGTCATCACAGAGGCATCACCAACCTCTCTAATTGAGCCAGCAGCATGTCCATCTTCAGAGCCATCAGAAACTGGCTCTGTCAAACATGCTGGAAGCTTCCAGCAGCTTCTAACAGGAGCCCCTTTCTGTGGCTCTCCCCTGATACCAAAAAACCAGGCTGTGCCAAATCAACACAAAGCAACTCTTTGCTGTTCTTCCCTTGCACAGTGTGAGCCTGCATTTGAATGAAAAAATGGGAATTCTTGCCTCAGCCCTGTTTCCTTGGGCCCAGGGCAGGTTTTGGCAATGATCCCAGACCTCTTACCAGCAAGAGAGTTTTTTCTGAGAAGCAGCCTGATGCTCTACCAGCATTGGCAGTGCTGGCACCATTCTGGTGCCACCAGCACCACCAGCATCCCTCTGCTGCTGGAGGGAGCATGACCCCTCATGGAAGAGAAATAAGAAATAGTAGAAACCTGTCAGGAGAGGAAAGGCAGTCAGAGAATGGGACATGGTCCAGGGAAGGAGAGTTTCAAATCAGGTGGAAAAGACAACCCATTCCATTCTTCCAGTGGAGTTTTGACAAAACTCACTACCTTTATAGCAAAAAAAAAAAAACAAAAAAAAAAACCCAACCCAACCCAACCAATAGAAGTGAAACTCTAATGCTCTAATGCAACCAAAGTTGCAATTTCTTACTCCCCCGTGACCCCACAAGTCTTTGGGATACATCTGTGAGATAGGGAACAGAAAGAGCCAGCAGGATGGGAATGGGGAGCTCCTGGTGACCTGGGCACTTTCTCCTTCATGTCCCTGACCTGCCAGGAGCCGCTTTAGCACATGGATCCCAAAGGAGCAAGAGGTACCAGGAAGCGCCGCTGATCTGCACAGAGCCCTTTGCCTGCTGCTGCCCCACAGGGAACAGGTCAGTGGAATGTTTGCCTTCCTCCCTACCCCACCTTCCTCTCCTGCAGCAGCTGCTCTGTTCCTGACACCCTCTCCCGCTGACCCCAGGGCCCTCCCCAGCTCCCCCCTCCCCTGCCCTGTGCATCCCGTCTGTATCTCGCCTTTAAAATCGGCTGAAATAATGGGAACAAACAATGGGAAGCATTTGGAAGCAGGAATTCTTTACCTGCACAGCACAAACAGAAGGATCTCTCTTTGATCTGTGTGTAACGAAACTTTACAGCAGGGGTTTTATCCATTATAACCACACATAGACATTTAAAAGTCTTTTTCATCTAGTACATAAACACCATTTTCCTAGAACTCATTTCTATGCATCCATTTCTTGCTTGGAGTCCTTTGATGCTTCTGGAGGTTCATTGAGAGGGGTCTCTGGTGGTCGTATTCACTCTGATATTAAACGTGACCTTACCTTGAACTTTTCCTTTGGCCATGTGCTCTTGCTTCTTGTAATGGAACTTGCCTCAAAAATACTTCAGGCCTCCTTATCTGTTTCTGCACTGGCTCCAGCCACATTTATCACCCTAGGTGCACATCTTTACGTCCTTTAATCTTTTCGGCCACTTAGGGGCCACTAATCTTTGAGCAACTTCAGGAGTGTTGAAAATATTTATTCTCTCTTATTTATCAATCCCCTGCACACCAGCCCAACCCTCCCACCCCACCATTTCCACCACCCTCCTCCCCTGCACATCTCACTCCTCCCCACTGAATCCTTCCCACTGCAGGCAGCTGCTGAGAAGCCACATGGTCCATCCCTGGATTCTCCAAGCACTGACTGCCCATCCACTCTGACCACAACCAGGGGCCACATCTCACTGCCTGCCCAGCGTCCATCCATGGAGGTGAGCACCGTGTCCCCTCTTTTCACCTCACCAACTGACACGCCTGCTCCGTGTGAGATCAATGTCACCAACATGGCCATAGACTTTGTGACGCTGTTTGTTGGCCTCTGTGGGCTGGCTGGGAATGGAGTTGTTCTCTGGTTCCTGCACGTTAATGCCATCACCCACTTCATCTCCAAACAGGCCATCATCGACTTCCTCTTCCTCATCTTCATGTTGCCCTCCACCCTGCTCTTCCTTGTGGAGGTAGTGTCCTGCTCTGCTATAATGTCCCTGATGTATTTAAGCTTGCTCTTCCAGCTGTCACTGTTCACCTACATTATAGGGCTGTACCGGCTAATGTTCATCAGCATTCAGAGGTGCAGGTCTGTCCTCTGCCTGGTAGTCTGTGGTTTCCAACTGTCTGAGCACTTGTTGTGGGTGTTGATGACTGCACTGTTCTGGGTCCTCCTCTTCATTTTCATCGCTGTCAATCCCACGGTGACTTCCCAGTGCCAGTCACACGAGCAGGAGCAATGCCAGGTGGCTCTCACATCCATGTACGCCCTCAACCTCTTCCTATTTGCTGTGCCCATGGTCATTTCCAGCACAATCCTCTTCATTCGTCTCAAGCCTGGCTCCCAGCAGCAGCAGCAACACAAGAGGCTCGACATTGTTATCTTCCTCGTTGCACTCTTCAGTCTGCCCTTCAGTCTCTGGAATTTCCTGCAGCAGCTCGGTTACACGGTTGTGTCCTCCCAGGCAGTTTTCCTACTTGCCTGCATCAATAGCAGCATCAAACCCTTCATCTGTTTCTTGGTGGGGAGCTGGAAGAGAGACTGCTCCATGGGGAGCTGCTGGAGACACTGCTCCATGGAGAGCTGCAGGAAGCACTCCTCCATGCAGTCCCTAAGGAAGGCGATCCACAGGGTGTTTGAGGAGCCAAAAGAAAACACTGCCTGTGGAGATGATTCTGTTGTGAACACGGGGGTCTGAGCCTGTTTTTCCCTTCCACTGCACTACTCTAGGACCCCGGTACAGTGGCTGAGAGATTCCTTGAGTCTCCTGATCAATAAATACCCACAGGATCACCCTGCCTGTGCTGGTGCATCCCCAGCCCCTTTCCAGGCCGCTCTGGGCTCTGATCCGTGCTTGTGAGGTCTCAGCCTGGAGGAGCAGCCCCTGGGCTCAGCTCCTGTGGCGCTGATCAGAAACACCCTCTGCTCCCGGGAGCTGCTGCTGTCCAACGGCCTCCTGGGCTTTTATCAACAGCCTTGGAAATTACTGGACTGCCCTGGATGCCACAGCATCCCTGCTCTGCCACTGTCACAGGAAGCTGCTGGCCCCAAGCGTGGACAGGGTGAAGCATTGCTGGGAGTGACGCCCATCCCTTGGGGCCCTGGGAGCAGCGGCCCCAAAGGAGACCCTTGGAGCTCTCCTGGGCCCAGCAGCACTGAGCAGGAGCTCCCTGGCACTGGGGCCTCTCCCAGCTGGGATCTGTCCCGTCTGCTGCCCTCGGCTGATCCCCGAACGCCCACGGCTCCTGGGCCCAGCTCCCCAGGGCTCCAGGCCCAGCCCTTGGCACAGGGAGGAGATGCAAAGGGATCCGCAGGGAGCATTTCACTGCCTGCCAGGGCAATTGCTCACAGGGACCTTGCACTGACTCTGCCTGCCTGGCTGGCTGTGTGCACACACATCTGCATCTGCTCTGGCAAATGCGCCAGAAATGCTGCTCTCTCAGCTCTCTTAGTGCCTGAGACATCTGACTGGGGCAGGCCTGGAAGCAAGGATCAGGCATAAATAAGGTTAAATGCTGCTAAGTGATATTGCTCTGTTAAATGGCTCAGTTTAAGGTGTAACTGAAGTGCTGTTAAGTTGGAATGCTCTAAAGCTTTTAAGCCATTTTCCTTTTAATCCTTACCCACGCTGTCCTTTTGTAATAATCCCTTGAATACACACAAACACACAAATAGGGGTAGCACATTGTTTTGCTTAATATTAAACCTTTTTTTTACTGATCTCCTTGCTGGTGGTTTTGTGCCTTCACAAATTCTTCCTCTGCGCTGGCTTTGGCCTGCCTCAGCAGGCTGGGATGGTGCAGCGCCAAGGGGAGAAGGAGTCCATTCTCCTCAGCACAGCCACCCCCTTCCAGGAGCAGGGTGACATCTGTGTTTGTCACCATGGGCTCCATGGGACATCAGCCCTCTCCCTGTGGCTTCTCTGAGGTCTCTGAGCTGGGAATGTTCTGGGGGTCTCTGAGTATGGAGAAGAGAAGGCATCAGGGAGCCTTCACCTTGGTGCCGCCATGTTGTTTTCCTTCACATGTCCTCACCTCCCTCTCTTCTCTGACTAGATGAAAACTGCTGCCATTAGGTACCATTGCCAACAACTTCTCTCAGTTCCAAGATTCTTCCAATATTCCACAGTGCCGAGAGGTTGGTCTTGTCCAGGATTCGCATTGGGAAATCGCTCGCCATGTTTTCACCACCGCCCACATCATCCCTCCACCACCATGCAGGCAGCAGCGGCCGCCGCGGGTGCTGGCTCAATTTAGCACATCTCTTTATGTGGGGTGCTGAGAAGGAGTAGCTGCCACTGCCGCCCCTGCCCTTCTGCCCACAGCACGGCTGGCTAGGGGCGGCCAGGAAGGCAAGGCTTGCCACAGGCCACACCAAGATGGCAGTGGCCACAGCGGGATGGCCCCAGCAGCAGTGCCTCGCCAACCCTGGTAAAAACCGTGTGTGTGCTGCTTTGATTTTCTTCTTGAAAATGTCATCACAGAGGCATCACCAACCTCTCTAATTGAGCCAGCAGCATGTCCATCTTCAGAGCCATCAGAAACTGGCTCTGTCAGACATGCTGGAAGCTTCCAGCAGCTTCTAACAGGAGCCCCTTTCTGTGGCTCTCCCCTGATACCAAAAAACCAGGCTGTGCCAAATCAACACAAAGCAACTCTTTGCTGTTCTTCCCTTGCACAGTGTGAGCCTGCATTTGAATGAAAAAATGGGAATTCTTGCCTCAGCCCTGTTTCCTTGGGCCCAGGGCAGGTTTTGGCAATGATCCCAGACCTCTTACCAGCAAGAGAGTTTTTTCTGAGAAGCAGCCTGATGCTCTACCAGCATTGGCAGTGCTGGCACCATTCTGGTGCCACCAGCACCACCAGCATCCCTCTGCTGCTGGAGGGAGCATGACCCCTCATGGAAGAGAAATAAGAAATAGTAGAAACCTGTCAGGAGAGGAAAGGCAGTCAGAGAATGGGACATGGTCCAGGGAAGGAGAGTTTCAAATCAGGTGGAAAAGACAACCCATTCCATTCTTCCAGTGGAGTTTTGACAAAACTCACTACCTTTATAGCAAAAAAAAAAAAAAAAAAAAAACCCAACCCAACCCAACCAATAGAAGTGAAACTCTAATGCTCTAATGCAACCAAAGTTGCAATTTCTTACTCCCCCGTGACCCCACAAGTCTTTGGGATACATCTGTGAGATAGGGCACAGAAAGAGCCAGCAGGATGGGAATGGGGAGCTCCTGGTGACCTGGGCACTTTCTCCTTCATGTCCCTGACCTGCCAGGAGCCGCTTTAGCACATGGATCCCAAAGGAGCAAGAGGTACCAGGAAGCGCCGCTGATCTGCACAGAGCCCTTTGCCTGCTGCTGCCCCACAGGGAACAGGTCAGTGGAATGTTTGCCTTCCTCCCTACCCCACCTTCCTCTCCTGCAGCAGCTGCTCTGTTCCTGACACCCTCTCCCGCTGACCCCAGGGCCCTCCCCAGCTCCCCCCTCCCCTGCCCTGTGCATCCCGTCTGTATCTCGCCTTTAAAATCGGCTGAAATAATGGGAACAAACAATGGGAAGCATTTGGAAGCAGGAATTCTTTACCTGCACAGCACAAACAGAAGGATCTCTCTTTGATCTGTGTGTAACGAAACTTTACAGCAGGGGTTTTATCCATTATAACCACACATAGACATTTAAAAGTCTTTTTCATCTAGTACATAAACACCATTTTCCTAGAACTCATTTCTATGCATCCATTTCTTGCTTGGAGTCCTTTGATGCTTCTGGAGGTTCATTGAGAGGGGTCTCTGGTGGTCGTATTCACTCTGATATTAAACGTGACCTTACCTTGAACTTTTCCTTTGGCCATGTGCTCTTGCTTCTTGTAATGGAACTTGCCTCAAAAATACTTCAGGCCTCCTTATCTGTTTCTGCACTGGCTCCAGCCACATTTATCACCCTAGGTGCACATCTTTACGTCCTTTAATCTTTTCGGCCACTTAGGGGCCACTAATCTTTGAGCAACTTCAGGAGTGTTGAAAATATTTATTCTCTCTTATTTATCAATCCCCTGCACACCAGCCCAACCCTCCCACCCCACCATTTCCACCACCCTCCTCCCCTGCACATCTCACTCCTCCCCACTGAATCCTTCCCACTGCAGGCAGCTGCTGAGGAGCTGCATGGTCCATCCCTGGATTCTCCAAGCACTGACTGCCCATCCACTCTGACCACAACCAGGGGCCACATCCCACTGCCTGCCCAGCGTCCATCCATGGAGGTGACCACCGTGTCCCCATCTCCTGCCTCACCCACTGAAGGAGATCGTCTCTGTGAGACAGATGCCACCACCATGGCCATACACAGTGTGACTCTGCTCATCGGCCTCTGTGGGCTGGCTGGGAACGGGGCTGTCATCGGCCTCCTCAACCTGATAAGCCGTAACTATCGCATCTTTAAGCTGGCTGTAATTGACTTCCTCTTCCTCCTCACTGTGGTCCCTTACGCCCTCCTCATCCTGGTGGAGGACGTGTCCTGCTCTCCTATCCTGCCCATGCTGTACCTGAGTTTCCTCTTCCAGCTCTCAGTGGTGTCCCTGTACTGGGGGCTGTTCTGGCTGATAGCCGGCAGCAATGTGTTGTATGTGGACAAGCTCTGCAAGCTCTGCTTCCGCTGGGAGCCTCCTGAGCGCCTGTTGTGGGTGGTGGTCTGTGTCCAATACTGGGCCGTCTTTGGTCTCTTCACTCTCATTCCCACGGTGACATTCCTGTGCCCATCACACCAGCAGGAGCACTGCAGGGCAGCTCTCATCTCCATGAACACCATCATCCTGCTCCTCTTGGCTGTACCCGTGCTCATTTCCAGCACAGTCGATTTCATTAAGGCCAAGTGGGGCTCCCAGCAGCAGCAACTCAAGGGGCGCGACATCGTTATCTTCATCATTGTGCTCTTCATTTTCCTCGTCGCCATCTGGTATTTCCTGCATCAGCTCGGTTACACCGTTGTGCCCTCCCAGATTGTTTTCCTGCTCGCCTGCATCCACAGCAGCATCAAACCCTTCATCTACTTCTTGGTGGGGAGGTGCAGGAGGCCCTGCTCCATGGGGTCCCTCCAACTCTCACTTCAGAGGGTGTTTGAGGAGCCAAAAGAAAAAACAGCCCCCAGAAATGATCCTGCCATGTACACAGTGGTCTGAGCCTGCTGATCCCTTCCACTGTTCTGCTGAAGGATCCCAGGAAAGTGGCTGAGGGGCAGTCCTTGAGCCTCTTGGTTAATCAATATCCACAGGATCACCCTCCCCATGGTGCTGTATTCCTGCAGGAAAAGGGAGCACAGGAATTGCCTTGGGTGATTTTTGTGGGATGCTCTGCAGGGAGCACATTGCAGCATGGCTTTCCTCCTCCCTCCTGGATCCACATGGCTCCAAGCAGTGCAGCTGGGCTCAGTGCTGTCCCCCAGCTCCATTCCCCATGGAATCACCCTCATGGCCTCGGCCCCAGGGAATGAACTCCCTCTCCTTTGCCTCAGCAGATGAGTTCCATGGTGTTTTCAGGGAGCTCTTGCCTGCAAAGAATGGGACACCTTCATCCCTGGGGACACACCCAGCACGGGATGCCAGTGATTTCCCAAATCCCTGCAGAGCTGGTGCCTCTGGATGGCAGGAGAGGAGTTGGGATCACAGGGAGCATCCTTCCCCTTCTGTGCCGCAAAGCCAGCCGTGCATTCCCAGCTGATGGGAAGGGACACCAGGTAGGGCTGCAGAGCTGTGGAGGGACAGCAACATTCCCTTATCCTTTCCATGGGAATTTGTCACATTCTTCAATTCCAGAATTGAATCCTTCTGAGTAAAGTGCAGGGTCGATAGGGAACTCCATTGAACTCCTGTGCCTGTGTCGAGAAAGTACATGGAATATGGAAATTCCCATCACCAGATGCTTGGGGCATTTAATTGCACAGAAATTAGGGGGTTGTGCTGCTCTTCTGCAGAATGGGGCCATCCATCCTCTGGCTCCCCAGCATCAGTGTCCAGGGAAGCCCTTGAGCACCTCCAGCCTGAGCCTGGCCACCCTCAGGAGGAGCTGCACAGCAGCTTCAGCCACAGTCCAGCCTGCCCTGATCTTTGTCATTCTGGAACCACCCCTCAATCAGATTTGGATTCATGGTTTTTGTTTCTTTCCACTTTGGTAGTTCCCTCCGAATTTATTGAATAAACAACAACCGGGCTTCATTGCAGAGTCTGACCCTGGTGAACATTGTCCAAAATGGCTCATTTCCTTCTTTTATCCCATTCTAAAGCCTCTGGCTGCTCTGGGAGCAGGGCAGCCACCTGTCTCATACCTGAGCCCTTCCTAAGGCACGTGCCTGCAATGGCTGGGATGATGTTGGCACTGCCAAGAGCTCCTGATTCCTCCTGGGAGAGACTTGGGCAGCAGCCACAGCTCTTGCTCAGGGGGAAGTTGTCCCTCCTTTTCCCACTGCCTTAAATCCAGGGGAAACCAACGTGACACTGCTTCTGGAAAGGGAAATGAGAGTGAAAACCATGTGTGGAGTCAGGCTTTGGAGACACACTTGAGGTTAAACAGCTAAGGAGCATTTATTAACAGAGTTGTTAATAATTAACAAAAGAGACTTTGACATCTGAGAGGGTTTTTCTCTCCCTGACTCCCATTTCCTGTCCATTGGAAAGACAAAACTTTCCATGGTGGAATCCCTTGTCCAGGGAAGAACAACTCAGCCAGGGTGTTTCTCCCAAGGCAAGTGCAGAAGGACCATTATACTTCCATGCACTTTTTCTGCTTCCCAGCACCTTCCTTGTCTCCAGTGTCAGCCAGGCCACTCCCTACCTGAGCTTCCTTTCAAAAGAGCAAGACTTCAAAGCAAAAGCTTTCCTGGTTGTCCCTGCCCATGGAAGAAGGAGAGATGGAATGAGATGATCTCTCCTGTTCCTTCCAACCTGTCCTGAGGTGACTTTATGAGCTGAATTGTGTCCCCATTCATCTGTTTAGCCCAGAAATAGGTTTTGCCCATTTCAGACTGGTTCTTGAGCAAAGAGGGGGAGAGCAGATGCAGCAGTTTGTTTTCAGAAGCTGCGCTCACTCCTCCCCATTCCTGCTCCCAGACCGTGCTGTCTGCAGCACAGACATGCAACAGACAGCTCTCCTTTGCTTTTGGTATTTTTTAACTAGCTGAGGCTGAAAAGTTCCCTGGACTGTGTTTTCCTTTTGCTTGGAACTGTTCAACCTGCTCTGGACTGAAAACCCAGAAGAGCACTGGGAGCTCACACCTGTGGCCCACCGGGGCCTGGGACGCGGCATTTTCCAGCACCAGGGGGACTGATAAGAGACTGAGTGAGCCAAACTACACTCCACAACAAGGACTTGCTGAATTTGCCACCTCTGCAGAACACCAAGGGATTTTATTGTCTAATATTGTTTTCAATTTTTTATGCTTGTGCACACTTTGCTTGATAAATAAAGAGGTTTTTTCCACTTTTCTTTGATGAAATCTTATCCCGAATAAGTTGGGGGGGCTGCTTGAATTTGTTTACTAGAGGGAGCCCATTCAGAGCCTTCCTCCCAAATTTTCCCTAAAGCAGGACACAACCCAAACCATTCCATGAGGATTCCTCGTGTCACTCACTACCACCCCAGGCAGGAGTGCCCCTGCTGCACACAGCACCAGCCTGGCAGAGCTCAAGGAGCATTTGGACAATGCTCTCAGGCACAGGCTGGGATTCTTGGGATGTCCTGTGCAGGGCCACAGCTCAACTCCATCAACCTTGTAGGTCCCTTTAAATTTTGGATATTTTATGGTTTTATTTTATGCTGAGTATCTTTCATGATGATTCCACTTGATGATGACTCCACTGTGTTGTCCCTGTGCCCTGGCTCTGGCACAAAAGCCTCAAAAGCCCTCTGGAAGGCAACACTACCAGAGGAGGTGAATTCCTTTGCACAGCTCCCAGCCAGGAAGTGAATCAGAGGGAGGGCAGAGCTCTTGGCACAGGTGAGCAGGAGAGAGCTGCTGGGGGCAAAGACAGAGAAGTCAAACGCCCTCAGCAAGAGCCAGTGCCCAAAATCAGCAGTGAAGAAGGGGAAGGGCATGACAGGAGCAGCAGGAGCAGGGCACAGAGCTTCCCTGGGAGCTGTTTCCATGGGCAGCACAGGAGCCTGGCCATCAGGGCCAGAGCAGAACAGGTCAGGCTGAGCACTGAGAAGAGGCAGCTCAGGACCAAGGCCATGGGCACCAAGGAGCAGCAATGGAGGGGGGTAGTGAGCAGGAAGGAGAGCAGCCAGAGCAGGGCACACAGGAGCATGGGGAAGCACTGCGAGCAGTGGCAGGGCCAGCAGGACACGCGAGGACAAACAGAGCTGTCACAGCACTGAGGGCTGTCAGACAGGAGACAGCGGCAGTGAAAGCCAAGAGGATGGGCACCTTCAGCCCAGCTGTCACACCCCACGAGCCCAGCTGGTGGCAGAAGCTCTCTGGGACAGAAAATAGCCCCAGGGGGATGATGATGGAGAGCAGGAAGGTGAAGCCAGCCATGGCCAGGCTGAGCACATAAGGGGTGATGGGGTTCCTGTGGATGCAGAAGCTGAGGAGCCAGAGCACAGCCCCATTCCCACCATTCCACACAGGCACAGCAGCAGCAGCAGCAGTGGGACAGGCACTTTGCTCCACTGCCTGTGGTCACACTGGCTCCAGTTGTCGTGGCTCTCCTCATTCCAGCTCCCCTTGGATGCCTTCCCACCAGGGTGGCTCCAGCAGGCAGGGCTGGCTCCCTCCATGGCAGGGGACAAAGTGCTCATGGTGACACCTCTGCTGCTTCTCCTGCCCTCACACAGCTGGAGGGGTGAAACACAGAGACACCAGGGCAACGCTGCTGTCCCCCAAACGTGGCTTTTCCCATCTTTTCCCAGCCACAGCTTCCATGTGGAGCAGCACAGGCAGGGCTGAGGGACAGGACAGAAGGCAAGTAGGATGTGGGAGCCTGGTCTGGGGTGCCTGGCACAAAAGCCAGGGAGATACCTCCTTCCTGGCTGTGGACAGGACACAGCTGGAGGAGGAAAACAAGTGGAGAAGGAAGGAATTGCCCATGGAGATATCAGAGAGCAAATGGATTTGGGATGGATCTGAGCTGGACTCTCTGGTGTCAGTTGATGTCACTGAGCTGATGGATTCCTTCAGCAGGACACTCGTTTCAATATTCCCTCCCTTTTCCCACACTGTTTATAGCTTTCACTTCCCTACAGACCTCAGTTCTGCCCCCAAAATCAATCACCAGGTTCCACCCAATGAGGGGGCCCTGATTAAGGTGGAAGAGAAGAGTCTGACCTTGTTTCCTCTGGCAGCCTGGAGAACTTCCCCGCAGCGCACTGCCCTCAGCTCCCAGCCTCCAGCTGCTGTCCCTGGGCCGGGATCTGCAGGAGCTTCCCTGGAATGGTCCCTTGGGAAAGGGGAGCGCGGCCCGCGGGGTGAGCCCGAGCGGCGCCCGGCGCGGGCTCTGTCCCAGCTCCTGCCACAGCCCCTGCTCTCCGTGCTGCCTCGTGTTCCCCAGGGCTCTCACACACAGGCAGCTGCCTCAGAGCTGCCACGGCCTCAGGCCTCTGCTCCTCAGCTGCTCTTCACTCTGCCCGGGAAATGAGCAACAGCAGAGAGCCCCAGCAACCACACCTGTGCCCAAAGTGCTTTGTCTCCATCTCAGCTTCTATTCGATTTTATAGCAACCCCAACCCCAAAATCTTGTCTTTTGAACTGCATGAACTTGCCCCCTGTCATCCCCTGACGTGGATCCTTATGACCCTGAACTACAAATGTGCTGTTAAACTTTCATTTCTGTTTCAAATGTGGTTTCCCCACTTGTATACCACAATTTAAGTGGCACCGGACCTTCACCATTCAGTTTCCAAGAAGATTCATGCAATAATAAATTCTGTGTGTGAGCTGGAGCACTGGCACACAGCAGAGGGATGATTTGGGATTTCAGCAATGGCATTTCTTCTGAGAAGAGGCAAATCCATGCTGCCCTCTTGGCTTTAATCCTTAGAAAGTTGCAGGTTTCATCTGAGTCATCCTCTACACTCCATTGGGAGTCTGAAAGCAGCCTACAGTGAATTCCAAGGAATTCCTAGAAAGCTGAGGTGAGATGATTCCTACCCAGGCTTACATGTGCCTCAGGGATCTGGGATGCTCCTCCTGGAAACTGCTGGCCCTGGGACCAGAGCTGTCACCTCTCTTCCTGCTGACATCGTGTTTGTGTCCCCAGCTATGGCATCTCACATTCCCTCACCAGCCCAATCCTTTCAAGGGCAAACACTTCAGGATTCAGGAGCTGATGCGGCTCCAGGAGAGTTGGAGAGGGACTTTGGACAAGGGCATGGAGTGACAGGACAAGGGGGAATGGCTTCCCACTGACAGTGGGTTGGGTCAGATTGGATATTGAGAAGAAAATCTTCCTTCTGAGGGTGCTGAGGCCCTGGCACAGGTTGCCCAGAGGGGTGGGGTCAGGTAAAAACAAACACAAGGGCTCCAAAGTGCAAGGAGGAGGAGGATGAGTCCTAATGAAGGGCTGGAAAGGGGATCACAACACGCCAAAACCTGGTCCCTCACCGCTTTCATTGCATCATCAAGGCGATTGGCAGTAATCAGGGTGGGCTCTAAGTGCTGCTGACCTGGCTGCAAGCAACTGAGTGCTGTCCTTCCCTTGGGCTGTGTGAGCCTGCATTGCAATGACAGGAATGGGAATTCTCAGCTCAGTTTGCTTTCTTGGGGCCAGGGAAGGTTTTGGCAATGATCCTGAAAATCAGCCCAGAATGGGAGGTGTTTCTGAGAAGCCCCCAGATGCTTGCACAGTGCTGTGAGCACTTCCAGCACTGCCAGCAGCATTCCAGCACCACCAGCCCCACCAGCAGCTCTCTGCTGCTGGAGGGACAGTGACCCCTCACGGTAGATAAATGAGGGATGGTAGAAACCTCCTGAGAGAGGGGAAGCATTTGGAGAATGTCCCATTTGGAAAAGAGTTTATAATCAGGAGGCAATTTCATTCAAAGAAATCTGCATGTTGGGCTACTTTCACTACAATAGAAAAAAAAGGTCAAGACAAAAAACTCACAGGAAGTGAAATTCTGACGTAGCCAAAGATTAAATTTCCGACTCTCCCGCCAAGCCTTGCAAAACAACACCAAGACAGGGCACGGAGAGGAGCCAGCAGGATGGGAGTGGGGAGCTCCTGGTGACCTGGGCACTTTCTCCTTCATGTCCCTGACCCGGCAGGAGCCGCTTTAGGACATGGATCCCAAAGGAGCAAGAGGTACCAGGAAGCGCCGCTGATCTGCACAGAGCCCTTTGCCTGCTGCTGCCCCCCAGGGAACAGGTCAGTGGAATGTTTGCCTTCCTCCCTACCCCACCTTCCTCTCCTGCAGCAGCTGCTCTGTTCCTGACACCCTCTCCCGCTGACCCCAGGGCCCTCGCCAGCTCCCCCCTCCTGTGCCCTGAGCTTTCCTTCTACATCTCCTGGTGAACCTCCCAACCTTTTCCTAATCCACAATTTCCACCGCCCTCCTCCCCTGCACATCTCACTCCTCCCCACTGAATCCTTCCCACTGCAGGCAGCTGCTGAGGGGTGGTGTGGTCCATCCCTGGATTCTCCAAGCACTCACTGCCCATCCACTCTGACCACAGCCAGGGGCCACATCCCACTGCCTGCCCAGTGTCCATCCATTGGGATGAGCATCATGTCCCCCCTGACAATTCATCCACTGAAGGGCATGATCTGTGTGAGACAGATGTCCCCAGCATAGCCATACACAGTGTGACCCTGCTCATCAGCCTCTGTGGGCTGGCTGGGAACGGGGCTGTGCTCTGGGTCCTCGGGTTCCGCATCCACAGGGACACCATGAAACCCATCACTGCCTACATCCTTGACCTGGCCATCATCATTTTCCTCTTCCTCATCTTCATGGTCCCCTCCACTCCGCTCTTCCTGGTGGAGGATTTCTCCTACTCCTCCATCATGCCCCCAGCATCCATACGCTTCCTTTTCCTCCTCTTCCGGATGTTCCACAGCGTAGGGCTGTACCGGCTGACGGCCATCAGCATCGAGAGGGGCAGGTCCATGCTCTGCCCACCTGGGCTCTTCTGCCACCTTCCCCACGACCTCTCATGGGTGGTGGTCAGTGCCGTGCTCTGGGCCCTTTCCATCACTGTCATCGCTGCCATTTCTGCGGTGAATTCCCTGTGCCAGTCACAGGAACACAAGCTCTGCCAGGGGGCTCTCATCTCCCTGTACATCCTCAACTTCCTCGTCTTTGCTCCATCCGTGGTCATTCCCAGCACAATCCTCTTCATTCACTTCAAGGCTAGCTCCCAGCAGCAGCCACCCAAGAGCCTTGACCTCATTGTCTTCCTCGCTGTACTCCTCACTCTCCCCCTCAGTCTCTGGAATTTCCTGCAGCAGCTCGGCTACACCACTGTGTCCCCCCGGCTTGTTCTCCTGTTTGCCTGCATGCACAGCAGCATCCACCCCTTCATCTACATCTCAGTAACAAAGTGCTGGAGGAACTGCTCCATGGGGTCCCTCAGGGAGTGCCTCCAGAGGGTCTTTGAGGAGCCAGAAGGGAGCACTGTCCCCAGTAATGATGCCACCAGGGACACGGGGACCTGAGCCTCTTGAACCCTTCAAGTGCCCCCATGCAGGACCATGGGGCAGGGACTTAGGATCACCCTCCCACCCTTATTCCTGCAGGGAAAGGGAGCAGAGGCAGTGACAGGGGCCATGTGGGAGGCATGCTCTGCACAGAGCACATTGGAGCATGGATTTGCTTCTCCCTCACAGGTCCTAGAGCACTTTACCCCCAAAAGAATCCTTCCCAACACGGCTGTCACCCCAAAATTCCCCCTGGCACCTGGTTCCTGCATCCCACTGACCTCTGATACCAATAAACAGCACCATGAACCCTGAGCTGCCTTTGCCCCCTCTGCCAGAACTTCCTGGCTTCCTCTGGCTGCTGCTGCCAGCCTGGAATGTGGCTGGAGGGAGGGGACAGAGAGGTTGTTAGCCAGGAATTCTGTGATTGTTTAGAAATTTCTGTAATGAACTATGTTTAATTAGTCAAGGCATATTTGACTGTGGTTTTTTTGCTGGTTTTGATTTAGATATGTGTTGGTTGAGTGTCAGTAGAAAACTTTATCAGCGCATAGCCCTTAGAGAATTTACTCAATTGTTCGAGAACAAAATTCAATAAAGTATTTTTAATGATTATCATATAACTAGAAATTACACATCATATAATAAGAATGATATCTTGAGATAATTAGGAACTCCAAGGCCTATACACACCAAAAGTGTTGATAATAAAATGTAAGAGATAAATTGTAATGGCAATAAGGGAGCCATTTCCCAGACTTGTGCACATAAGAAAACTTACAAAAATGGAATTGTCTAACCAGAACATCAAATCAGATAAATTATTGCTTAGCTGGTAAAAACCTGGGTTATCCATTAATCTAAGAGAGACAGCATATTCTGGTAGTAATTAAAAGAAACAAAACAACTACATAATGATGTAAAATATTGGGAGCACTTTTGAGAGTATCTATAAAAAATCTCTGATATTATAGGGTATAAAAATGCCTGGAACTTGTTGTTTCTTTGGACATATCTATGGCAAATAAATTTCCAAGATGTTCACAATTTTGACTCAAAATTGTTATTAGGCTAACAGGATTTCCTGTAAGACTTCAGTGTCTTGGTGTCTGCGGGGACACAGCCATGGCTTGTGCTGCCTGGAGCAACCATGATCCCCAGAGCTGGGCTGGCACGGACACGATGGCCCAGGGGCTCAGCATTCCCCACCCCGAGTGCTCTGTCAGTGTCACAGCAGAGATCTCCCCAGAGATCTTTACTTTTCAATGTTGTCAGCCAGGACCAAAGGTGTCTCTGCCTTCAGAAATTCTTCCTCTCCACTGCCTGCAGCTGCTCCCTCAGCAGGCTCAGGTGGTGCAGCAGCAAGGAGAGGAGGAGGCCGTGCTCCTCAGCACAGCCACCCCCTTCCAGGAGCAGGGTGACACCTGTGCTTGTCACCATGGGCTCCACGGGGCATCACCCCCCACCCTGGGGCTTCCCTGGGGTCACCAGCCCCACCACACCCCACACCTTCTCTCCAGCCCCACCACACCCCACACCTTCCCACCACATCTTCCCACCAGCTCCATCATGTCCCACCCCTCCCACACCACCCTCCCATCCCACTCCCCATGCAGCCCACCCACCTCCCGTCCTTCCCATCCCTCCCAGCCCCGTGCCTGAGGCTCCAGTCCCTCCCCACCGCCTGCTCACCCCAGGCTGCCCTGGAAGGCTTTGGGGCCGTGTTTCTCTTGGAGATGCCCCTCCCCAGCTCCATCCCTGGTGTCCAGCCCCCCAGCCTCCTTTGGACACAAACAAGAGGCACTAAAGGGATGGCTCCACTGCTCTTCAATGGGCTGGAGAAGCATGGAATTGCCAGGAGGAGCAGAAACACTCCTGGGGTCCTGAGTGGGGCAGGAGAGGAGCGGGGAAGTCTGGAGGGGAAGGCAGCCTGGGGGGAATTTCTAGAGGATGTCAGAGGGGGGCATGAGGCCTTAGGATTTTAGCATTTCTATTTTTCATATCCTGTACGGCATTAGGGCATAACTCTAAACTCCATGGAAGTGTTAGTTAACTGTCTGCACATTTTGGGCAGACAAAACAATCCCTCTAGGACTGAAATTCAAGGACACTCTACTACCTGAGGCCAAGAAAAGTACAGACAAAAATGAATTGAGGTAGGGAAAACTGGGGCTAAATGACTTCATTACCTGAAGCTGTAATTGGGGGATTAACCCCTGATTTGTAAATGGACCACACTTCTATCTGTCTGAAAAACTCATGACCATTTGTCCATTTTGGGTGCAGCCGCTCTCGGAGCCTTGGAGTGCCCAGGGTGAACCTTGTGAAGGCCTTTCATCAATGCCTCCTTTTATTCTCTTCACCTGGTCTGGCCTCTGTTCTAGGGAGCCAGCCCAAGGCTTCAGGCACACAGGGGCTGGAGGGGGCAGGAGGGCTCTGGGTGCCACCAATCCCAAATCTCCCACTGGACAGCAGCAGAGCCCAACAGGCCACACCTGCAGCCAGGGAGTGGCCAGGGACTGGGAACCCATCGGGATGGCATGGCATGGCATGGCATGGCATGGCATGGCATGGCATGGCATGGCATGGCATGGCAGGGCATGGGAAGAGGAGCGGAGATGGGAACTGGGAGTGATACCAAAATCAGCTGGAATAAACTTTCAAACCCAATGGGAAGCATTAGGAAGCAGGAATTCTTTGCCTCCAAAGGACACACAGATGGAGCTCTCCATATTTCTGTTAGGGTTGAGACTTTACATCAGGGGTTTTATCCATCATAAGCACACAGAGTTGTTAAAGTTTGTTTTTCTTAACTAATACATAAACATCACTTTCCTGGGACTCATTTCCATGGATCCACCTCCTTCTCCAAGTCCTCTCCTGGCCCTGGAGGTTCATTCACAGGGGTCCCTGGTGTTCATATTCACTGAGTGCTGAGATATTAAAGGTGACCTTGCCTTCAACTTTTCTTTTGGCCATGCAGTGTTGCTTCCTGTTACAGAACTTGCCCCAAAACCACTGCAGGCCTCCAAATCTCTTTCTGCACTGGCTCCAGGCACGTTTACCATCCTGTGTTCTCCTGAGGACCTCATTGGAGCTGGACTTTCCTCCTCCCTCCTGGGTCCTAGAACCCTGTGGCCAGGAGGAGCAGGGACACTGCCGGGGGTCCCTGTTGGAGCACAGCAGGATCGGGGCTGTTGGGGGTGAAAAGGGGGCCCTGGGGATGGTCTGGGGTGTTGCAGGCAGTTTCAGAAGGGTCAGGAGAGGCTCGGAGCGGGTTGGAGCAGGTGTGGGTGCCGGCAATCCCAAATCTCCCCACTGGAGGAGAGCAGAGCCTAACAGGCCATGCTCAGAGTGGGGAACGGCTCCGTCTGGGACACCTGTGGGATGTGATAGGATGGGGTGGGGATGGAGAGAGGGGTGGAGATAGGGATCAGGATAGGAGGACGAAGCAGCTCAACTGTGCTTCCTTGGCCCAGACCATATTTTGGCTCTGAGACCTCAGAGCCCTTCCTGGAACAGGAGCAGTTTCTGAGAAGCACCCAGCTGCCTCACCCACACTGCCTGCACTGCCAGCATTCCAGTGCCACCAGCACCAACGGCATCCCACTGCTGCTGCAGAGACCATGACACCTCAGGAAAGAGTAATGAGGAATGGTTGAAACCCACCTAGAGAGGGAAGGCAGTTGGAGAATGGGACACTCTGCAGGGAAGGAGTGTTTCTCATCAGCAGAGAAAGAGGAGGCAATCACAAAAATGTTCATTTTAGAGCTTCTGACAAGAGCTACTTCCGCTGTAGGAAAAAAAAAAAAACATCAAAAAAACCCCCACACCCAACATAAATAACTCAGAGAAACTGAATTTCTGAAGTGGGCAAAGTTGCAATTTTCGATTCCCCCACTACCCCATGACTCCACTGAGCCTTGGGGTGCAACACCGGGACAGAGCACAGAGAGGAGCCAGCAGGACAGGAGTGAGGAGCTCCTGGTGAGCTGGGCACTTTCTCCTTCATGTCCCTGACCTGCCAGGAGCCGCTTTAGCACATGGATCCCAAAGGAGCAAGAGGTACCAGGAAGCGCCGCTGATCTGCACAGAGCCCTTTGCCTGCTGCTGCCCCACAGGGAACAGGTCAGTGGAATGTTTGCCTTCCTCCCTACCCCACCTTCCTCTCCTGCAGCAGCTGCTCTGTTCCTGACACCCTCTCCCGCTGACCCCAGGGCCCTCCCCAAATCCTCTCTCTCCTCCTGTGAATCCTGTCTGTGTCCTAATACTGAAACGGGCCAGAACAAACTTTCTAACACAATGCAAAGCATGAGGAAGCAGGAATTCTTGACCTGTACAGGACACAGAGGGATCTCTCCTTGTATTGTGTGTATGGTGAGGCTTTACAACAGGGTATTAATCCATTAGAACCACATGTAGGCATTGAAAAGTTTTTCTTATCTAATACATAAACACCATTTTCCTAGTACTCATTTCCATGCATCCACCTCCTCCCGCAAGTCCTTTTATGATCCTGGAGGTTTATTCAGAGGGGTCTCTCTGCTGGTCATATTCAATGAATACTGCCATATTAAAGGTGCCATTGCCTTGAACTTTTCCTCTGGCCATGCACTGTTGCGCCCTGTTCCAGAATTTACCCCAAAACCACTGCAGACCTCCTGATCTGTTTCTGCACTGGTTCCTGCCATGTTTGTCATCCTGTGTGCCAGCCTTTACATCCTGTGAGAAACAACGGACCATTTTAAACTTTAAAGGTTCATTAAACCTTAACAAAAAATGCAACCAAATGACTGAATAATCAGAAGCAGGCCTGGAAGCTTCCCTCATGGCTGCCCACCACGTGTCTGGCTGATCTTCAAGATGGATGCTTCACCTCTGATAGCCTGGGGGTTGCATCAGCTAAACCTGGCCCCTCCCAAAGTCTGTCACTCAGCCCTTCTTTGTGTTTATTGCTGGAGCCTGCTTTCTTGCAACTTGACTCGAGGGTCAGGTGTTCTCATGCTGCACCTCTTCCCCCCAGCAACAAGCTTTTGTACACCCCTTCTTTCTGCCTGTCCTAGATGGCTCAGGCTCACTAATGGAAACAGTACAGAGGGGAGAGAAGGGGACTATGGGGAGAACAGGGGACATCTAAACAACAGACTACAATAACATAATTATATATCAATAAAGCTTCTCTTAATATTCACACAGCATTCATCCCTTAACTGTGAGACTCAGTCATCTCATTATCCATCTATAACACATCCTTTTAAATTTTGGCCACTTTACTTTGGAACAACTTCAGAAGAACTGAAACTGTTTATTCTCTGTGTTATTTATTAGCCCCCTGCCAAACAGCCCTACCCTCCCACCTCCCTCTCCCACCCCACAATTCCCGCTGCCCTCCTCCCCTGCACATTCACTCCTCCCCACTGAATCCTTCCCACTGCAGGCAGCTGCTGAGGAGCCGCATGGTCCATCCCTGGATTCTCCAAGCACTGACTGCCCATCCACTCTGACCACAACCAGGGGCCACATCCCACTGCCTGCCCAGCGTCCATCCATGGAGGTGACCACCGTGTCCCCATCTCCTGCCTCACCCACTGAAGGAGATCATCTCTGTGAGACAGATGTCACCGATGTGGCCATACACAGTGTGACCCTGCTCATCGGCCTCTGTGGGCTGGCTGGGAACGGGGCTGTCATCGGCCTCCTCAGCCTGATAAGCCGTAACTACCGCATCTTTCAGCTGGCTGTCACTGATTTCCTCTTCCTCCTCTTTGTAGTCCCCTACGCCCTCCTCATCCTGGTGGAGGACGTGTCCTGCTCTCCCATCTTGCCCGAGCTGTACCTGAGTTTCCTCTTCCAGCTGTCAGTGGTGTCCCTGTACTGGGGGCTGTTCTGGCTGATAGCCAGCAGCAATGTGCTGTACATGCGCAAGCTCTTCCACCTCTGCTACTGCTGGGAGCCTCCTGAGCGCCTGGTGTGGGTGGTG
Source organism: Molothrus ater (assembly GCF_012460135.2). Lineage (NCBI taxonomy): Eukaryota > Metazoa > Chordata > Aves > Passeriformes > Icteridae > Molothrus > Molothrus ater. Next base: position 8,826,816 of record NC_050483.2, read on the forward strand.
GGAACTATCCAATACTGGGCCTTCTTTGCTCTCTTCACTCTCATTCCCACGGTGACATTCCTGTGCCCATCAGACGAGCAGGAGCACTGCAGGGCAGCTCTCATCTCCATGAACACCATCATCCTGCTCCTCTTGGCTGCACCCGTGGCCATTTCCAGCACAGTCAATTTCATTAATGCCAAGTGGGGCTCCCAGCAGCAGCAACTCAAGAGGCGCGACATCGTTACTTTCCTCGTTGTGCTCTTCATGTTCCTCCTCACCATCTGGAATTTCCTGCAGCAGGTCCGTTACATTGTTGTGCCCTCCCAGGTTGTTTTCCTGCTCGCCTGCATCCACAGCAGCATCAAACCCTTCATCTACTTCGTGGTGGGGAGGTGCAGGAGGCCCTGCTCCATAGGATCCCTCCGACTCTCCCTTCAGAGGGTGTTTGAGGAGCCAAAAGAAAAAACAGCCGACAGAAATGATCCTGCCATGGACACAGTGCTCTGAGCCTGCTGATCCCTTCCACTGCTCTGATGAAGGATCCCAGGAAAGTGGCTGAGGGGCAGTCCTTGAGCCTCTTGGTTAATCAATATCCACAGGATCACCCTCCCCATGGTGCTGTATTCCTGCAGGACAAAGGAGCACGGGCATTGCCTTGGGTGATTTTTGTGGGATGCTCTGCAGGGAGCACATTGCAGCATGGCTTTCCTCCTCCCTCCTGGATCCACATGGCTCCAAGCAGTGCAGCTGGGCTCAGTGCTGTCCCCCAGCTCTATTCCCCATGGAATGACCCTCATGGCCTCGGCCCCAGGGAATGAACTCCCTCTCCTTTGCCTCAGCAGATGAGTTCCATGGTGTTTTCAGGGAGCTCTTGCTTGCAAAGAATGGCACACCTTCATCCCTGGGGACACACCCAGCACCGGGTGCCAGTGATTTCCTAAATCCCTGCAGGGCTGGTGCCTCTGGATGGCAGGAGAGGGGTTGGGATCACAGGGAGCATCCTTCCCCTTCTGTCCAGCAGAGCCAGCCCTGCATTCCCAGCTGATGGGAAGGGACACCAGGTAGGGCTGCAGAGCTGGGGAGGGACAGCAACATTCCCTTATCCTTTCCGTGGGAATTTGTCACATTCTTCAATTCCAGAATTGAATCCTTCTGAGTAAAGTGCAGGGTCGATAGGGAACTCCACTGAACTCCTGTGCCTGTATCCAGAAAATACATGGAATATGGAAATTCCATCACCAGATGCTTGGACCACTTAATTGCACAGAAATTAGGGGATTGTGCTGCTCTTCTGCAGAATGGGGCCATCCATCCTCTGGTTCCCCAGCATCAGTGTCCAGGGAAGCCCTTGAGCACCTCCATCCTGAGCCTGGCCACCCTCAGGAGGAGCTGCACAGCCACTCTGCACAGCAGCTTCAGCCACAGTCCAGCCTGTCCTGATCTTTGTCATTCTGGAACCACCCCTCAATCAGATTTGGATTCATGGTTTTTGTTTCTTTCCACTGTGGAGGTCCCACCCTCTGAATTTACTGAATAAACAACAACCAGGTTTCCCTGCAGAGTCTGACCCTGGTGAACAGGGTCCAAAATGGCTCATTTCCTTCTTTTATCCCATTCTAAAGCCTCTGGCTGGTCTGGGAGCAGGGCATCCACCTGTCTCATACCAGAGCCCTTCCTAAGGCACGTGCCTGCAATGGCTGGGATGATGTTGGCACTGCCAAGAGCTCCTGATTCCTCCTGGGAGAGACCTGGGCAGCAGCCACAGCTCTTGCTCAGGGGGAAGTTGTCCCTCTTTTTCCCACTGCCTTAAATCCAGGGGAAACCAACATGCCACTGCTTCTGGAAAGGGAAATGAGAGTGAAAGCTGTGGGTGGGGAGCCAGGATTTGGAGACACACTTGAGGTTAAACAGCTAAGGAGAATTTATTAACACAGTTGTTAATAATTAACAGAAGAGACAGACTTTGACATCTGGAAGGGATTTTCTCTCCCTGTCTCCTGTTTTCCTGTCCATTGGAAACCCAAAACTTTCCATGGTGGAACCTCTTGTCCAGGGAAGAACAACTCAGCCAGGGCGTTTCTCCCAAGGCAAGTGCAGAAGGACCATTATACTTCCATGTACTTTTTCTGCTTCCCAGCACCTTCCTTGTCTCCTGTGTCACCCCGGCCACGCCCTCCCTGAGCTTCCTTTCAAAAGAGCAAAGATTTCAATGCAAGAGCTTTCCTGATGATAGCAGCCTACAGTGAATTCCAAGATGATTCCTACCCAGTCTGACATGTGCCTCAGGGATCTGGGATGCTCCTCCTGGAAACTGCCGTCTGTGTGGTGGCCCTGGGACCAGAGCTGTCACCTCTCTTCCCTGCTGACACCGTGTTTGTGTCCCCAGCTATGGCATCTCACATCCCCTCACCAGCCCAATCCTTTCAAGTGCAAACACTTCATCATCCAGGAGCTGATGGGGCTCCAGGAGAGTTGGAGAGGGACTTTGGACATGGGCATGGAGTGACAGGACAAGGGGAATGGCTTCCCACTGACAGAGGGTGGGGACAGATTGGATATTGGGAAGAAATCCTTCCTTGTGAGGGTGCTGAGGCCCTGGCATACATTGCCCAGAGAGGCTGTGGCTGTCCCTGGATCCCTGGAAGTGTTCAAGGCCTGGTTGGATGGGGTTTGGAGCAACGTCGGATAGTGGAAAATGTCCCTGCTGGCAAAGGGACAGTCAGGGATCAGACAACCACAAAAACAAGCCCAAGTGTTCCCAGGACTGAGGAGGAGCAGGAGCAGCTCTGGTGAAGGGCTGGCAGGGGGTTCACAGCACCCTGGTCCCTGATAGCTTTCATTGCATCATCAAGGGCATTGGCAGTAATCAGGGTGGGCTCCAAGTGCTGATAGCCTGGCTGCAAGCAGCTGAGTGCTGTCCTTCCCTTGGGCTCTGTGAGCCTGCACTGGAATGACAAAAATGGGAATTCTTGCCTCATTTGTGCTTCCTTGGGCACAGGGGAGGTTTTGGCAGTGGTTCTGGAGCTCTTCCCAGAATGGGAGCTGTTTCTGACAAGCACCCAGATGCTTCACCAGCACTACCAGCACTGCCAGCAGCATTCCAGTGCCACCAGCACCACCAGCATCCCTCTGCTGCTGGACAGAAAATGACCCCTCAGGGAAGAGAAACAAGGAATAGTAGAGAGAGAGAGAAGGCGGTTGGAGTATGGGACATTCTGCAGGGAAGGAGTGTTTCTAATCAGAAGGAAATGAGGAGCCATTTGCAAAATTCTTCACGTGGACTTTTGACAAAAGTCACTTCCTTTGTAGCAAAGAAAAAAAATATTCAAGATAAATAACTGAGAGGGAGTGGAGCTCTGACATACCCAAAGCTGTAAAACAACTTCCACCTGCCCTATGACCCCACTGAGCCTGGAGGAGCAACACAAGGACAGAGCACAGAGAGGACCCAGTGGGGCAGGAGTGAGGAGCTCCTGGTGACCTGGGCACTTTCTCCTTCATGTCCCTGACCTGCCAGGAGCCGCTTTAGGACATGGATCCCAAAGGAGCAAGAGGTACCAGGAAGCGCCGCTGATCTGCACAGAGCCCTTTGCCTGCTGCTGCCCCACAGGGAACAGGTCAGTGGAATGTTTGCCTTCCTCCCTACCCCACCTTCCTCTCCTGCAGCAGCTGCTCTGTTCCTGACACCCTCTCCCGCTGACCCCAGGGCCCTCCCCAGCTCCCCCCTCCTCTGCCCTGAGCTTTCCTTTCACATTCCCTGCCAAACAGCCCAACCCTCCCACCTCACCCCTCCCCACTGAATCCTTCCCACTGCAGGCAGCTGCTGAGGAGCCACATGGTCCATCCCTGGATTCTCCAAGCACTGACTGCCCATCCACTCTGACCACAGCCAGGGGCCTCATCCCACTGCCTGCCCAGTGTCCATCCATGGAGGTGAGCACTGTGTCCCCATCTCCTGCCTCATCCACTGAAGGAGATCATCTGTGTGAGACAGATGTCACCGATGTGGCCATACACAGTGTGACCCTGCTCATCTGCCTCTCTGGGCTGGCTGGGAACGGGGCAGTGCTCTGGCTCCTTGGCTCCCGCTGTTTGTCCAGGAACAGCACCATCCTTTACATCCTCGTGCTGACTCTTCTGGACTTCCTCTTCCTCCTCATTCTGTTGCCCTCCCCTCTGCTCTTCCTGCTGGGGAATGTGTCCTGCTCTATCATCCTGCCCTTGCAGTATGTGTGGTTTCTTTTCAGGGTGCCACTGGTGTCATACAGCTTTTGTCTGTACACACTGAAATGCATCAGCATCCTGAGGTGCAGGTCCATCCCCTGCCCGCTCTGGCTCTGCTGCCACCATCCCCAGCAGCTCTCATGGGTGGTGCTTGCCCTGCTCATCACTCTCATCACTGTCTTTGCCACCATGATTTCTCTGTGTTTTTTCCAGCTATCTGAGCACTGCTGGGTGTCTCTCATCTCCGTGTACGCCTGCACCCTTCTCCTCTGTGCTCCCGTTGTGCTCATTTCCAGCATAATCTTCTTCATTAAGGTCAAGCCTGGCTCCCAGAAACCACAACCCAAGAGGCTTGACATTGTTATCTGCCTCATTGTGCTCTTCACTCTGCCCCTCAGCCTCTGGAACTTACTGCAGTACCTTGACTACATTGTTGTGCCCTCCCACGTGGCTTTCCTGCTCGCCTGCATCCACAGCAGCATCAAACCCTTCATCTACTTCCTGCTGGGGAGGTGCTGGAGGCCCTGCTCCATGGGGTCCCTCCGGCTCTCCCTCCAGAGGATCTTTGAGGAGACAGAAGAAAAAACAGCCCACAGCCATGATCCTGCCAAGGACACAGTGCTCTGAGTGTGTTGAATCTTCCCACTGCACTGCTGAGGGACTCTGGGACTCTGGCTGAGGGACTCCTTAATTCACCTGATGAATAAATATCTAACGTGTCACCCTCCCTCTGCTGGTGCATCACCCACCCCCTTTCCAGTAACAAGAATACAGGATTTGTCTTTACAAATAAGCTGTGGGTCTGCTGGTAGATACAAGCACTGGGAGATAAAAGAAACAATGGGAAGGATTCCACTGATTGATGAATGGAAAAAGATATTTCCATTTTCAAATGAACTTTGGGTTTGCTGATAAATGAAATTAGACATTGAAAGATGAAAGAAACAATGGGGAAGAAAAACCTCTAAATTCTGTAAGAAGTTTAAATTAAAAGGGAGGGTTGTATATTAGAAGGAAATCGACAGTATCAGGTGTAAGGGGCATTCTGTTCCTCTCAAGTACCGAAGCCAGTGGGGAAAGAGAGAAGGGAAATGTGGCCGGGAAATTAGGATAACAAGGGAGACTGTGTCCTTCAAAATTTTGAGAGATCCCAGGGGAATGCCCCATGGCCTCTCTTTTTATTCAAATATAGTCAAAGGACTCCTCAGTCTCTTTTTGGACACAAACCTCTAATGTTTGTGGATTAATTTTCCTAAAATCAGGCTGCACAGGGATCTCAGAAAGTCTCATTGGGCCTCAGCCTGGAGGAGCAGCCCCTGGGCTCAGCTCCTGTGGCGCTGATCAGAAACACCCTCTGCTCCCGGGAGCTGCTGCTGTCCAACGGCCTCCTGGGCTTTTATCAACAGCCTTGGAAATTACTGGACTGCCCTGGATGCCACAGCATCCCTGCTCTGCCACTGTCACAGGAAGCTGCCGGCCCCAAGCGTGGACAGGGTGAAGCATTGCTGGGAGTGACGCCCATCCCTTGGGGCCCTGGGAGCAGCAGCCCCAAAGGAGACCCTTGGAGCTCTCCTGGGCCCAGCAGCGCTGAGCAGGAGCTCCCTGGCACCGGGGCCTCTCCCAGCTGGGATCTCTCCCGTCTGCTGCCCTCGGCTGATCCCCGAACGCCCACGGCTCCTGGGCCCAGCCCCCCAGGGCTCCAGGCCCAGCCCTTGGCACAGGGAGGAGATGCAAAGGGATCCACAGGGAGCATTTCACTGCCTGCCAGGGCAATTGCTCACAGGGACCTTGCACTGACTCTGCCTGCCTGGCTGGCTGTGTGCACACACATCTGCATCTGCTCTGGCAAATGTGCCAGAAATGCTGCTCTCTCAGCTCTCTTAGTGCCTGAGACATCTGACTGGGGCAGGCCTGGAAGCAAGGATCAGGCATAAATAAGGTTAAATGCTGCTAAGTGATATTCCTCTGCTGAATTGCTAAGTTTAAGGTGTAACTGAAGTGCTGTTAAGTTGGGGTGCTCTAAAGCTTTTAAGCCATTTTCCTTTTAATCCTTACCCACACTGTCCTTTTGTAATAATCCCTTGAATACACACAAACACACAAATAGGGGTAGCACATTGTTTTGCTTAATATTAAACCTTTTTTTTACTGATTTCCTTGCTGGTGCTTTTGTGCCTTCACAAATTCTTCCTCTGCCCTGGCTTTGGCCTCCCTCAGCAGGCTGGGATGGTGCAGCTCCAAGGGGAGAAGGAGTCCGTGCTCCTCAGCACTGCCACCCCCTTCCAGGAGCAGGGTGACATTTGTGTTTGTCACCATGGGCTCCATGGGGCATCAACGCCCTCCCTGTGGCTTCTCTGAGGTCTCTGAGCTGGGGGTGTTCAGCCTGGAGAAGGGAAGGCTTCAGGGAGACTTTAGAGCCCCTTCCAGGGCCTAAAGAGGCTCCAAGAACTGGAGAGGCTTTGGACAGAGGCCTGAAATGACACGACAAGGGGGAATGGCTTCCCACTGCCAGAGAACAGGGTTAGGGGCAATATTGGGAAGAAATTCCTCCCTGTGAGGGTGCAGAGGCCCTGGCACAGGTTCCCAGAGATGCTCTGGCCTCCCCATCTCTGGAGGTGTTCCAGGCCAGGCTGGATGGGGTTTGAAGCAGCCCTGTCTAGTGGAAGGTGTCCCTGATTGCAAAGGGGTGAGATCAGGAAAAGACAACCACAAGTGTTCCCAAGACTGAAGAGGAGGAGGAGGAGCTCTGGTGAAGGGCTGGAAGGGACACCACAGCACCCCAACATCTGGACTCTATTGGCTTTTATTGCATCCTCAAGGCTACTGGCAGTAAGAAATGTGGGCTCTGATGCTGATAACCTGCTGCAAGCCTGTCGTGGTTTGGCACTGGCCATTCACTCGCCTTCTCCTGCTCTCAGCTGGGCAGAGGAGAGGGAAACAAAACTTAACAAAGGAGTCATGAATTGAGATGAGGACTGGGAGAAAAAACACTCTTTGCAAAAAAACGGGTCAAATTTTCTGGTATCAAGTAAATTTATTAATAACAGATTCAGAAGATGGTAATGAGAATTAAAATAAAGCTTTAAATCACCTTTTTTTCCCTCAGCCCCTCCATCTTGCCCATTGACAGTGCAGGGAGACAGGGCATGGACGTCCTTCACCAGCTTTGAAGCACTGCCAATAAAACACCGTTTACCTGGAAAAAACCTGGCTTATCCATTAAACAAAGAGAGACTGCATATTCTGGGAATAATTAAAATAAACAAACATTGATATCATTATATAATATATTGGGAGCACTTTGGGGAGTATCTATAAAAAATCTCTGATATTATAGGGTATAAATATGCCTGGAAATTGTTTCTTTGGACATATCTATGGCAAATAAATTTCCAAGATGTTCACAATTTTGACTCAAAATTGTTATTAGTCTAACACGATTTCCTGTAAGACTTCAGTGTCTTGGTGTCTGCGGAGACACAGCCATGGCTTGTGCTGCCTGGAGCAACCATGATCCCCAGTGCCCAGAGCTGGGCTGGCACGGACACGATGGCCCAGGGGCTCAGCATTCCCCACCCCGAGTGCTCTGTCAGTGTCACAGCAGAGATCTCCCCAGAGATCTTTACTTTTCAATGTTGTCAGCCAGGACCAAAGGTGTCTCTGCCTTCAGAAATTCTTCCTCTCCACTGCCTGCAGCTGCTCCCTCAGCAGGCTCAGGTGGTGCAGCAGCAAGGAGAGGAGGAGGCCGTGGTCCTCAGCACAGCCACCCCCTTCCAGGAGCAGGGTGACACCTGTGCTTGTCACCATGGGCTCCACGGGGCATCACCCCCCTCCCTGGGGCTTCCCTGAGGTCACCAGCCCCACCACACCCCACACCTTCTCTCCAGCCCCACCACACCGCACACCTTCTCTCCAGCCCCACCACACCCCACACCTTCTCTCCAGCCCCACCACATCCCACACCTTCCCACCACATCTTCCCACCAGCTCCATCATGTCCCACCCCTCCCACACCACCCTCCCATCCCACTCCCCATGCAGCCCACCCCTCTCCCGTCCTTCCCATCCCTCCCAGCCCCATGCCTGAGGCTCCAGTCCCTCCCCACGGGCTGCTCACCCCAGGCTGCCCTGGAAGGCTTTGGGGCCGTGTTTCTCTTGGAGATGCCCCTCCCCAGCTCCATCCCTGGTGTCCAGCCCCCCAGCCTCCTTTGGACACAAACAAGAGGCACTACAGGGATGGCTTGGAGTGCCCAGAGTGAACCTTGTGAAGGCCTTCCATCAATGCCTCCTTTTATTCACTTCACCTGGTCTGGCCTCTGTTCTAGGGAGCCAGCCCAAGGCTTCAGGCACACAGGGGCTGGAGGGGCCAGGAGGGCTCTGGGTGCCACCAATCCCAAATCTCCCACTGGACAGCAGCAGAGCCCAACAGGCCACACCTGCAGCCAGGGAGTGGCCAGGGACTGGGAACACATCGGGATGGCATGGCATGGGATGGGATGGATGAGGAGTGATACCAAAATGCGACAGAATAAGGTACCTAACACCAACTAATGGTGTTACCAAGGGAAGTATTAGGCAGCAGGACACACAGAAGGATCTCACCTTATTTCTGTGTGTGTTGAGAGACTTTACAACAGGGTTTTTATTCATTATAACCATTCATTAAAAAGTTTTTTATGTCGTACATATACACTATTTTCCTTGAACTCATTTCCATGCATCCACTTCCTTCTGGGAGTCCTTTGATGCTCCTGGAGGTTTTCTGAGAGGGGCTTCTGGTGGTTGTGTTCACTGTGTGCTGTGATATTAAAGGTGACCCAGCCCTGAACTTTTCCTTGGGCCATGTGCTTTTGCTTCTTATTACAGAACTTGCCCCAAAAATACTCTGTGCCTCCTTATCTCTTTCTACACTAGCTCCAGCAACGTTTATCATCCTGTGTCCACATCTTTACATGAATTCATCTCTCTGCCAAGTTACTCTTTAAGCAGCTACAGGGGAGTTGAAAATATTTATTCTCTCTTATTTATCAATCCCCTGCACACCAGCCCAACCCTCCCACCCCACCATTCCCACTGCCCTCCTCCCCTGCACATCTCACTCCTCCCCACTGAATCCTTCCCACTGCAGGGAGCTGCTGAGAAGCCACATGGTCCATCCCTGGATTCTCCAAGCACTGACTGCCCATCCACTCTGACCACAGCCAGGGACCACATCTCACTGCCTGCCCAGCGTCCATCCATGGAGGTGAGCACCGTGTCCCCTCTTTTAACCTCACCAACTGACACACCTGCTCACTGTGACATCAATGTCTCCAGCGTGGCCGTGCACTTTGTGACCCTGCTCATCGGCCTCTGTGGGCTGGCTGGGAACGGGGTTTTCCTCTGGCTCCTGCACATTAATGCCATCACCGACTTCATCTTCAACCAGGCCATCACGGAGTTCCTTTTCCTCATCTTCATGGTCCCCTCCACCCTGCTCTTCCTTGTGGAAGAGGTTTCCTGCTCTGCTATAATGCCCCCAATATATATGAGCTTGCTTTTCCAGCTGTCGCTGTTCACCTACAACATGGGGCTGTACCGGCTGACGTTCATCAGCATTGAGAGGTGCAGGTCCATCCTCTGCCTGTTTTTCTGTGGTTGCCAACTTCCTGAGCGCCTGCTGTGGGTGGTGATGAGTATTCTGTTCTGGGCCCTCCTCTTCATTGTCATCGCTGTCAATCCCATGGTGACTTCCTTGTGCCAGTCACACGAGCAGGAGCAATGCCAGGTGGCCCTCACCTCCATGTACGCCCTCAACCTCTTCCTATTTGCTGCACCCATGGTCATCTCCAGCACAATCCTCTTCATTCATCTCAAGACTGGCTCCCAGCAGCAGCAGAACAGGATGCTCGACATTGTTGTCTTTCTCGTTGCACTCTTCAGTCTGCCCCTCAGTCTCTGGTTTCTCCTGCAGCAGCTCGGTTACACGGTTGTGTCCTCCCAGCTGGTTTTCTTCCTCACCTGCATCACCAGCAGCATCAAACCCTTCATCTACTTCTTGGTGGGGAGCTGGAAGAGAGACTGCTCCATGAGGAGCTGCTGGAGACACTGCTCCATGGAGAGCTGCAGGAAGCACTCCTCCATGCAGTCCCTAAGGGAGGCGATCAAGAGGGTGTTTGAGGAGCCAAAAGAAAACACTGCCTCTGGAAATGATCCTGTTGTGAACACCGGGGTCTGAGCCTGTTGATCCCGTCCACTGCACTGCTGAAGGACCCTGGGACAGTGGCTGAGAGATTCCTTGAGTCTCCTGATCAATAAATACCCACAGGATCACCCTGCCTGTGCTGGTGCATCCCCAGCCCCTTTCCAGGCCGCTCTGGGCTCTGATCCGTGCTTGTGAGGCCTCAGCCTGGAGGAGCAGCCCCTGGGCTCAGCTCCTGTGGCACTGATCAGAAACACCCTCTGCTCCCGGGAGCTGCTGCTGTCCAACAGCCTCCTGGGCTTTTATCAACAGCCTTGGAAATTACTGGACTGCCCTGGATGCCACAGCATCCCTGCTCTGCCACTGTCACAGGAAGCTGCCGGCCCCAAGCGTGGCCAGGGTGAAGCATTGCTGGGAGTGATGCCCATCCCTTGGGGCCCTGGGAGCAGCGGCCCCAAAGGAGACTCTTGGAGCTCTCCTGGGCCCAGCAGCGCTGAGCAGGAGCTCCCTGGCACCGGGGCCTCTCCCAGCTGGGATCTCTCCCGTCTGCTGCCCTCGGCTGATCCCCGAACGCCCACGGCTCCTGGGCCCAGCTCCCCAGGGCTCCAGGCCCAGCCCTTGGCACAGGGAGGAGATGCAAAGGGATCCACAGGGAGCATTTCACTGCCTGCCAGGGCAATTGCTCACAGGGACCTTGCACTGACTCTGCCTGCCTGGCTGGCTGTGTGCACACACATCTGCATCTGCTCTGGCAAATGTGCCAGAAATGCTGCTCTCTCAGCTCTCTTAGTGCCTGAGACATCTGACTGGGGCAGGCCTGGAAGCAAGGTTAAGGCATGAGATACCATGCCAGCTAAATGCTGTTCATGTCCTTTCTTTGCTAAATTGTGAATTTTTATGTACAAAAGCAGAAATGGCTGGGGGAAGCAGAGACATTGCCCATGGTCCTGGGTTGAGCAGGGCAGGAGCGGGCTGTCATAGGGGAAAAGGCAGACCCAGGGAGCGTGTGGAGGTTCTCAGAGGGGTCCAGAAGGGTCAGAGGGTTCTGGAGGCGTCTGGAGGAGGTAAGGAAGGGTCTGGATGCTGCTGATCCCAAATGTCCCAATTGGAGGACAGCAGAGCTAGATGGGCATCGCTTCAAGCAGGGGACCAGCCACTGATGGGATGGCATGGCATGGCATGGCATGGCATGGCATGGCAAGTCATGGCATCGTGTGGCATGGATAAGGATTGATACTAAAATCAGACAGAATAAAGTTCCTAACACCAACTAATGGTGCTACCAGTGAAGTATTAGGCAGCAGGACACATAGAAGGATCTCTCCTTATTTCTGTTTGTTTTGAGAGGCTTTACAACAGGGATTTTATCCATCATAACACACATACATATTAAAAAGGTTTTATTATCTAGTACATAAACACCATTTTCCTAGAACTCATTTCCATGCATCAACATCCTTCTGGGAGTCATTTGATGGGTGGAGGATCATTCAGAGGGGTCTCTGGTGGTCGTATTCCCTGAGTGCTGTGGTATAAAAGATGACCTTGCCTGGAAATTTTCCTTTGGCCATGTACTCTTGCTTCTTATTACAGAACTTGCCCAAAAATACTCTGGGCCTCCTTATCTGTTTCCCCACTTGTTCCAGAAACATTTATCATCCTGTGTCCACATCTTTACATCCATCCATCTCTATGCCCAGTTAGTCTTTAAGAAACCTAAGGGGAATTGAAAACATTTATTCTCTCTTATTTATCAATCCCCTGCACACCAGCCCAACCCTCCCACCTCCCTCTCCCACCCCACAATTTCCACCACCCTCCTCCCCTGCACATCTCACTCCTCCCCACTGAATCCTTCCCACTGCAGGCAGCTGCTGAGGAGCCACATGGTCCATCCCTGGATTCTCCAAGCACTGACTGCCCATCCACTCTGACCACAGCCAGGGGCCACATCCCACTGCCTGCCCTGCATCCATCCATGGAGGTGAGCACCGTATCCCCTCTTTTCACCTCACCAACTGACACACCTGCTCACTGTGACATCAATGTCTCCAGCGTGGCCGTGCACTTTGTGACCCTGCTCATCGGCCTCTGTGGGCTGGCTGGGAATGGGACTGTCCCCTGGCTCCTACACATTAATGCCACCACTTACTTTCTAGCATTCAATCAGGCCAGCATCGACTTCCTCTTCCTCATCATCATGGTCCCCTCCAGCCTGCTGTTCATTGTGGAGGAGGTTTCCTGCTCTGCTATAATGCCCCCAATATATATGAGCTTGCTTTCCCAGCTGTCGCTGGTCTCCTACAGTATAGGGCTGTACCGGCTGATGTTCACCAGCATCGAGAGGTGCAGGTACATACTCTGCCAGTTTTTCTGTGGTTGCCAACTTTCTGAGCGCCTGCTGTTGGTGGTGATGAAAACCCTGTTCTGGGCCTTGTTCTTTGTTGTCATCGCTGTCAATCCCACAGTGACTTCCCTGTGCCAGTCACACGAGCAGGAGCAATGCCGGGTGGCTGTCACCTCCATGTATACCCTCAACCTCTTCCTATTTGCTGCACCCATGGTCATCTCCAGCACAATCCTCTTCATTCATCTCAAGACTGGCTCCCTACTGCAGCAACAGAGGAGGCTTGACATCGTTATCTTCCTCATTGTACTCTTCAGTCTGCCCCTGAGTCTCTGGTTTCTCCTGCAGCAGCTCGGTTACACGGCTGTACCTTCCCAGGTGGTTTTCCTGCTCACCTGCATCACCAGTAGCATCAAACCCTTCATCTACTTCTTGGTGGGGAGCTGGAAGAGAGACTGGTCGATGAAGAGCTGCTGGAGACACTGCTCCATGGAGAGCTGCAGGAAGCACTCCTCCATGCAGTCCCTAAGGGAGGCGATCAAGAGGGTGTTTGAGGAGCCAAAAGAAAACACTGCCTCTGGAAATGATCCTGTTGTGAACACGGGGGTCTGAGCCTGTTTTTCCCTTCCACTGCACTACTCTAGGACCCCGGTACAGTGGCTGAGAGATTCCTTGAGTCTCCTGATCAATAAATACCCACAGGATCACCCTGCCTGTGCTGGTGCATCCCCAGCCCCTTTCCAGGCCGCTCTGGGCTCTGATCCGTGCTTGTGAGGCCTCAGCCTGGAGGAGCAGCCCCTGGGCTCAGCTCCTGTGGCGCTGATCAGAAACACCCTCTGCTCCTGGGAGCTGCTGCTGTCCAACGGCCTCCTGGGCTTTTATCAACAGCCTTGGAAATTACTGGACTGCCCTGGATGCCACAGCATCCCTGCTTTGCCACTGTCACAGGAAGCTGCCGGCCCCAAGCGTGGCCAGGGTGAAGCATTGCTGGGAGTGACGCCCATCCCTTGGGACCCTGGGAGCAGCGGCCCCAAAGGAGACCCTTGGAGCTCTCCTGCTCAGCTGCGCTGAGCAGGAGCTCCCTGGCACCGGGGCCTCTCCCAGCTGGGATCTCTCCCGTCTGCTGCCCTCGGCTGATCCCCGAACGCCCACGGCTCCTGGGCCCAGCCCCCCAGGGCTCCAGGCCCAGCCCTTGGCACAGGGAGGAGATGCAAAGGGATCCACAGGGAGCATTTCACTGCCTGCCAGGGCAATTGCTCACAGGGACCTTGCACTGACTCTGCCTGCCTGGCTGGCTGTGTGCACACACATCTGCATCTGCTCTGGCAAATGTGCCAGAAATGCTGCTCTCTCAGCTCTCTTAGTGCCTGAGACATCTGACTGGGGCAGGCCTGGAAGCAAGGATCAGGCATAAATAAGGTTAAATGCTGCTAAGTGATATTCCTCTGCTGAATTGCTAAGTTTAAGGTGTAACTGAAGTGCTGTTAAGTTGGGGTGCTCTAAAGCTTTTAAGCCATTTTCCTTTTAATCCTTACCCACGCTGTCCTTTTGTAATAATCCCTTGAATATACACAAACACACAAATAGGGGTAGCACATTGTTTTGCTTAATATTAAACCTTTTTTTAACTGATTTCCTTGCTGGTGCTTTTGTGCCTTCACAAATTCTTCCTCTGCCCTGGCTTTGGCCTCCCTCAGCAGGCTGGGATGGTGCAGCTCCAAGGGGAAGGGTAGATCCATGCTCCTCAGCACAGCCACACCCTTTCAGGAGCAGGGTGACATCTGTGTTTGTCACCATGGGCTCCATGGGACATCAACCCCCTCCCTGTGGCTTCTCTGAGGTCTCTGAGCTGGGAATGTTCTGGGGGTCTCTGAGCCTGGAGAAGAGAAGGCATCAGGGAGCCTTCACCTTGGTGCCGCCACGTTGTTTTCCCTCACATGTCCTCACTTCCCTCTCTTTTCTGACTAGATGAAAAACTGCTGCCATTAGGTACCATTGTCAACAACTTCTCTCAGTTCCAAGATTCTTCCAATATTCCACAGTGCCGAGAGGTTGGTCTTGTCCAGGATCCGCATTGGGAAATCGCTCGCCATGTTTTCACCACCGCCCACATGGTCCCGCCACCACCATGCAGGCAGCAGCGGCCGCCGCGGGTGCTGGCTCAATTTAGCACATCTCTTTATGTGGGGTGCTGAGAAGGAGTAGCTGCCACTGCTGCCCCTGCCCTTCTGCCCACAGCACGGCTGGCTAGGGGCGGCCAGGCAGGCAAGGCTTGCCACAGGCCACACCAAGATGGCAGCGGCCACAGCGGGATGGCCCCAGCAGCAGTGCCTCACCATCCCTGGTAAAAACCGTGTGTGTGCTGCTTTGATTTTCTTCTTGAAAATGTCATCACAGAGGCATCACCAACCTCTCTAATTGAGCCAGCAGCATGTCCATCTTCAGAGCCATCAGAAACTGGCTCTGTCAAACATGCTGGAAGCTTCCAGCAGCTTCTAACAGGAGCCCCTTTCTGTGGCTCTCCCCTGCTACCAAAAAACCAGGCTGTGCCAAATCAACACAAAGCAACTCTTTGCTGTTCTTCCCTTGCGCAGTGTGAGCCTGCATTTGAATGAAAAAATGGGAATTCTTGCCTCAGCCCTGTTTCCTTGGGCCCAGGGCAGGTTTTGGCAATGATCCCAGACCTCTTACCAGCAAGAGAGTTTTTTCTGAGAAGCAGCCTGATGCTCTACCAGCATTGGCAGTGCTGGCACCATTCTGGTGCCACCAGCACCACCAGCATCCCTCTGCTGCTGGAGGGAGCATGACCCCTCATGGAAGAGAAATAAGAAATAGTAGAAACCTGTCAGGAGAGGAAAGGCAGTCAGAGAATGGGACATGGTCCAGGGAAGGAGAGTTTCAAATCAGGTGGAAAAGACAACCCATTCCATTCTTCCAGTGGAGTTTTGACAAAACTCACTACCTTTATAGCAAAAAAAAAAAAAAAAAAACAAAAAAAACAACCCAACCCAACCAATAGAAGTGAAACTCTAATGCTCTAATGCAGCCAAAGTTGCAATTTCTTACTCCCCCGTGACCCCACAAGTCTTTGGGATACATCTGTGAGATAGGGCACAGAAAGAGCCAGCAGGACGGGAATGGGGAGCTCCTGGTGAGCTGGACACTTTCTCCTTCATGTCCCTGACCTGCCAGGAGCCGCTTTAGCACATGGATCCCAAAGGAGCAAGAGGTACCAGGAAGCGCCGCTGATCTGCACAGAGCCCTTTGCCTGCTGCTGCCCCACAGGGAACAGGTCAGTGGAATGTTTGCCTTCCTCCCTACCCCACCTTCCTCTCCTGCAGCAGCTGCTCTGTTCCTGACACCCTCTCCCGCTGACCCCAGGGCCCTCCCCAGCTCCCCCCTCCCCTGCCCTGTGCATCCCGTCTGTATCTCAGCATCAAAATTGGCTGAAATAATGGGAACAAACAATGGGAAGCATTTGGAAGCAGGAATTCTTTACCTGCACAGCACAAACAGAACAAACTCTTTGATCTGCGTGTAACGAAACTTTACAGCAGGGGTTTTATCCATTATAACCACACATAGACATTTAAAAGTCTTTTTCATCTAGTACATAAACACCATTTTCCTAGAACTCATTTCTATGCATCCATTTCTTGCTTGGAGTCCTTTGATGCTTCTGGAGGTTCATTGAGAGGGGTCTCTGGTGGTTGTATTCACTCTGATATTAAACGTGACCTTACCTTGAACTTTTCCTTTGGCCATGTGCTCTTGCTTCTTGTAATGGAACTTTCCTCAAAAATATTTCAGGCATCCTTATCTGTTTCTGCATTGGCTCCAGCCACATTTATCACCCTAGGTGCACATCTTTACGTCCTTTAATCTTTTCGGCCACTTAGGGGCCACTAATCTTTGAGCAACTTCAGGAGTGTTGAAAATATTTATTCTCTCTTATTTATCAATCCCCTGCACACCAGCCCAACCCTCCCACCCCACCATTCCCACTGCCCTCCTCCCCTGCACATCTCACTCCTCCCCACTGAATCCTTCCCACTGCAGGCAGCTGCTGAGGAGCTGCATGGTCCATCCCTGGATTCTCCAAGCACTGACTGCCCATCCACTCTGACCACAGCCAGGGGCCACATCCCACTCCCTGCCCCGCGTCCATCCATGGAGGTGAGCACCGTGTCCCCTCTTTTCACCTCACCAACTGACACGCCTGCTCCGTGTGAGATCAATGTCACCAACATGGCCATAGACTTTGTGACGCTGTTTGTTGGCCTCTGTGGGCTGGCTGGGAATGGAGTTGTTCTCTGGTTCCTGCACGTTAATGCCATCACCCACTTCATCTCCAAACAGGCCATCATCGACTTCCTCTTCCTCATCTTCATGTTGCCCTCCACCCTGCTCTTCCTTGTGGAGGAAGTGTCCTGCTCTGCTATAATGTCCCTGATGTATTTAAGCTTGCTCTTCCAGCTGTCACTGTTCACCTACATTATAGGGCTGTACCGGCTAATGTTCATCAGCATTCAGAGGTGCAGGTCTGTCCTCTGCCTGGTATTCTGTGGTTTCCAACTGTCTGAGCACTTGTTGTGGGTGTTGATGACTGCACTGTTCTGGGTCCTCCTCTTCATTTTCATCGCTGTCAATCCCACAGTGACTTCCCAGTGCCAGTCACACGAGCAGGAGCAATGCCAGGTGGCTCTCACATCCATGTACGCCCTCAACCTCTTCCTATTTGCTGTGCCCATGGTCATTTCCAGCACAATCCTCTTCATTCGTCTCAAGCCTGGCTCCCAGCAGCAGCAGCAGCAACACAAGAGGCTCGACATTGTTATCTTCCTCGTTGCACTCTTCAGTCTGCCCCTCAGTCTCTGGAATTTCCTGCAGCAGCTCGGTTACACGGTTGTGTCCTCCCAGGTGGTTTTCCTACTTGCCTGCATCAATAGCAGCATCAAACCCTTCATCTGTTTCTTGGTGGGGAGCTGGAAGAGAGACTGGTCCATGAGGAGCTGCTGGAGACACTGCTCCATGGAGAGCTGCAGGAAGCACTCCTCCATGCAGTCCCTAAGGGAGGCGATCAAGAGGGTGTTTGAGGAGCCAAAAGAAAACACTGCCTGTGGAGATGATTCTGTTGTGAACATGGGGGTCTGAGCCTGTTGTTCCCTTCCACTGCACTGCTGAAGGACCCCGGTACAGTGGCTGAGAGATTCCTTGAGTCTCCTGATCAATAAATACCCACAGGATCACCCTGCCTGTGCTGGTGCATCCCCAGCCCCTTTCCAGGCCGCTCTGGGCTCTGATCCGTGCTTGTGAGGTCTCAGCCTGGAGGAGCAGCCCCTGGGCTCAGCTCCTGTGGCGCTGATCAGAAACACCCTCTGCTCCTGGGAGCTGCTGCTGTCCAACGGCCTCCTGGGCTTTTATCAACAGCCTTGGAAATTACTGGACTGCCCTGGATGCCACAGCATCCCTGCTCTGCCACTGTCACAGGAAGCTGCCGGCCCCAAGCGTGGCCAGGGTGAAGCATTGCTGGGAGTGACGCCCATCCCTTGGGGCCCTGGGAGCAGCGGCCCCAAAGGAGACCCTTGGAGCTCTCCTGGGCCCAGCAGCGCTGAGCAGGAGCTCCCTGGCACCGGGGCCTCTCCCAGCTGGGATCTCTCCCGTCTGCTGCCCTCGGCTGATCCCCGAACGCCCACGGCTCCTGGGCCCAGCTCCCCAGGGCTCCAGGCCCAGCCCTTGGCACAGGGAGGAGATGCAAAGGGATCCACAGGGAGCATTTCACTGCCTGCCAGGGCAATTGCTCACAGGGACCTTGCACTGACTCTGCCTGCCTGCCTGGCTGTGTGCACACACGTCTGCATCTGCTCTGGCAAATGTGCCAGAAATGCTGCTCTCTCAGCTCTCTTAGTGCCTGAGACATCTGACTGGGGCAGGCCTGGAAGCAAGGTTAAGGCATGAGATACCATGCCAGCTAAATGCTGTTCATGTCCTTTCTTTGAGAAATTGTGAATTTTCATGTACAAAAGCAGAAATGGCTGGGAGAATACAGACATTGCCCATGGTCCTGCGTGGAGCACGGCAGGAGCGGGGCTGTCATAGGGGAACAGTCAGCCCTGGGCAGAGTCTGGAGGTTATCAGATGAGTCCATGAAGGGTCGGAGGATATTGGGAAGGATCTGGATCCTGCTGATCCCAAATGACCCAACTGGAGGGCAGCAGAGCCTGATGGGCAGCACTTGAAGGCTGGGAGTGGCCATGGGATGGGATGGGATGGGATGGGATGGGATGGGATGGGATGGGATGGGATGGGATGGGATGGGATGGGATGGGGTGGGATGGGATGGGGAGAAGTGTGAAGATCAGAATGGGAGTGATACCAAAATCAGTTGGAATAAACTTTGCAAGACAATCGGAAGCATTAGAAAAAGCAGGAATTCTTTACCTCCGCAGGACACACAGATGGATCTCTCCATATTTCTGTTTGGGGTGAGACTTTACAACAGGGGTTTTATCCATCATAAACACACAGAATCAATAAAGTGTCTTTCTTATCTAATACATAAACATCACTTTCCTAGGACTCATTTCCATGCATCCACCTCCTTCTGCAAGTCCTTTTCTCATCCTGGAGGATCGTTCAGAGGGGTCTCTGGTGGTTGCATTCACTGAGTGCTGAGATATTAAAGGTGACCTTGCCTTCAACTTTTCCTTTGGCCATGCGGTGTTGCTTCTTGTTACAGAACTTGCCCCAAAACCACTGCAGGCCTCCAAATCTGTTCCTGCACTGGCTCCAGGCACGTTTACCATCCCGTGTTCTCCTGAGGAGCACATTGGAGCTGGGCTTTCCTCCTCCCTCCTGGGTCCTGGAACCCTGCGGCCAGGAGGAGCAAGGACATTGCCAGGGGTCCCTGTAGGAGCAGAGCAGGATCAGGGCTGTTGGGGGTGAAAAGGGGGCCCCGGGGACGGTCTGGGGTGTTGCAGGTGGATTTAGAGGGGTCAGGAGAGGCTCAGAGCGGGTTGGAGGGGGCCTGGATGCCGGCAATCCCAAATCTCCCGACTGGAGGAGAGCAGAGCCTGACAGGCCACGCTCAGAATGGGGAACGGCTCCGTCTGGGAAACCTGTGGGATGTGATAGGATGGGGTGAGGATGGAGAGCGGGGTGGGGATGGAGATCAGGGGTGGGGATGAGATGGGATAGGATAGGGAGCAGCCGAGCTGTGCTTCCTTAGGACCAGAGCATGTTCTGGCAATGATCCTAGAGCCCTTCCTGGAACAGGAGTTGTTTCTGAGAAGCACCCAACTGACTCATCAGCACTGCTAGCACCGCCAGCATTCCTGTGCCACCAGCATCCCTCTGCTGCTGGAGGGACCATGACCCCAAAGGGAAGGGAAACAAGGAGTGGTAGAAGCCTGTCTGGAGATGAAAGGCATTTGGAGAGTGGGACACTCTGCAGGAAAGGAGTGTTTCGAATCAGCATAAAATTATGAGCCAAAGTGTTTCATTTGGAGCTTTTGACAAAGTCACTTCCTCTGTAGCAAAAAAAAAAAAAAAAAAAAAAAAAAAATCTCCCCAGGATGAATATCTCTGAGGAAGTAGAGCTCTGACATAGCCAAAGTTGCAATTTCTGACTGCTCCATGACTGCACTGAGTCCTGGAGGGCAACAACAGGATTAGGCACAGACAGCAGGTGGTGGGACAGGAGTGGGGAGCTCCTGGTGACCTGGGCACTTTCTCCTTCATGTCCCTGACCTGCCAGGAGCCACTTTAGGACATGGATCCCAAAGGAGCAAGAGGTACCAGGAAGCGCCGCTGATCTGCACAGAGCCCTTTGCCTGCTGCTGCCCCACAGGGAACAGGTCAGTGGAATGTTTGCCTTCCTCCCTACCCCACCTTCCTCTCCTGCAGCAGCTGCTCTGTTCCTGACACCCTCTCCCGCTGACCCCAGGGCCCTCCCCAGCTCCGCCCTCCCCTGCCCTGTGCTTTGCGTCTGCATCCCCTGACAAACAGCCCAACCCTCCCTCCTCCCTCTCCCACCCCACCATTCCCACTGCCCTCCTCCCCTGCACATCTCACTCCTCCCCACTGAATCCTTCCCACTGCAGGCAGCTGCTGAGGAGCCACATGATCCATCCCTGGATTCTCCAAGCACTGACTGCCCATCCACTCTGACCACAGCCAGGGGCCACATCCCACTGCCTGCCCAGCGTCCATCCATGGAGGTGACCACCGTGTCCCCATCTCCTGCCTCACCCACTGAAGGAGATAATACATGTGGGATTGATATCACTGATGTGGCCATAGGTGGTATCATGCTGCTCATCTGCCTCTGTGGGCTGGCTGGGAACAGGGCTCTCCTCTCCTCAGCTTCTGCAGGAACCCTATCACAGTCCATGTCTTCCATTTGGCTGTCGCCGACTTCATCTTCCTGCTCTTTGTGGCCACCTCCCTCCTGCTCTACCTGCTGGAGGAAGTTTCCTGCTACACTATTACACTCCGGGAGTACCTGAGGTAGTTTTTCCAGCTGTCGCTGTTCTCTTACACCACGGGGCTCTACCTGCTGACAGCCATCAGCATCGAGAGGTGCACATCCGTCCTCTGCCCACTCTGGTACCTCTGCCACCATCCCCGGCATCTATCAAGGTTCATGACTGTCCTTCTCTGGGCCCTCCCCTTTGTTACAGTGGTTATCCTGTGCCTGTCACTGAAGCCCCAGCACTACCAGGTGTCTCTCATCTCCATGAATGCCCTCAACCTCCTGCTCTTTGCTCCAGCCATGCTCATTTCCAGCACAATTCTCTTCATTAAGGTCAAGTGTGTCTCCCAGCAGCAGCAACCCAAGAGACTCGACATCTTTATCCTCCTCACTGTGCTCTTCATCCTCCCCTTCACTCTCCCACCGGAGACTGCCTCTGGACTTTACTGCAGCAGTTTGGCTACACCATGGTGTCACCCCAAGAGGTTTTCCTGCTCGCCTGCATCCACAGCAACATCAACCCCTTCATCTGCTTCTTGGTGGGGAGCTGCAGGAGGCCCTGCTCCATGCAGGGTTGCAGGAGGCCCTGCTCCATGGGGTCCCTAAGGAAGGCCCTCCTGAGAGTCTTTGGGGACACAGAAGAAGACATTGCCTGCAGCAATGATCCCGTCATGGACATTGTGCTCTGAGCCTTTTGATTCCTGCCACTGCACTGCTGAATAACCCCACGACAGCAGCTGAGAGATTCCTTGAGTGACCTGATTCATAAATATCCACAGTATCATCCCTCCCTCTGCTGGTGCATCCTCACCCTCTTTCCAGTCCACACTGAGATCTCAGAAATGCTCCTGGCCAATGAATTCCGTTGTGCTGATGGTTAATATTAAAGCCGGTTTTTACTGAGTCCCTTGGTGGTGACTTTTTCAGCGATCTCAAACACTCGTTTGGAGCACTCTCGCGGTCTAATCCCGCAGCAGAAGGGAGCATCGGCATGTGGGAGGGATGCTCTGAGGGGAGCACACGGGAGCAGGGCTTTCCTCCTCCCTCCCAGGTCCTAGAAGTCCATGACCAGGAGGGGCAGAGACACTGCCGGGAGTGCCGGGTGGAGCGGGGCAGGAGCGGGGCTGTCGGGGTGGAAGGTGGCCCGGCGGGGGCTGGTCTGGGGTGTCCGAGGAGATGAGGAAGGCTCAGGAAGGCTCAGGAGAGGATCGCAGGGCTCGGAGGCTGCCTGGCTGCTGGCGATCCCAAATCTGGCCACTGGAGGGCAGCAGAGCCCGACGTGCCGCGCTCGGAGCAGGGAGCGGCCGCCGGCCCGGAAAGCTGCGGGATGGGAGAGGATGGGGAGAGGATGGGGCGGAGAGCGAGATGGGGAGCAGGGGTGAGGATGGGATGGGGACAGGGCGAGGGAGCTCAGCTGAGCGTCCTTTGGCCCTCTGGGGAGGTTTTGGCAATGATCCCGGAGCTCTTCCCAGAATGCGAAATGCTTCTGACAAGCACCCAGCTGCTTCATCATCAGCACTGCCGGCACTGCCGGCATTCCAGCGCCACCAGCATCACCAGCATCCCTCTGCTCCTGGACGGACAGTGACCCAACAGTGAAGGGAAATGAGGAATGGTAGAAGCCTGTCGGGAGAGTGGAGGCACTTGGAGAAAGGGACATTCTTCAGGGAAGGAATGTTTCTAATCAGGAGGAAATGATGAGCCAATTGCAAAATTCTGTTTGTGGAGTGTCTGGCAAAAGCCATTTCCTTACTGGACAAAAACCAAAAAAAAAAAAAAGATAAATGACTCAGTAGAAGTGGAGCTCTGACGAAGCCAAAGATGCAATTTCCGACTCCCCCGTGATTCCACCAAGCCTTGGGGAGCAACAGCGGGAAAAGGCACAGAGAGGAGCCAGCAGGACAGGAATGAGGAGCTCCTGGTGACCTGGGCACTTTCTCCTTCATGTCCCTGACCTGCCAGGAGCTGCTTTAGGACATGGATCCCAAAGGAGCAAGAGGTACCAGGAAGCGCCGCTGATCTGCACAGAGCCCTTTGCCTGCTGCTGCCCCACAGGGAACAGGTCAGTGGAATGTTTGCCTTCCTCCCTACCCCACCTTCCTCTCCTGCAGCAGCTGCTCTGTTCCTGACACCCTCTCCCCGTGACCCCAGGGCCCTCCCCAGCTCACCCCTCCTCTGCCCTGCACTTCCTTTCTGCATCTCCTGGTGAACATCCCAACCCTTTCCCAATCCACAATTTCCACCACCCTCCTCCCCTGCACATCTCACTCCTCCCCACTGAACCCTTCCCACTGCAGGCAGCTGCTGAGGAGCTGCATGGTCCATCCCTGGATTCTCCAAGCACTGACTGCCCATCCACTCTGACCACAGCCAGGGGCCACATCCCACTGCCTGCCCAGCGTCCATCCATGGAGGTGACCACTGTGTCCCCATCTCCTGCCTCACCCACTGAAGGGGACGATCTCTGTGATATTGATGTCACTCATGGGGCCATAGACAGTGTGACCCTGCTCATCTGCCTCTGTGGGCTGGCTGGGAATGGGGCTGTGCTCTGCCTCCTCCAGAGGACCCCCACCACCTGTTACATCATCAACCTGGCCTTCGCCAACTTCTCCTTCCTCCACTTCGTGGTCCCCTCCACTCTGCTCTATCTGCTGGAGGAATTGTCCTGCTCCACAGTTGTGCCCCTGGTGTTCATGAGGGCACTTTTCCCACTCCTGCTTTTCTCCTACAACCTGGGGCTGTACCTGCTGACGGCCATCAGCATTGACAGGTGCACATCTATCCTCTGTCCACTCTGGTACCGCTGCCGCCGTCCCCAGCGCCTCTCATGGGTGGTGTGTGCCCTGCTCTGGGCCCTCTCCATCACTGTCATCGTCACAATGACTGCCCTGTGCCTGACACGAGAGCATGACCACTGCCAGGTGTCTCTCATCACCATGTACGCCGTCAACCTCTTCATCTTTGCCCCAGCCATGGTCATTTCCAGCATAATCCTCCTCATTAAGGTCAAGTATGGCTCCCAGCAACAGCGACCCAAGAGACTCGGCATTGTTATTTTCCTCGTTGTGCTCTTCTGCCTCCTCTTTGCTCTTCCCCTCAGCCTCTTCAATTTCCTGCAGCAGCTCGGCTACACCGTTGTGCCCTCCCAGGTGGTTTTTCTGCTCGCCTGCATCCACAGCAGCATCAACCCTTTCATCTACTTCCTGGTAGGGAGGTGCTGGAGGCCCTGCTCTGTGAGGTCCCTCCAGCTCTCCCTCCAGAGGGTCTTTGAGCAGCCAGAAGAAAACACTGCCCACAGCGATGATCCTGCCATGGACACAGCCTTTCCAACCTGTTGATCCCTTCCACTGCTCTGCTGTAGGACCTTGGCAGAGTGGCTGAGGATTTCCTTGAGTCACCTGATTAATAAATATCCATGGGATCCCCCTCCCTGTGGTGCTGTAATCCTGCAGGAGAAGGGAGCAGGGGGGCATTGCCAAGGGCCATGTGGGGGAGTGATCTGCACAGAGCACATTGGAGCATGGCTATGCTCCTCTCTCAGGGGTCCTGGAGCACTGTTCCCCAAATGGATCCTTCCCAACATGGCTGTGATCCCAAAATTCCCCCTGGCACCTGGTTCCTGCATCCCACTGAAGTCTGATAACAATAAACAGCACCATGAACCCTGAGCTGCCTTTGCCCCCTCTTCCAGCGCTTCCTGGCTTCCTCTGGCTCCTGCTGCCAGCTGGGAATGTGGCTGGAGGGAGGGGACACAGCCATGGCTTGTGCTGCCTGGAGCAACCATGATCCCCAGTGCCCAGAGCTGGGCTGGCACGGACACGATGGCCCAGGGGCTCAGCATTCCCCACCCCGAGTGCTCTGTCAGTGTCACAGCTGAGATCTCCCCAGAGATCTTTACTTTTCACTTTTGTCAGCCAGGAGCAAAGGTGTCTCTGCCTTCAGAAATTCTTCCTCTCCACTGCCTGCAGCTGCTCCCTCAGCAGGCTCAGGTGGTGCAGCAGCAAGGAGAGGAGGAGGCCGTGCTCCTCAGCACAGCCACCCCCTTCCAGGAGCAGGGTGACACCTGTGCTTGTCACCTTGGGCTCCACGGGGCATCACCCCCCTCCCTGGGGCTTCTCTGAGGTCACCAGCCCCACCACACCCCACACCTTCTCTCCAGCCCCACCACACCCCACACCTTCCCACCACATCTTCCCACCAGCTCCATCATGTCCCAGCCCTCCCACACCACCCTCCCGTCCCACTCCCCATGCAGCCCACCCACCTCCCGTCCTTCCCATCCCTCCCAGCCCCGTGCCTGAGGCTCCAGTCCCTCCCCACGGGCTGCTCACCCCAGGCTGCCTCACACGGTTTTTAGGGACTGTTTCTGTGGGACATTCCCCTCCAGAGCTTCACCCGCCGTGTCCCGCCCCCCAGCTTCCCAGGAGAGGGACCAGAGGGATGGATCCATCAGCGTTTATTCGGGCAGAGGAGCGTGGAATGGCCAGGAGTGGACACACAGCCGGAGTTCCCCGGGCGGAGCGGGGCTGTCAGGGGGGAAGGCGGCCCTAGCGGGGAATATGGGATGTGAGAGGGAATCGGGAAGGGTCCGGATGCCGGCAATCCCAAATAATTCCACAGGAGGGCAGCAGAGCCCGACGGATCGCGCTCGGAGCGGACGCCAGCTGGGAAACCTGCGGGATAGCACGGCACGGCACGGCCTGGCATGGCACGGCATGGCACGGCATGGCATGGCATGGGATAGGTACAGGCAACAGGGAAGGGGAGCCGAGATGAGGATAGTTTGGGGATAGGACTGGGGTGGGAATGCAGATAGGATGGGGATGCAATGATAGGTAGGGATAGGGATAGGGATAGGGATAGGGATAGGGATAGGGATAGGGATAGGGATAGGGATAGGGATAGGGATAGACACAACAACACAACAACATGGATCAGTGGGATGGGAAAAGGGATGGAAAAGATGTGGGATGCATCCTGACTCACAGCTGCAGGAAGATGACCTGCAGGCCTGGCTGGGAGCGAGTGTGGGCAGCTGAGCATGAAGGCAGCGTGGGCAGCAAGGCTGGTGGGACCACAATGGCCTCTCAGCTGGACACTGTGGTGATCCCTGTCTCCTCAAAGACCCTCCGGAAGGCAACCTGGAGGGACACGACGGAGCAGTGCCTCCAGCAGCTGCCCACCAAGAAGTAGATGAAGGGGTTGATGCTGCTGTTGATGCAGGCGAGCAGGAAAACCACCTGGGAGGACACAACACTGGGGCTGAGCTGCTGCAGGAAATTGGAGAGGCTGAGGGGCACTCCAAAGATGAGGAAGAAGAGCACAGTGAGGAAGATAACGACATAGAGCCTCTTAGGCTGACGTCTCTTGGAGCCACACTGGACCTTGATGAAGAGGATCACGTTGGAGATGACCATGGGTGGAGCAAAGATGAGGAAGCTGAGGGCGTACATGGAGATGAGAGCCACCCGGCAGTGCTCGTGCTCGTGTGACAGGCACAGGAAGGTCACCACGACCATGACAGCGATGGAGAGGGCCCAGAGCAGGGCACACACCACCCATGAGAGGCGCTGGGGACGGTGGCAGCGGTACCAGAGGGGGAAGAGAATTGAGCCACACCTCTCAATGCTGATGGCCGTCAGCAGGTACAGCCCCATGTTGTAGGAGAACAGCGACAGCAGGAGAAGGGACCTCAGGTACTTCAGGGACACGACAGTAGAGCAGGACAATTCCTCCAGCAGGTAGAGCAGGGAGGAGGGAACCATGAAGAGGAGGAAGGTGAAGTCAGCGACGGCCAGGTTGAGGATGTAGACAGTGATGGGGTTCCTGCGGATGTGGAATCCCAGGAGCCAGAGCACAGCCCCGTTCCCAGCCAGCCCACAGAGGCAGATGAGCAGAGTGACACCGTTTACAGCCACATCGGTGACATTGATCCCACAGGAATCATCTCCTTCAGTGTCCATCAGGGGAGGTGAGGCAGGTGGGGACGTCTGGTTCAGCTCCATGGTGGGAGGTGGGATGTGGTCCCCAGCTGTGGTCAGAGCAGAGGGGGGTTAGTGGGACCCCAGGGAATGTGAAGGGAGGGGGATCCCAGTGAGGTGGCACAACAGGGCTGGGGACAGGGAGGCCGTGGGATGGCTGGGAGTGAGGTGAGGGCAGAGGGAGGGTTGGACCAATCCAGTTATCCCAACTGAGGACAACCATGGGAGCGGTGAGAGGGGCTTTGGGGACATCCAGGGAGAAACAAGCAGTGCCCAGGGCTGGACTCTGGTCCCGATCCCCTACCTTTCCTTGGGGCCGACCTGTTGGTGTGTCCGAGCAGGGCACGCTCCCTCCCTCCGGTGCTCCTCGCCACGGTCTTCTCCAGTGAGGAAAACTGCAGTCTCCACGTCCTCAGAAGCTCCAAGCAGCCTGTTTGTCCTCAAATAAAGCTGCTTTTTGGGGCGTTTCTGCACAATCACGGGTCAGAACTGACAGCACTGGGCAGTTGCACACAGGCTGCCTCTTCTCCCATCAAAATTCTGTTGGTCTTGCGGGAAAGGAAATGTTTTGTCCGAGCAAATACCCCAGAGGACGAACACTGCAGCAGTTGCATCTCGCTGTGAAAGAATCTTGATGCTTTTAGGATTCAACCTGATATCTCATTAGACTGGTAATTGCCACCTTCCTAATTGTTTGATAGTGCTCCAGTCTCCCCTCCCCATCCTGCCCCGATGCTGGCATCCTTCTGAGATTGTTCATTACCGCGTGCATTTGCCTCCCAGTGTGAGAATCCCTCTCCACCGACTTCATCCTGCTCCAGGCCTGGGTGAGAATTTGGAATTTGTTGTCTGAGCCATCACTCTGGATTCTCTCCAATTGGTCTGGGGGCTCCAGAGCCCTCCTGGACCGGCTGGTACTCACTGAGAGAGCCTGAAGAGGCTGGTGGCAAAGATCTCCCCAAAGATCTTTAACTTTTAATTTTGATTTTGGTGGCAGATGGGGGGGCGGCAGGGGACAGCACACATGACCCCACATCCCTCCCTGCAACCCTACACAAGAAGCACCCATTCACCTCCACCAAAGTTTTGGGGTGGCAGAAGAGGGGAGGGGAGAGGCTCTTGGGCGCATCCAAACAGGGGCACGGGGGACATCACTGCTGGAATTGTGTGTCCCGGAGCAAAGCGGGGTGTCACAGCCTGTCCCACCCACGTTGGAATCACTAGGAAAAGACAGGAGCTGGGTGGCTGCCCCCTCACCCAGGCGCTGCTGACAGAGAGTCCGGCAGGGCCGGGCTCAGCATGGCACAGCACGGGTGTGACAGCCGGGCTGGCGGTGGCAGCGGGGCCAGGGCAGTGAGTCACCTCCCCGTGCCTCGCTCCACCCCTGGACTTTGCCTCCCGCGGATGCTCAGGGCAATAAACCCCAGGCTCGGAGGCGGGAATGGGGAGCCGGGGAGGGCACCGGGGTCCCACCCCTGGGGGCTGCGCTGTGCAGGGGGATCTGCACGAGCGGGATCGGGATGGGGAGGGGATCGGGAGCGGGATCAGGGGATGATGGAGTGTGCCTGAGGCGGCGGGCAGGAGTGCGAGGCAGTGTCACACAGGCAGGCAGGACACGCAGGTGGCAGTGTGACGCTTGTGCGCCGCGCGGACCTGCCGGGACAAGGAAGGTCACCTGTGCGCCAGGACACCTGTGCGTGTGTCCCGGCCACTGTCACCGCCGCGGCCACAGCCCCGGGCGGGCGGGCGGGCCCGGCGGGCGGGTGACAGCCGCACCCTGGAGCGGGCGGGCGCTTCCCGCCTCCCTGTCCCCATCCCTGTCCCCGCCGAGGCCACTCCGGCTCCGTGGCCCCAGCGGACACCCCCATGCAGCGGGAGCGCGGGGAGCAGAGCCCAGGAGCCCCCGAAACCGAGGTCAAGGCTGTCATCGTGGGGGATGGCGGCTGCGGGAAGACGTCGCTGCTGGTGGCCTTCGCCAAAGGGGACTTCCCCAAGGTACCGGGATGCCTGTCCCCTGGTGGGTGGGGGACTGTCCCTGTGCCTGCGGAAGCGGTGGCGAGCAAAGGGCGGTGGGACGGACACGGTGGCAGCAGCGGGGCCCTTTGAAGCGGGACATGGGGACAGGGGGACAGGGGGTGGCCTGACTGATGGGGGTCTGTGACACCTCTGCCTCGGAGTCACGGGGGGAAGCAGGGTTTGTCCCTCAGTGAGGGCACATAAGGAACTCAGGGAGTGCAGGGAAGGGGGGCAGCCACAGAGACCCCAGAACCCCTGTCCTGGATCCCCAGGTCCCCCTAGGGCATCCATGGGGATGGGGGACAAGGGTGATTCCCATGCCACTGCCCCAGGGAGGAAGCACCATTTCCCACTCCCTGTTTCCCTGCCTGTGCTCTGTTCTGTCCCCACTGGGGTCCCCTCTGTCGCTGCCCCCCACAGCTGCCTGTGTGACCTGTGTCCTGTCCCCTGCCAGGTCTATGTCCCCACCGTGTTCGAGAAGTACACGGCGTCCCTCCAGGTTGCCGGCAAGCCCGTGAAGATCCACCTGTGGGACACAGCAGGTGGGACAGCAGGGGACAGCCCGGGCTGTTGTGCCCCCCACTCTCCCACCCGGGCATTTTGGGCTGTCCCACATATGTGGTCATGCTTTGGAGGGCAGTCCCCCCCATGACCATGGCAGAGGGGGGGTTGACCCACAGCCATCCCCACAGATGTCACTTTCACGGTGTGTCACGGTTTCCTTCTCCACCCGGCAGGACAGGAAGACTATGACAGGCTTCGCCCTCTGTCCTACTCAGATGCCAACGTTGTCCTCATGTGCTTTGATGTCACCGACTCCAACAGCTTTGACAACATCCTAACAAAGGTAACGCAGCCCCAGGGGTGCTGCCTGTCCCCTGTCCCCATCCCTGGGTGGCAGGTGCCCATCCCAGGGTGACGTGTCCCCTCGCAGTGGTACCCGGAGGTGAACCACTTCTGCAAGGGGGTCCCGGTGCTGCTGGTGGGCTGCAAGACAGACCTGCGGCAGGACCAGGAGGTGCTGCAGAAGCTGAAGGACGGACGGATAGAGCCCGTCTCCCGCCAGCAGGTGGGTGTCACCTCCCGGTGGCACAGGACAGCGGGGTCCTGGGGAGGTGTGACTGTGTGTGTGTCCCCGCAGGGAGAGGCCATGGCCCGGCAGGTCCGCGCCGTGTCCTACATGGAGTGCTCGGCCAGGTACCAGGATAACGTCGGGAACATCTTCGTGACAGCCTGCAGTGCCGCCATCAGTGCCGCCCGCCGGAGGCAGCGCAAGGCGGGACCCAGGAGGGTCTGCTCCATCCTCTGAGCCCCCCCGGCTCGGCACAGCCCCCTCGGACAGCCACCGCTGTCCCCGAGCTCCGACCGCATCGCGGCTGCTGCCACACCTCTGCCTCCGCCACCGGAGTGCCGCTGCCAACCTCCCGGCCCGGGGCTGGCACCGCCGGTCACCATGGGGTGACAGCAGGAAAGCATTCCTGGCATGAACTGTCACGCCTGCATCCCAGAGTTCCTTTCCCGCTGGGGATGCCGGCGTCCCGTCCCTGTCCCACCAGGAATCCATCCGAGCGTCCGGTGCCAGCACCCCCTGCCAGCCGGGCTCTGGGGACACAGAACTGATTTGGGGCTCCCCTTCCCGCTGGCAGGCCAGCGCCGGAGGGTGACACGGCATGACTGCAGGGCCATCTTCTGCCATTAAAGTGAGACAAAACTCATCGGCGTGAACTGTCCCTGGGGCAGGAGCAGCCCCTGCATGGCCTGGGGGCCTCGGGGACTCCGGGTGGGTGTTGGGGACATGGTGTGGGTGCTGGGGACATGATGTGGGTATTGGGGACATGGGTGTGGGAGGGTGTTTGGGACATGGTGTGGATGTCAGGGACATGGTGTGGGTGTTAGGGTCCTGCCACGGGCGCAGAGTGGATGAGAGACCACCGAGATGGGGTCTCCGGCTGATTTTGGGTTGAGGTGCGTGTGAGCATGTGTCCAGGTGTGTCCAGGTGTGTGCTGCACATACAGATCTATAACCATATGTATAGTTACATATATTTTTTATATACGTACTGCTATATAATGTATATCTAACTATATAATTAATGTATAGCCATCCATATCACTATATTTATTTTATATATCACTGCATATATTTAGGCTATAGCTATCTGTATAACTATGTATAGTTTATAAAACACTGTTTATAGTGGATAACTAAGGAGCTGCACTAGTTGCCTAGGTGGATGCAGGTACCTGCCGGTGTCTCTGCATTCAGACCCCCATACAGGCGTGCAGAGCCGTGCGGGCGGCCGCGAAGCCCGCGGGGACAGCGAGGGACCTCACGGCGGGGCGTTTTGGGCCACGAACCCCCAAAATCCCGCCGAAGTTCCCCCTCTCCTGCCCCCCGCGCCAGGGGCGTGGCCACGCGGTGGAGGGGGCGCGGTCACACGAGGGGGCGTGGTCTGTGCTGGAGTGGGCGGGGCCGGGGCCGAGACGCGCGCGCGCGGGGCGGGGCGGGGCGGGGCCGGGCTGGGCAGTGCACGGCGCACGCGCGGGTCGCGGGGGGGCCCGTGCGCGCGGCGCGTGCGCGTGGCGTCGGTGTGTATGTGAGGCTCTGACGGGTTCAAAATGGCGGCGGCGGCTCCTGTGTGAGGAGGGGGAACCGCGTCCCGGCCGGGGGGCGGCGGCGCCGGGGGGGCACCGCGCGGGCGGGACGGGGCGGGCGGCGCCGGCGGAGCCCCGGCACTCGGCGGCGGGAGGGGTGCGGTGGTGGTGGAGGCGGCGGCGGCGGTGGCGGCGGGGGGACGCGGGCCGCGGCGGCGGGGGGCGGCCGGCGGGGCTGTCAGCGCCCGCTGCCCGCGCCGGGAGCGGCGAGGCCGGGGGCGCGGCGGGGCCGGGGCGCGATCGCTGCTGACCGGGGGGTTCCTCCTCCTCCGTCTGTTCTGTTCCCCCCCCCCCGTGCCGGCGGTAGAAGAGGACAAAGGCGCAGGAGAGACCTGGTGAGCACCGCGGGGTCACCGGCGACCCCCGAGTTTGTGCGGGGCCCCGGAGCGCGGCCGGGCGGGAGCGGGCGCGGGCGGCTCTCCCCTTGCCGGGCCCCGGGAGGCCGCGTCGGGAAGTTGAGGAGGGGGCGGCGGGTGCCGGCTGACAGCTCCCCGGGGACCGTCCCTCCCTCCCTCACTCCCGCCTCCCGTCCTGCCCTGGCGGGGGCGGGCTGGGGTGGCCCGGCGGGCCGGGGGTGGCCCCTTCCCCCGCGGCGGGGCCGGCGTGCTGAGCTCCGCTTGTCCGGTTGTTTATAAACAGAGTTCAGCAAGTGTGGGGAAACTGACTCCCTCGGCCCGGGCGGGAGTCCTGTGCCGTGGTTCCAAGGGAGGCAGGGGTGGGGAAGGTGCTGGCGGGACTGGGAGCGCTCGGCTGTCGAAGCCGGGGGTCGGGGAGGAGCAGGATGGAGCGAGTTCTCCCTGCGTGGTCGTAGTGGTTCTCTAACACTGCGAGGGGGATGGCGGATCCCCTTCCTCGATGCTGTTCCCCGATTCTCCTCCCCGAAGGTCTGACTTAGGCATAGTCCTGGGGATTAAGAGTCGTGCCATACCCAGGCTTTGGTTGGTTTCTGTCCCTTTAAAAAAAAAAAGTGTAGGTGCCATCTGACGCCCTGGGAGGTTTTCCCAGGTTGGTGTGTGGTGTCAGAAGGTGGCACATTTGGAGAGCTCAGCATTTAGGTCTCCTCCAGCCAGGAGTTAGATCCCTAACTGCTCCCCTGCTTGGGTGCTGTATGTAGGAGAGATCCCATATGCCTTCCCTGCTCATGGGACATATCCTGTACCACTGTAGTTTCTCCCAGGTGCCACGGTACAGGATATCCCAAGGCCAGTGATTGTGTTGTTTGCAGAAGTTGGCTCTCCGGTGTTTAATTTTGGAGAAGCCAGGGTTTGACAGCACCTTCCCTGGTTTTTATCCCACTGTGGGCCAGAGGAGCTGCTGGTGGTAGTGTGGAGCCAGGGTGGGAGACCTTCAGCTCCTGTTGTGTTACAGAAGAGCTGGTCAATTCGTTTACCCTGACATTTATTCTAAGTTAAAATAGGAGCCTTAGAGGTTGTGTGGGCTCATCCACTGGGTTCTCTCAGCCCCCAGGGCGGGGTGGGGTTGGCCCCAAGAGGAGAAGGGAAGTGAGGGGTGTGGGTGTCCCTGTGCCCTTTTTCACTGTTTGCCTCTGGCTTCCAAGGAGGAAGAGGACGACGACAGCAGTCCTGGCGTGTCCTTCTCGCTCTCCTCCGAGGAGTCGGAGATGGAGCCCGAGGAAGAACGGATCCGATACAGCCAGAGACTGGTCAGTAGTGCCCTTGGGACAATCCTGTTCCAGGCTTGGTTCTCTTGCAGCTGGAGAGGGGAAAGGCTTTTCCTGGCAGCAGGGTTGAAGCACCCAAACAGGCTGGTGGTGGATGGATGCAGCCTGCACAGAGGTGTGGGCTTGGCTTTGGTGGCTTTGTGGCTCCTTTTGTGTCACCGAGTTTGTCCTATTGAAGGGAATTTGGCTGCTGAGCTCTGGAAAGGGGGGTTGGAGGCTGAAGCTGGGGAAGGAGCTTTGGGATAGGAACATGAAACTGGTGTCAGTGTAGTTTCTGTCTCAACAGGTTTTTTTCTGTGTGTTTGTGACACAGCAGAGGACCTGAAACACTGTGTGTTACCAATCTTGATTTGAGTGGCTGTGAAAGCTGAGGGAACCAGCTCCAGCTTCAAGCTCCAGTTTTCCTGTGCCTCTGTCCCTTCCCAATGTTTTCTTCTGAAGGGAGCTGTTCCAGCATTCAGGTCCCAG
The DNA here is from genome assembly GCF_012460135.2 of Molothrus ater. Classification (NCBI taxonomy): domain Eukaryota; kingdom Metazoa; phylum Chordata; class Aves; order Passeriformes; family Icteridae; genus Molothrus; species Molothrus ater. The sequence continues at coordinate 8,860,827 of NC_050483.2, forward strand.
TCAGGCCCTGTCAGGAGCTCTGGTGTTTGTGCTGGGACTGCCTGAATCCAATGGTCTGGGAATTGGGCTGTAACTGGGAACAGCCTGGGAGCAACTGCTCTTAGAGTCTGAGGTGATATTCCCAGAGATCCCAGGGAGGGAGGGAAGCTGCTGTGTCTCCCACGCTGTTTTGAGGCAGTTGCAAGCCCCCAGGGAGGGCAAGTGGCAGCTCTGTGGTGGAGTCCCTCTCTGAGTCACTGCAGTACCCTCACCTTCAAGGTGCTGCCCATAAAGGTGAATCTTTATCCTTTAATTCTCTGGAATCATTTGGTGTGAGGCTGTGTGATTCTTGGCATTAAGCTCTGTCCTCAAGATGAGCAGTTCTGGGTGCTGGGGAGTTCCCCAGTGCTTTGGGGGATGTTTTAATTTGGCATCAGTGCAGTCCCACCTCCTCCCTCATTTATTCCCACAGCTGTGCAGGATGCAGCTCAAGGTGCTGGTTTGACTGGGGAGGGATCCAGGACTAACCCAAAACATCTGGATAAAGATGTGGCAGGTGAAGGGGGCTATCAGCCAGGAACTTGTCAGTTGAAAAATGCTTATCATCTCTCAAATGAAAATCAGGAGGAGTTGGTGTCCTGGTGCAGGTGGGCCATGCTCCAGCAGAATGTGCTAAGCTGGATAAATGCCTGCAGGCTGATGAGCTCCGTGCTTAAGGGGTTTGGGAAGGCACATGGGCAGCAGGGTGAGGCTCACCTGGACTTGTGTGGCCTCGTGTGCTGTCTGTGCTGGCCTGAGGCCCAGGGAGGAGGCATGACCCCTGTGTGGTGGGTGAGGCTTAACTCCTACCTCCTGCCATGCTTTTCCTGGAAACTTCCAGCTCATTATGTGTTCCTGCTGTGTCAGTGACACTCTCTTGCTGAAGGACCCTTAAAAGATGATTATTTTTCTTCTGTAGAGCATGATTTGACTTACTCGAATATCCCATATATGCCTTGGACTTGGGAGCTGGGTTAGTAGGCCTAAGTAGGGAAGCAGTGAGCTGGTGGTACAGTGTGTTTCTCCTGCTGTCAGCTGTGTTTCTGGTGTGTGACTGGGGCTCCATTAGCAAAAAATAAATGTATTTTAAAAAACCAATCCAGGTGTGATAGTAGTTCTACCAGCCAAACAACCTGAACCAGAACAGTTTATGGTGGTGCAGGAGCTGAATTAATTGTGTGGTTTGATGGTGCCAGCTGAGATGGCAGAGGCAGTTTGTTCTCTGGTGTGTCAGGTAATCACACTGACAGCATCTTTTTCCTGACTAGTTTCTCTTGGGACATAGAGGAAATCTTGAGTGTTCTGTGTTGTTTTATTTAGTTTGCACTAATGTTGCCTTCCCCTGATTCAACAAAAATCTGATGTGTGTCTGTTTTGCGAATGAATTTATCAGTGTTGGTGAAAGATCTGGGTTTGGAGGAGAGTTTCACCTCTGCTTCAGGTGTGGTCACACTCCTGCAGGAATTCTCTGCTGGGTCACACATGCCTGTGTGGCACAATGACACTTTGATTGGATGGGCTGCACTGCCCTAACTGTACTTTCTTCCTAGTTCAGGCTCTGCATCCATGACTCCCAGGATAACACAGGCCTGGGTGAGGGCTCTGGACTCAGGGATATCTTGGGAGGATGTCTTGCACCCATCCAAGACCATCTGTGGGAGAAGCTGTGTCCTGGTGAGCTCTGGGAGGCTCACACAGGCAGTGGGTGATGCTGAATGTGGAGAGGACACAGAGGAGCAAGTTATGGGCTATCCATGCTCCTCACCCAGAGACTGGGAGCAGTGGAGATGGGACTTGCAGGGACTGTGGAGTAGTTTCCTGCTAATTCTGTGTGAGTGTTGTTCTGCCCAGCTCCGTAACGAGGCAGTTCCTGGGGCTTGGGCTGAGGTTCCAGCATTTCAAGCTGGAGTTGTGTGTTTTGCAGGCCCTTAACTGAGGAGCTGAAATGCTCTATTGTGTCCTCAGCCTGAGTGACAATCCAGCCCTGGCACTAACAATGCCACGGTCCCTCTCTGAGACTTGGAAGTCTTTGCTGGCTGTCACTGGGTGGTTGCACCCAGCCCATGTCACACCAGGCTGTTGGGCTCCCCACAAGGAGCCTAGACTCCTTAAAGGCTCTGGAGAAAAAGATCCAATGGCCTGCTGCTCACAGAGGCTGCCTGCCCTTCTGCAAAGCAGTCCTGCCATATTCCTGGGTGCTGGAAGTGTGAGGAAATCTCACCTTCTGCCTGCTCCAGGGCTCATTTTGGCAGGCCTGTGCTGTGAACTGAGACTAGCAAGGCCCTGTGAATTGTAAGCTGGGATTAGCACATTACCACAGTGCTGCCATGTGCTTGCAGTGACAATGTTCAGGGTGAGATATGAAGGGCAGCAACGCAGGATCACTTCAGAATGACTTGGGAGCACAGCAGGGGAGTGCCATTATCCAAAGGACAAATCCTGCTCATCACAGCCTTCCCAGCAGTCTGGATCTCAGGGTGTGGTTCCCAGTTAGGATTGCTGGGGTGGCAGAGCTGGTTGAGGAGGTTTTTTCCCTCTTTCAGTGAGTGCTCCGGGAGTTGATGGCCCTGAGGTGAACATTGCCTCAGGGAATTGTGGATCATGCCCTGGATGGAAGTTGGCAGGGGGGAGGCACAGTCCCAGCTGTTGTCTGTGCTGGGGTAGTGAGCAAACCTGTGGGGCTGGAACTCTGAGATGGGGAGACAGGGTGGGGTAGGAACCTCTTAAACTGGCTCTGCCGCTGGAGAGAGCCTGAGGAGGAGCCTCGCCCTCCCTGGGGGCTCTGTGGGCTGAGCCACAGCTCCTGCTGGGGGTGTTGGGCCCGAGTGACCATCCCTGGCTGGGTGCAGTGTCACCCTTACTTTGGCTGTGGGCAGAGTTGTGACACCCATGAAGGGAAGCAGGAGACCTAAGTGCTGTGGGTGCTGGAGAATTAGGGAGGTGAGAGGGAGCTGGGGAGTGCAGTGCTCTATCCCATGGTCTGAGGCAGTTTGTGTCCTGCCTTAGCACTGCCCTGCCCTCTGGTCAGATCCTTGTGTGAAATTTGAGAGGAGGCTCTGCCTGTCCCTACCAGCCAGAAGCAGAGGCCTCTCCTGTAAACAGCAGTTACCAAACCTGCCCTTACATGTCTGTGTCCACCCTGAGAGAGTTCAGATGGGCTTTGCAGCATGTGCAGCCATCAGCTGGGGGATGAAGCCTGGGGAGTGTGCAGGACAAGGTTTTTCTTACAGCCCTGTGTGCTATGGAGTGATCCCAGCTCAGCCCATGCCTGAGGGATGGCACTGCTGGCTCTGACCAGTGCCCTGATTCCCAGCAGCTGGAATCTTGTGGTTTCCAGCTTGTTTGTATCCTTTCTGCAGGATGGATGGGGTGATAGTTCAGGACACAAGTCCTGCAGGAAGGCCCACACATGTTGACAGGACACTTGTAACAGTTTTTCTCACAGGATAGGAATAAATTGAGGGATAAATGGCTTCAAAGCTGAGGGAGGGAGGTTAGGGGGAGCAGGCTGTGGGCTGCCTGTGTCAGGTAAGATAGGAAAGAGGAGGATGCAGCTTCCTACCTTTCCTGTGTTGCTCCATCTTGAGTGTTTCACAGTATCCCAACAGTGGGATGCAAGGAGCAATCCCATCAGGTTCAGCCCAAGTTCTGGTTTGTCCTGTAAAGCTGCTCACTGCCAGGTAATGATCCCTGCAGATTGCTGGTGTTTGTCACCCCCAGGTACTGGGAGGGGGTGACAGAGGCCAGTCCTGCTGCATGCTGGCTTTCCCAGGGCTGCTCCCACTGATCTGGGACTCACATGAGTGCACTGGGGTGACCCTGCCTGTGTTGCTCCCTGCAGACACTGAGCATGGGATGAGCCCCAGGCACTGGGTGAGAATTTGGGTGTTTTTACATCACCTGCTCCCTCTTCCCCACATTTGAAATGTGACACTAGCAATTCCTGTCAAGCCAAGCTCCTTCCTGGAGTTCCTCTGTGCCCTGTGTGAAACGCAGCCTGGCCAAATGTCCCTGGTCTGCTGGACACACCTCAACTGCCCAGTCTAGACAGGACCTGGGCAAGGGGGGTAATTAATCTCTCCCACATGCCTCAAACTGGAGGCACTACAAATGAGTCATTCCAAATGACCCAGGTGTAATAAATGAGCTCTAAATAATTCAGGGGCTGTTCAGATTTGGTCTGGGCAGGGCTTTGGTGGAAGCTAGCAGCTACTGAAGGCTATTCTTGGAAAGCTTTAGAAATCCCTGTGAGCATTTAGATCCTGCCAGATGCGTGACTGTGCTGGTCCCTGGGAGAATATGTCCCTGAAACCAAGTGGATGCTGTTCCCTGTCAGCAGAGAGGGATGCAGGAGGTAAATATCTGCTGGATTCTTACTGTCCCAAGCCTGGCTGTGCCCTGAGTGTGTCCTGGAAGTTGCAGTGCTGACTAAGCAAGGAACCAAACACCACAGAAGTACTTCAAGTTACCTGTGAGTTACCAAACAATCTCTGCAAGGCTTCATTTACATTCCTATAATAAGCAGGAATAAGTTTTCCCAGGGTTATCCCAGCTGGAGGTGACTTTGACAAGTCAGGAGAGCAGTCCCTGTGCCCCCAGTGCCTCTTTAGTGATGTCAGGAGGCACCCAGATGTACAGGTCACTGGCTGGGTTTGGGGGAGGAAGGACACATGTGGGAACGTGGTGATATGCTGAGAGTGTGGAGAAACAGGGTGCTGCACTCATCTTGTCCTCTGAAAATGTATAAAGGAAGCAATTCCCTTCAGGATGAGATCTCTGCTGCTGAGGGAAGAGTGTTGGTGTTTCCAGAGGAGGAAATGATGGCTGAGCCTTTAGAGGCTGTGAGGAACTTTGGTGTTGTTCCTCCCTTTGCACAGTGGCCTGCACTCCCTGTGCTGCTGATGCTCCCTGTTTACCTCTTTTCCCAGTTCTTGGCAACCAGGGGGGGAACATCCATAGCTGGCTGTGGCTGTTGCTTTCTGCCACTTGAGGTGGTTCAGGTGAACCTGGTGACGAAGTGTATCCTGGGAATCCATGGATATGGGTGGAGAGGAGGTGGAGCTGTTGGACAGATCTGTCCCATTCCTGTGTCCATGCTTGTGCATCTCTGTTGCTGTAGCAACAGCCCTGGGAGTAAACAGCAATGAGCTGGCTTTCCAGGGATTCTGAATCCCTCTGGAAGTTCCAGGAACTTGGACCAGAGAAGTTCTTGGGCTGAGATCCACTCAGGGTTGCAGGGTGGTAGATTTTCAGTATTTTAGCCATTGCCCTGTACACGTAAGAGTTTTAATAAAACTGCTCCCAACATTCTTTTAGGTCAAGGAGGAGGCTCTATGAGCTTTGTTCATGCTGGTATCCTGGGCTGGGAGCTGAGTGCACAATCCTGTTGTGCTTTAGCCAGCCCTGACAGAGTTTGGGAGAAAATACCACTTGAGAAAAGTCCTCCTTGTTCTTCCACGTATCCCTGGCTCCTGGGAGCTGTAATCTTGGGATAGAGCTGAGGCAGCTGGAAGTGGAAAGGAGAGGGCTGGCAGTGCATGCTCCTTTAAGGTCAGGCTGCCTCAGTGTCTTTAATTTGCTGTGCATAAATATTTCCATGTGTCACTGAGCCCCTTTGCCCCATTTGGAGTAAGGAAGGGACGAGTGCTGGGCTCCTTATGGAGGAGAGGGGGAGGGAGTGTGTGCAGGGATGGTGTAACAGCACAGAGTCCAGAGGAAATATCCTTCCTAGTAGCTGGATTCCCACATTGTGCATGTTCCTCCCAATGGCCCTGGGTTGTTTTCCCTCTCCCTGAGCATCCTCAGCCCCATAGCCTGCAATGCAGCCAGCCTGCTGCTATTCCCTTTAAAAAACAGTGTCAGCTGAGCAGGAATTGCAGTGCAAACCTCAAAGCTTCCTGCGTTTTTGTTACTCCAGTACTCCTGTAGTCCGGCTTCTCTCAGGCTGGGTGATGGGACAGAACTGGCAACAGATTTTGACAGAGCTTGGGTTGGGACACTGAGAAATTCGGAGGGTGAGCACTTCCCTCAACAATAAAAAAAAAAAGATAAAAAAGTCCAAGCTAGCCCTGTGATCTCTCAGTGTGCTGGAGACAGAGAGATCCCCAGCAAGGACTGGAGTCACTCAGGGCTGTCCTGCTGCTGCTGCATCAGCTGCACCTCTGAGTGCATATGGCTCTGTCTGTCCCTTGTCCTGGGTCTCTGCCTCCTGGTCTGTGTGGACTCAGTGGTGGGAATATGGATTAAATGTGTATCATTTTCAAGCCAGCCTTTTTTGGAGCAGTTTGGTCTATTTTGTTCCATTTGGGGGGAATCTGTTGCCTTCCTGCACAAAGCAAAAGGAGGAGCAGAGCCAGTACTGCTCATCTACCTCACTGCATAGGGCACGTGCTGGGGACACCTGACAGGGAAAGGGCTCCACACAGGGTTTTTTCCTTGGATTTCTACTGATTGGGAAGGGGTGGGATGTAATTTAAGGGGTTTTCTCAGTCTTCTCCAGAAATGAGAGAGTTGAATGCCAAAGGATGGCTTTTAGCACTGAGGGTCAGCGTTCAGCCTTGAGATGGTGTGTTGAAGGTTTGATGGTCCTTCAAGAGCTTCTCCAGGCTTGCATGGAATCCAGGCAGGAGTTCTCCTGATGCCATGGCTGGTGGTGGAAATGGGCAGTCCGGGTGTTAGCAGTGCCATCAAAGCCCTTTGGGACAGTGGCTGTGTGTGACACAGGCTGCAGGTGACTGGAGTGAGGAGCTGTATCCTTTCCTAGGAGCAGCGCTTCCTTTTTGGGACTGCTGCCAGAGCTGCCCATCTGTGATCTGATCTAGCATGTTCCTCTGCCTCGTGGTTTTGCTGCTGTGACTGGTCAGTGTGTGGTTTGGGAGCAGCTGTGGAGCTCTGCCTGGCCCCTCCATGCTCCTTCCCCACCTGCCTTGCTCCAATTCCTCAATTATTCCTCGTGTATGTTCGATTTTGTAACCCAAAAGTGCAAACCAAAGCGTTCTCCCCGGTCATCCTGAAATGCTGCCAGACTTGCTCGTGATAGGAATCCCTCCTGGAGCTGGGAAGCCTGGAAGGGCTCCAGTTTTGTGTAGATCCTGTTTGCTCCTCAGCCTGGTGCTTTGAGTCTGTCTTTGTCCAAGGATGTGCCACCTGGGATCCACCCCTTCAGCACCAGGTTTTGAGAGAAATGGGAGGTGGTGAGGGGCACCAGCTTAACCTGAGTTAAGCTCAGTGGTTCCTCTTGTCCTGGGTCTCTGCAGGGGATTGTGCCTGTTCTTTAGATCCCAAGTGGTGCCTCCCATATCTGGGGGAGCAGGGAGTCCAGGGTTGAAGGTGGGAGAGGCACAGAGGGCAGGAGCCTGCTGCCGCTGTGCTGTGCTGGTGCTCCAGAGCTCAGAGCCCAGCCCAGGAGCTGAAGTGGGAGGTGCAGGCTTGGAGGGTTGGAGGGGAGAGGGATATAGAAAGGAAAAGCTCTTGTGCTTAAGATAAGCAGTGACCTGGCAGGCTGCTGATTGGGTGTCATAATCTTGGTGCCTTGGTTCTTCACACTCTATCTGGAAACACTGGCAAGGGAGGATCTTCCCTGCATAGCCCGTTCTGGCATTGGCACCTGCTGTGCCCTGGGTCTGTCTGATCACAGCCGGGCTGCTTCCCTGCCTGTCCATCCTCCTGTCAGGCTGCCTTGTGTCTTCCTGGAGAAATGGATGTTGTTCTTCCCACTTTGCCACTGCTGAAATTGCTGGGGATTCTCAGCACAAGGTCTAAGAGACAGAATTCTGGGCTTGCCTCAGGTACTCGCCGGAGATCAGAACACCCATTGAGAGATTCGAATGTTGCAGGTCTGGATTTATCTAGGCAAGAGCCACAGTTTGCTGTAAAAACATGTGAGAAGTTAAATTCCTTAACTGAGGAGAGTTGAGCTGGTTGATTTATTATCAATTTGGGTGCATTTCAGCAGAGTAAACCTGCAAAGGGATGGGGTAAGGAAGAAATGGCTCTGGTAGATCACACTGTTCTATGGATACACTGGGAGCCAGGGAGAAGTTAAAACCTGCAACAAGGGGATTTTGGGATTGGAAATGGAGGTGAAACTTTCCTGCATTCTTCATGTCAAAGGAGTAGAAGAGAGTTGTGGGAGGCTTCACACAGGCAAACTGCTCTGGAAAGACAACAAGCAGAGGGAGAGGAAAAGTGAGAGGGGTGCTCTGGTCTCCTGAGGGGGAAGGAGCTGTGGCATAGCAGGAAGAGGTTCCTGGTGACTGGGAGATGGAGCTGAGGGAGGGGATGGCAGCAGACAGGACAGGAAGTGACTGAAATACTGTGGTGTGTGTTGGTTGTTGGTTTCACTCTTTAAATACATGAGGCTCTTTCAGCAAAAGGACGGCTTGTTCTTTTTTTCAAATGTGACCTTGTACTCGTTCTTCCCTCAAAAAAACCTCACAGGAGAGGAGTTTTCTGGCTCTCTTCAGCTGACTGTCAGCTCCTTTGCTGTTAGAGGGAGCTGTGCTCCATGGAGGCAGCGCTTGCTGATGGAAAGAGGTTTCCAAGGAAGGGTTTTGGAGAGGGCTCCTGTGGAGATTCGTGAGGCGCTTTCCCTGGAATCCCTGGGTGAAGGAGAATGCAGGTGAAAGAATCAGAATAGAAGGGATAGCTGTCAGCAGGATTAATATTCATGCTTCCTATTTCTTCCATTAATTGAATGGTACCCAGGAGGGTCAGAAAGAAATGGTGAAGGACAGCTATCTTAGGTGGGAGTTGCTGGCTGTCTGATCTTGGAGGATGAATAAAGTGCCTTTATCTTGACCCTGCCTGACACAGAGAGAAAAGGTTTGGACCACTTGTCAGTTCTTCCTTAGTAAAACTCTCAGCAGGATGAAAAATGCCTGAATCCTAAGAGAAAGCTGGGAAAACAGAGTGATATTTAAATATTGCTGCTTAGTACTGAATGCTGAGGTTGCCCTACAGATATGTAATGTGCCTGACTCTGTGCCCTTACTTCTCTGGAGCTGAACTTCACCCAGAACGTTCTCACAGGTGGCAGTTTTGGGGACATCTGCTGATCTCATTTTGGGAAGCTGTGTCCCTGGCTGAACTGGTTGATACTGGAAGGTCTCCCAATAGTGGAGTCACTCCCAGGAAGAAGCAGTTCTGGTCTAGGAGTCCAGGACTGTGAGTTGCTGATGTTCTCTGGGTGGGCTGTAGGAATGTGCTGGGAAGGGATACTCAGCCAAGCCCCGTCCCTAGCACAGGCTGTGGGACAAGGGTAGCCAGCTCTTCCTGGGAAGAAGTCAAACTTGGTGCTGTCAGGAGGATTGGCACAGCTCTGTGTGTGCAGTAGTGGCAAGGTAAGGTTGGCATTAGCTTCTCATGACTTTGCAGGTGTCACCTGTAGCCAGTTAATGATCCAGGCAGCAATTTCCTGTGTGGCTCATCAGAAGAAAGGGGGTTTTGGAGCATCCACTGAGCACATCTGTCCTCCTACAGAGACCCAGTTTGGGGACATGGGGTCTGTGGTTTGTGTCACTGTGCTGTGAGGAAGCTGCAGACTCCAGGAGGGGAAGACTCCCGCAGATGCTGCCTCTCCCATAACACATGCCTGGAAGCACAGAAGCCCTTCCTTCCTCCTGCCTGCTCTGGGGCCCTGAAATATTGTTTTTCCCCACCCTCCCAAGACAACAATGACTTGAAAGCAGTGTGGCCCCGGCTGGGTCCGATGGGATGGGAGCTGTTTGCATTGTGCTTTTGGGTCCTCAGCCACAGCTGGGATCCTGCTCTCCTCATGCTGGGCCAATTAGGAGGCCAGACTCTTCCCTGCCCATGGGAACAGGGCAAAGCTGATCTGCCCGGGAGCTGGAGGGGGTTTGTGGCTGATGCTTTGCTGATGACAGGAGCAATAGACTTTGGAATTTGCTCGGCTGGAGGACACAATCCCCTTCCTTCTGTGTCTTGCATCCCTGTTTCCTCATTGCAAAGGGATTCAAGTTTAAGGTGTTCCTACCTGTTTCCCGGTGTTTGCACTTCTGTGGTGTGGCTGCCTTATCGCGGAGTGGTTTGGGTTGAAGGTTCCAACCTGTTTGCTTTGGAGGCTGTGCTGTGAAGGAGATCTGGGAAAAGAGTCTGAACAGGGTCTTGATCCCACAGTGCATCTCCAGCATCCACCCATGGCACCAGTAGGATCCGAATCAGGCCCAGCCACGTGGTCACATTTCTGTTGAATGAGCTGCTCTACACAATCCAGAGCTTGGCTTGGTGCCACTTCCAGAAGGACTGACAATGCCTGGTCATCATGTCTGTGGCTGGAGCTGCATTCCAGCCTGGATATCCCGAGATTTGCCCTCAAATGGGGCTCACCTGAGTTCCAGCCCAGTGCAGTAACCCCTGCTCCCGGTTAAGTGTAGCCAGGGGAGTCAAATACAGTCTATTAAGGGACTGGTTTGGACATAGCCTCTTCTTGCCAGATTTTCCATGCCAAAACTTTTCCTCCCAAAAGGTGAGGTTTTGAATCCAGCAAAGACAAAGGAGCTGCTTTTCCCTCTAAAAGTGAGTGTCTGGAGTAAGGGAGCAGGTCAAAAAGCAGCCTGGTCCTGCAGTGAGCAGGACCCACTTGATCCCAAAGCAGCTGAGACCACGGACTGCAGAATCCTCCCCTTCATTGTGCACATCCTCTCTCTGACAGAGAGCTGCCTGCTGGGATGTGTAGTCCTAGACTTGCCTCGGATTGGGAAGAGTGAAACGTGGGTGATGCTGGAAGGTGATTCACATCCTTGCCTGGCATAGGTGTGCCTTGAATTTCACTGATGTGGTTTAGTAAGGAATAGGATGGAAGTGGGCCTTTACCCAAAATGCTGGGTTCTTTAGGAAAAGCTGAGTTTGAGGATTGCTCCACAGGCCAGACCCCTCTCTGCTCCGTACCTTCATTTTAAAGCTGAGTACCACACAGGCTTCATGGATTCCATGATTTTTAAGGATAAGTGCGTTATGAGGTGGGCTAATCGTCCATTATAACACAGTCATAACGCCTCTGTATCTCTAACTTCAAGTTCTGATGCATCCCCTTGGAAGGGCCAGTCTAGGTTTAAAGGCAGAGTGAACATTTGGGAGTTGCAGTTTTTGGTGTGTGCAGCCCAGCCTTAGCAATGTGAAAATCCAAGTGTTCCCAAGGAATAGGTCATTTCTGCTGGTGCCACTCCCATGTCTGTGCTTTTTAAATGCATTTTCCTGCCTTTATACAAATATTTCTGTAAAAACCCATAAGTAAAGTGACTTTTTGTATTGCTAAAAACGGGGAGATCCCACTCATCTTTAGTGGATGGTTTAAGACAAAGGACAGCAGCCCTTTTCCAGATTGTTTAATCCTGGGGGCCATTGGACAGACCCTGGCTGCAGGATCCTGAAGACTCTGCCTGAAGTGCCCCATTCAGGAGCAGCCAATTGTTCGTGCCTGGCTGATGAGGTGTTTGTGTCCCAGTCGCTCAGGGTTTTGGTAAGGTGGTTGGAAAGCTGAGCATCGTCAATGGGCTGTGAACAATGGCTGAGTGACTCTGTCTTGACGGCAGGGGAACTCCTTGTGCATCCATCAGCCTGCTTGAAACTGGGAGTTAAAATTAAATGTTGGAGGGGGTGGGGGAAAAGCCTTTTTTTGTGTGTGTCCCTATGTGCTCCTGCACTGGTTCATCTAATTAATCTAAAAAAAATATTTAAAGCAGTACTTCTTTGCCGAGGGAGTTCATTCCTCTTTCTCCAGTGAGGTTATGGCAGGCTGGTTCTGGTGGCATTGCTGGGGATGTGACACTGCCCCTCCCTACTGCAGGCAGGTGCCAGCAGCTGTGTCACCTCCTGCCCCATCCCGTCTCTGGCTGTCTGCTGGCCCAGCAGTTGGTGTGCACGCTTGATAAAGGGAACATCCCTCATTAGGGGAAGGCAGCTTGGCTAATTCAGAGCAGGTTTGCCTTTTATCTGAGGGGATTTCGGGAGCATTCCCACGCAGGGCTCTGCTCTCTGGCCAGGTGGCCAGCAGCTGGGCACAGTAATTTCTTCCAGATCCAGCAATGCCAGAAGAGGATGTCTGTCAGGAATCCCTGTACAGATGTGCTTACGAGACCCTCTAAGAAAAGTGTTCCTTCCATTCTGCTATTCTTCTCCACACAAACAAGAGAATAGACCAGCTTTCTGTGTACAGGCACAGCCAAAGATGAAAATTTCAGAGTCTTTTTTCTTTTTTATCATTGGTGTTCTGGCAGAGATTTAAACTCACAAGTGTCTTTACCGCCAGTGGACCAAAATACAGATGCACCTGTAAAAGCAGGAAACTGATTCTTTGTTCTTTGCCTCTGTTACACTAAACTCTCTGCCCTCCTCCCGTATTTCCATTTTAGAATTCATTAGCAGTGATTATCTGTCTCATACAGCCCAATTAGCACAAATCTGGATGGAGGAGGGGCAAAGCTGATGTTTCCGTGGTATGTTTTGGGTTCAGGACAGACCTGAGCTCCCCTAGAGGCCGCGGCTGAGCTGTGTTAGGTTGGGATGAGGCTCTGGTTGTTCCTCCTGCTCCATAGCTTCACTTCCTGGTCCATAACTTCTCCCTTCCCGGTGTTCTCCCCTCAGCGTGGCACGATGAGGCGGCGTTACGAGGACGACGGCATCTCCGATGATGAGATTGAGGGGAAGAGGACGTTCGACCTCGAGGAAAAGCTGTCCACCAACAAGTTCAACTCCACTTTCGTGGTCTTCATGGAAGGCAAAGGTTTGTCTTGGGGCTGTTGGTCCAGGGAGTGTGTGTGGGGAATGGCATGGAAGCTGCTCACTCCGGAGAGCATGGAGCCGATGTGCAGCTTGCTGGGACACGTGGCAGCCAGGAATGGGAGGGTTTGCCTGGGTCAGCACCTGTAATTGCAGCCACGTGTCTACCAGATCCTTAATTCAAGGACTGTGTGGGATGTCTCCCCTTGCTTTCAGCACGCACACGGCTCCGTGGGATGGCTTTTCATCACATAGCCCCTCATGAGGATTTACTGGGAGGGACGAGTGCCTCTGCAAGGCATCTCTTGCTTGGCTCTGAGCTTCCTAGGGAAGTGAGCACCAAAATCCAGGCTGTTCACCTGTCAGGAGCAGTCTGTTGGAGCAAACCCTCCTTAGGGGCCCTGTCTGAGGCTTGTCAGCAGCACACACCCTGCTGCGTCTCAGAACTGCTGCAAAGGAGTTCCAGGATTTCTGAAGGAGTGTAGAAAAGTGAGGAGCAGGGTTGGACTAATGACCTCCAGAGAACCTTTTCAACCTGAGCATGCCTATAATACTCTGAAGGAGTTTCTCCTAAACCTTCCCTGTTCTTGTCTCCCCACACCAGACTTCACAGTTGAGTACATCCAGCGGGGTGGCCTGAGGGACCCGCTCATCTTCAGGAGCTCGGACGGCCTGGGGATAAAGTAAGTGCTGGGAGCATGGAGTGGTGGGTGACTCTGGCCCAGATCCTTCATCTCTCCACACTCTGTGGGATCTGCTCCTGGCTCTGCTAGGCTGGTTTGACTGTCGTGTCCACGCTGTTATTTATGTGCAGTGGACAGAGAAAAATATCTTCCAGCTCAGTTATCCCCTTCTTCCTAGTCTGTCTGGACTGAAAATGAGAGGACTGAATTGGCTGTAGGTGATCAGAATTCCACCAAATGTCTGGAAAGTCCCACTGCTGCTCTGATGCAACATCTGGCTGGGTTTCTTTCCTAGTAACATAGGCATCTATTGCCAGAGAGTCAAACAATTTGTAGTATTTCTGGCATTTTCCAGAATTCCAACCTGATTTTCCGAACTTCTCAGCTGCTGTCTGCCTCTCTTGCTGCAGTACATCCATTGAGGTTTGCAGCTCTAAGTGTAAACTGGGTCAGTGGTTTTGGGGTTGATTAGAGGAATAAATGATCCCTCACAAACTTTCAGAGCTAGTACCAGCAGCATTGCTCCAAAGTCCCTCAGCCATGAGGTTCCATGGCTGTGAACAGATAGGTGGCATCTCATCCAGTAGGCAGGATGTTCTTTGCTGGAGTGAATTGGGTAGGAAGTCATGCCAGTCTCAGTCTAACTGCTGGGTGACTTGGGAGGGTAGAGATTTAATACTGGGTATTACAGTGTGACTGAAACTGGATTTCTCCTGAGCTTTTGGATATTTCTCTGGGTCAAGAGCTGTTCGAATGGCTGCCAGCCTGCTCTGCCTGTGACAGCAGTGTTTGTACAGAGGAGGGTGCCAGTACAAACATTGGAGTGGTTCTGCTGTGTCAGTGGAATATACTGCGTGTCCTGCTCTGGCCGTGCCTTTGGATTGGGATAACTCACACAAGCAGCATTTAAAACAAGAGATGGGATTGCTTAGTTCAAGGCCTCCTGGCTCCTTTGCTAGAAGTCACTGTACAACAGCTCTGGAGATGGTACATCCTGTTCCCAAGCCTGCTTCCCAAGCCAGAAGTTTGTCCTAGTGTTTCACCCCAGTCCTGTGCCCCCAGAGATCCTCTTCCATGGCCTTCTCCAACACCAAATGAGCACAGATGTACCTTTAGGGTGCCAATTCCTGGGTCACAGAGTGTGCAGCCAGAAGCACTTGATGGTCTTTTTAGCCAGATGTTTGTCCCACAGGATGCCAGATCCGGATTTCAGCGTGAACGATGTGCGGCTGTGTGTGGGTAAGTGTCCAGAGCCGCCCTGCACTCCCTTGTGTGGTTGGGGTCTTTGAGGATCTCACCCCCTGGAGTCCGTGGGGCACAGGGACAGTTCAGTGACGTGTCTGTCACTGTGGCAGGGAGCAGACGGATAGTGGATGTGATGGATGTGAACACGCAGCGGGACATCGAGATGTCCATGGCGCAGTGGGCGCGCTACTACGAAACACCAGAGGAGGAGCGGGAGAAACTCTACAACGTCATCAGCCTGGAGTTCAGCCACACCAAACTGGAGAACCTGGTGCAGAGACCTGCTACGGTGAGTGGGGCTCTTCCTCCCCAGAGATCTGCTTTCCCTGGAAATCTGGAGGTGAGGTGGCATTGGGATGTGGTAGAAGAGGAGCTGCTCAGAACGCGTGTGGGCCCAGCAGGGATGTCAGTCTGGAAGCTGCTGGAGCTGATCTCCTAGTCAGGCTGTGGTGTCCACGGCCAAGTCCCTGGCATGTCACTCTGTGGAGAGATAGCCTGTTTGTTGGCTGTCAGCAGTTAAAAACATGGAAGTCTGAACTCTGCACAGTGTGGCAGGGAGGGTTCCTGATGCAAAATGCTGAAATCTCTGAGGGCAGAGGAGGCCAAGATTGGAGGTGTGCTGGAAGAGGGGCAGGAAGCTGTTTTGTGCTGGGAAGATGAGTTGTGGGAGGTGGGATGGATGGGATGAACATCTTGAGCTACCTCTGCAGTCAGCAGAGTGGAAGTGGCAGCTGTGTGGGGTCAGTTACTTCTCTCTGTTAACTGCAGAGGGAACCTCAACATCTCTGGCTCTCCTGAAGTTTAGAGAGTTGAATCTCACCCCTAGGAGATACCGTCTGGCATATTTTTTATGGAAGTCCAGCAGTGGTATCTGAACACCTGATCCTAATTGCTTTATGTGTGGGACTGTCCCAGTAGCACTGGGAAAGCTTCTGGGTGTGGAGAGGGACCAAAAGGGGATTTGCCAGCCTGGGATAGCAAAAGGTTTTGCTGTGCCCCTTTTTTCTCTGCTCATGTCTCTTACCTCTCTGCTGTAGGTGGATTTGATTGACTGGGTTGATAACATGTGGCCCAGGCACCTGAAGGAAAGTCAGACAGAGTCTACCAATGCCATCCTGGAGATGCAGTATCCAAAGGTGCAGAAGTAAGTGACTTCCTGAGCTGTGGCAGGCAGCAAACAATCTCTTGCAGGAAAACTGCCCAAGGGAGCAGCAGTGTGTACCAAGGGGAAGGAGGATCAGCCTCCAAGCTTATTTTTGTTGGTGACATTTGTAAGGCCACTGCAGTCACCTATTGAATCCCCTTTAGCTGTATGGAAAAGGGACTGAGTGGGTTGTGACAGTGCTCTGAACCATTGGCCTGGGTTTGGGGGACAAATTCCCTTGGAATGTCATATCTGCTCCAAAGTGTGGATCACCATTCATTTTCACCTTCTCATCTTGTTTTCCACCAGATACTGTTTGATGAGTGTCAAGGGCTGCTACACAGATTTCCACGTGGACTTTGGTGGCACTTCTGTGTGGTACCACATCCACCGAGGGGGAAAGGTAGGACAGTACCTTTTGGGACAGCTATAGGTGCTTTAGGAAAGTGTCTGTTGATCTGTTTTTGTGTAAATCCTTGAGGATGCAGGTTCCAGACAGAAAATTGAAATCTTTTCCACCCTAAACTTATCTGTATTGCATGTAGCCAGACAGGTGCCAGTCCCTAGTTCAGGTGTAGCTCTAACATGGTAAATCAAACTCAGTAAATCTCCTTGTCACTCTGGTGGCTTTCCTGGGCTCTGTATCTCTTGACACTGATGTAAATCATAGCTTAAAAAGCTTCCCAAGCTCAGGCTACCTGTAACACTCTGTGTCAGGCTAGGAAAGACCTTGCTTGTCCTCTTGAGGGGGGCAGCTGTTGCAGTCATTTTGCTGGGAAGTTCTCAGGGAGAGGGGCGAGGAAGAGATTCAGATGTTGGGAAGAAACCATAGCTATTCATTATGTGATGACTTACATGGTATGTTGTCTTTATTTGTAGATCTTCTGGCTGATACCTCCCACGCCCCAGAACCTGGAGCTCTATGAAAACTGGCTTCTCTCAGGGAAGCAGGGAGACATTTTCCTTGGGGACAGAGTGTCAGAGTGCCAGCGCATCGAGCTCAAGCAGGGCTACACATTTGTCATCCCCTCAGGTACCCTCAGGGTGGGCAGGGGCATCCTAGTCTTGGCCAGGGTTGTGGCAACACTGAAACTCCTGGGACACTGGCAGGATTTAGCTCCCTCATGAACCACTGGGAGAGGGAGATGTGATGTGGCTCTGTCCTCTTGCTTGCCACCTCCCAAAACATGCCTGTGATGGCATTGTGGATCCAGCCCAAGTGTTAGGAAAGCTGTGGCTGGCTCATATCACGTTTGATTAATTATTAAAGGAAGCTTTCCCAGATCCTGTCGTGTTGACACATGGTACAGTGTGGGTTCAGGAGAGGCTGGCCCAAGGCTGCTCCTCAGCTTCCTGAGTGTCTTGTGACAGACCTGTGGCATACAGCAGGACCAGGAACAGAAAACACCAGGGATTGCACAACTCACTCATTTGAGTCCTGTTATCACAACTGACACTTCTTCTGAACTGAGTGGCTTTGCCTTGAGGAAACCCATGCTGGAATTCCCCAGATGTTGGACTGGGCTGGATTGTTTAGCCTTGGAGATAAGGAGTGGAACTTGAGTTATTTTGAAGGTGCTTAGAGTGTTGGAACAGACTTCAGAAGGCTGTTCCCCTTGGTGCTAGGCCTAACACGATTAGGAAACAATCTAGGATGACACCAGGGTGACAAACAGCTATGCAAGATGGATCAGAAGGATTCTTCCAACTCTGCTTTCTCCCGAAGGTTGGATCCATGCTGTGTACACTCCCATGGACACGCTGGTCTTTGGTGGCAACTTCTTACACAGCTTCAACATCCCTATGCAGCTCCGGATCTACAGCATCGAGGACCGCACCCGGGTAAGGACCTGTGGCAGACCCGTGCTGGACACTGGGCCGCACCTGGTGTGGCATCTGTCATCTGAGAGCAGCAGTGGGAAGGAGGCCTGACAGATCCTCTTGCCTGTTTTGCAGGTCCCAAATAAATTTCGTTATCCCTTCTATTACGAGATGTGTTGGTACGTGCTGGAGCGTTACGTGTACTGCATCACCAGCCGCTCCCACCTGACCAAGGACTTCCAGAAGGAGTCCCTCAGCATGGGTAAGTCCAGCCCTTTTTCCTTCCTTACCCCTATCCAACTGGCTTCTTACCCCCTCCTGCTGGGACACTGGCTCAGCAGCGTGCCTGGCAGGGGAGGGCTGGGTGGGGATTTTTTTTGGGCATGAAGTCACAACCAGCCAGACTTCTGCTTCCTCCTCTGGCCCTGCAGCAGCCCAGGTTCCTCACAGCTGTGAAACCAGCACACCACCAGTTCAGAGCCTTATACAGAAGAGGTGGGGGGAAATTGCAGTGGCCACCATGGTGCTGTGGGCAGGAATTCTCTCTGGCTGGCCAGGGCCTTCTGCACACAGGGTTTGAGGGGCTGACAGAGTTACTTGGAGGGCTCAGCAACCTCACGGTCATGAGTGAGTCCACATCCTCTTTATCGCATCCTGAAGGCAGCATCAAGATCCCAAGCCCTCCAAAGCAAAATGAGGTTGAATAGGGCTTTAAGCAACATGATGTGGTGGAAGATGTCCAGGCCCATGGCACTGGGGTTGGGCTAGATGACAGTCCAAGTCCCTTCCAACCCAATTCCATGAAATTAAGTCTAGGACATGAAATTCAGTCTAGCGCAATTGCTATTTCTTCCTCTGGGACCTTTTTCCATATCTGGTGCCCTGCATTCCCACAGACAAGCCAGGAATGGGAAGGGTGTTTAGCTGTTTTCAGCTTTTTCAGCTTCTCTGTTCCTTTCACCTCCTACAAATCTGTTGCTCCAGCATCCCTCATGACTGGGGGGGATCCCACTAAACACAGAACACTTCCTGTGATTGCTCTCCCTGTTTCTCCATCATGGCAGATATGGAGCTGAGCTCCTCGGACTCGGTGAACATGGAAGAGGAGGAGGAGGAGGATGATGATGAGGATGCAGCAGGGAAGGAATCCCGGCGCCCCACGACCAGGAGGTCCATTCTCACCAGCCCCATCGCCAATGGTGCCACCGTGGACTATGACGAACTGGGCAAGAGCTGCCGGAGCAGCCTGCCAGGTCTCAAGAAGACCCCATCCATGGACTCTTCCGACTCCAGCCGGGGCTCTCAGAACGGCCAGGCCTGGGAGCCGAGCGGGGGCAGCCCCCGCAAGAGCAGGAAGGTGCACCTGACCCAGTTTGAGCTGGAGGGGCTGCGCTGCCTCGTGGACAAGCTGGAGTCGCTCCCTCTGCACAAGAAGTGCGTTCCCACCGGCATTGAGGACGAGGACGCCCTCATCGCTGACGTCAAGGTAGGGCTGAGCGAGTGCAAAGCACTTCCCACGGGGAAACTGGGCTTCACCCTCACCCTGCCCCTGTCCTGGGGCAGGATTGGTGTCCTCCTGTTCCTCTGTGTGAGGCTGATGTTAGACCTGAGGGACAGCCCTGGGATTTGGGGTTGGGAAAGCAGGAGGGTGGCTGTGCCCTGGCTGGGTGCCTTATGGCTGTCAGTGCAGGAGTGCTCGTGGATGATGCAGTTCACTTCCAGTTTTGGCTGTGGACTCCGTGACAGTTGGAACCTTTTCCTTGCCCCAGGTGGATTTGGCTTTGTTCCTTGAGTTGTTTGCCCAGGGTGTGACCTGGAGTTATGAGAGTCAGTTCTTTTGGGCTGGTGAGGGTTGTTTGGATTTTATTTGCCTTCATCTGTTGAGCTGACCCAACGAGCTTTGGTGTTTTAGCTGTTTCAGCACTGAAGTGGGAATGTCAGCTTCACTCTACCCCCAGAAATCTATTCTAATCCCTAAAAAGTTACCTTCTGCTCCCCTCCATGCTGTTGGTGATCTGTACAGCTGCTGGCCTGTACCAAAGCTGACATCCAGACACAGCCATGCATGTGTCCCTGTTTTTGCCATTGTTTTTATTTCCAAGTGCTGTCTCCTGATGTTTTTTTTTGTGAGATATTCAGGTAAATCCAGAGCTCTTCTGTGTTGGAGCAGAGGGTGTGGCTCTGGGGTCTTGGCTGAAAGAGTCTAGGTGCTGTTAGGGGCTGAATTTCTGGTTTTCTGTGGCTTTTCAGGCATCCTGTGTGTGCTGTGACCTTTGAGAATGTGACGTGTGTGTTTCTGAGCCCTGTATGGTGCTCTGGAGGAACCTGAGCTGGGGGCTCTGTGTTTCACCCTTGGACTGATGAAAGGAGGCTGGTGTTGGGCGTTTTAAAGGCAGAGCCTTAAAGGTTGTTGGTGTTCAGTTGGTCTCAAAGAATCTGTTCATGTTTTGGAGGTAGTAAAGGTGTGCCTGTGGTTTTGGTGTGACCAGGCCCCTGTGTCCAATTGTACCTCGCAGATGAGCTGTGGGTGACAGCCCTTGTGGTCCCAAACAACTTCCCTGAGGATTTGCTCCTTAAAGCTTGCTGTCCTTGGAGGTTTGGAAGTATCCTGAGCTGCAGGACTCCGTCCCTCAGGACTGGCATCCTCAAGGCATCAAGATCCTTAGTCAAAGCCTCCAGTGGTTGGGGAAAGTGGGACAAGTTTGTCCAACCACAGCAAAGCTCTACTTTCAAAACCCATTTTCCATAGAGGTGATGGAAGTGGCCAGTAGAAATTGGCTTGTAAAGCCTGGGAAGGGCTTAAGACATTTCTAGCTAAAACTTCTAGCAGGGGCCACCAATCTGCAGCAGGTACTTTTGCCCTTGTGTCACTAGGTAAGGGCATTGATGGAGCTGGGATCTGGCCAAGCTGGGAAAGCTGCACTTTGGTCTGTGCTCCCCACGGTCAGAACGTGGCGTTTTCTCATCCAGACTTGCAGGCGTGCCACCCTGATCAGCCCAACCAGTGCCACCAGGCACTCCAGGAGCAGGAAAATGCTGCCTTTCCCCACAACCTCTTGTGTGGTGATCAGGATTTCAGGGTGTCTGTGTGTTGGGTCACGTGGAAAAATATGTATCCTGTCAGGAGTTCAGCCTGGAGTGTCACTTGATGGGATGTGACACTTTGGATGTGACAATGTTGTGCTTTCAGCTCTATGGCAGGAATTGTCTGAAAATTCTGAGTGTGATGGAGGCCATTGGAAGGATCATTGACAAAGAGGGAATTTCTGAGAGGTCCTGTTGTATTTTGACTGCTTCCATCCGTGATTTCTGACCTCTCTGTGGTGGTTTCCTGAACTGGTTTTGACAGGAGGATGGTCATGAGGCAGCTGACAGCAGGTCTAAAGCCAGGCCCCTGTGTCCTGGCATAAACAGGTTATATCTGTGCTGTGCTTGGAGCTGTTGGAGCACCAAGGATTGTAGAAACAAGATAAGCCTCTCCCTGAAGTGCTGGTCCTGTCTTCAGGACCTCACCTCAAAACCTCTGGTGTGGCATTGGTCACTGTGTGACTGGACAATGGGCAGAGAGAGAATTTGGTGAGGAATGGGGATAGGATCCTCAGGGATGGGTGAGGAAGTTCAGGGTGGCCTGTGAGCTGTGCCAGGCAGGTCTCCCATGGTGGGATGGCAGCACTGGTCACGCCTGCGGGTCGGAGAGAGCCCATGCCAAGGGCCCGAGGGTGTCACTGGTTGCACAGTTGGTGACAGTCCCGGAGCCAGGTCAGCATGTGACTGACTGGCTTCCTGGGAACACAAAGCTGGAGTTGGCTGCGGATGCTTTGGATGCATCAGAAGTGGGAGCAGCCGCAGCTCCCCTGTGCTGTTTGGCTTTATTTCTGGAGTTTCCTCCATTTTTATTGCGGTGTATATCTGGGGGGCTTCTCGGGGGGCTGGGATTGCTTGGGGACACCTTGATCGCCCGGAATGGATCTGTCCCCCTCTAGCGGTTTGGTCCCCGGTGCCTTTGGGAATGTGGCTGCTCCCAAACTTGGCTGGTGGGATGTTTGTCCCTCCAGGTCGGGAGTGTGGGGGTGCAGACCCTGGGGGGAGCTGCAAGGGGATTGACCCTTGCCTGCATTCCAAAGCCCCGCTCGCTCCAGCGGGGTCTCCCAGATCCCAAACCCGCCTCGGAACAGACAAAACAAAGGCGCCGGGGAGGCTGGGCCCGAGCGGGACGGGGTAAGGGCTCTCCGCCACGCTCTGCCCGGCGCCGAGGAGCCCGGCCCCGGCCTCTCGGATTGCGGCGGCGGAGGGAGGGAGGGATCCCGGGGAGGCCGGTGGGCAGCGCCGCCCGGACCCTGCGCCAATCCCCGCCGTCCCGGCCCCTCCCGGCGCTGCAGCAGCGCGGCTCTGCCCTCCGCTTCCTCGCTCCCTTTTTCTCTTCTGCCATCTTCCCGTTGCAAAGCATTGCTGGGAACCGCATGTGGGTGACGCAGCAGCATTGTCTCCGGCTCAGGAAGCTGCCGCCGCCGCTGCCCAAGGGCTCGGGCGGAGCACGCGGCCGCCAGTGCGGCTGCTGGGGGCGGGGAGGAGCCGGGGGCGCTCGGGGCGGGGGGCGCAGCTGCTCCCCAGCCATGTCCCCGAACACCGGGGGTCCGGCCGGGGTCTGAGCCAGCCCCGGGAGGTGTCCGGGGAGAAGGGAGGGGGCCCCAGCCCTCGCAGTGCGGGCACCGAAACAAAGAGGGCTCGGCAAACTTCACCCCAGAGTCTCGGCAGCTCCAGAGGCGCAAGGTCAGGCAGCTGGCAACGCTCGTGGCGCGCGGAGGGGACGCGGGGACGCTCCGGTCCCGGACAGGGTGGGAGGGGACCGCGGGGAGACCCCTGCTTCCCCGGAGGGGTCCCTGGCCCGGTGCTTGGGCTCACCTCTGCCGTTCCCGGGGCGCTCCCGCCGGCACCGCTGCCGAGGCGCTCCGGCCGTGTGAGCGCAGGGTCCCCGCTGCCGCGTCCCGCCGGCCACAGCGCCACGGGGCACAGGGGACCAGCGGCCTGTCGCCCACCCCGGCTCCGAGCCAGATGCAGCCGCAGGACCCGGGAGCCCCCGCGGTCCCTTGGCTCCGTGGCGGGGAGCGTGCCTGAGCCGCCCCCACCCCCGCCCCGTCCCCGGTGCCACGGGCAGGCGGACGCTGCGGTCCCGCGATGTCCGTGTGGGAGCTCCGAGCCCTGACCTTTCCCTCGGCGTGTGCTCGTGGGGAGGCAGAAGGTCTGAAGGCGGCACGCTGCGCTGCCGGGGAGCCCAGGGGAGACTGCGGCTTCCTGCCGTCCCAGAGGCGCGGAAAACCGGGCGGGGGGCACGCCGGGCACCCCCTGCCCTGGCCCTGCCTGGCAGCGGGAAGCACCGCCCGCCGGGGTGCCGGCAGGAGGCTCCTGCCTGCGTAACCATGGCAACGTCAAGTAAATAAAGCACCTTTGCAACCAGCAAATTCGGTGGGGAGTGGATGTGGGGAGGGGGCCGTGCTGGAGGGTGCTGAGAGGACCGGGGTGAGCGTGGGAGCCCCATGCACCAGGAGCGAGGGGCTGTCGTGCCGGAGGGCAGCGTACCAGTCCATGCCAGTCCGGTCCGTGCCGAGGGATCTTTCCCTCCAAGTCAAAGCCAAATCCCGAGGCAGTGCGGGGGAGCAGCTCTCAGCTACCGGCAGTTTGTGCCAGGCCACGGAGGGGGTGCTGGGGCATCATATCCTGCTGCTGCTGCTGCACCCTCCAGGCTGCCCCGTGCCTGGGGAGCAGTTTGGGGGGTAACGCTGATGAATCGTCCCCCCAGAATCCCCCCAGATTGCCGAATCTTGGCGCTCTCCACTCCTACCGCCGCCCAGCGCGGGGCCTCGGGGCTGAAATGCAGCTGATGAAAGCGCTGGTGCAGATCGACTCGACAGAGCTTGTCTGTCTCATGTGGGGAGGAGGGATGGTTGCTGGCGGGCGTGGGGAGAGGGGGGCTCCTTCCCAGCCGCTTTTGAAGCATGCTGGCCTTGGCATCTGGTCAGAGCCTGCCTCGCTGGCGGGAGCCGTGTTTCCCTCTGCTCACACCTTTGCTTTTTGTCTCTCTGCTGTGTCCCCCCCACCACTTGTCTCTCCATTAGCTGCTGTTGGAAGAATACGCAAACAGCGACCCCAAACTGGCACTTACAGGCGTCCCCATCGTCCAGTGGCCCAAGAGAGATAAGGTAGGAGCTGCAAGGAGGGGACCCAGATGGGTGTCACGTGTTGAGTCATTTGCCAGGCCTGGGGTGTGGTGGCACCGCTTCCATACCCGCCTTGGGAGCAGTGCCAAAGTGGGATGTGGGGTGCAGCCACCTCCACGGCACTGCGGGCAAACCCAGAGATCTCCCACTGTGCCGGTTATCCCGGCTCCGCTGATGGGTGCTAACCAGATCAGCCTTGGCTGCTCCATGTTCTCCAGCCCTTTGGTTGTGCTTGATGAACAGGGAGCCTTGTTGTGGGAAGAAGGGATGATCCTGCTCTCTGGATTGATAGGGAGAACCCTGGATGGCCTGAGGAATGTTGTGTGTCAGGGAAGGCCTCACTGTGGTAGGGGTGGGTGAGCTGTGGGGTTCACAGTCAAGAGCAGTCCAGCCCCTCACTGTGAGATGAGCATGTCCCTTGTGTCCCTGTCCCTGTTCTAGGATTGGGTCTTACAACACCAAGCAAGGCAGCTCTCTCCCAGGAGTCTCTCCTTGGGGATAGCAGCCAGCTCTTCAGCAATGGGACCTTTCCATGCATCCCTGCCTTTCCCTGTCCAGCTGTGCTCATAGCCCAGGGCCCACAGCTGAGCTGCAGCCCAGGCTGAGCTCACTGGGCAGATGGAGGCACGGAGCAGCCGGACTTCCCCTCTGCAGGCTGCCTTCCTGTGGCCTGCCAGGATGGCTCCCAGAGGTCACTTCTTCCTTCCTGCCAGGAGATGGGCTCACAGGCAGGCTATGGGAAAAGCAGGACCCCATCACCCTGGGAAGGGTGGGTAACACCCCGTTAGGGAGTCTGGAGACAAGTGAGCCTCTCGGATTGCCCTTTGGAAGTGGCTCTCTCTGCTTGCCTGCCCTGCCCAGGGGTTCCAGAGTGATCCTTGGTGCAACACAAGCATCTTGGGCAGCTTTTCTGGGAGAAGTGACCTGGAGATGTGTGCATACTTTGGGTACAGCACTCAGAGGCTTGGCACATCTGCAACCCCATCCTTGGGAGCCTGCCCTTCCCCAAGCCCATCAGCTGTGCTGCACTGCCCAGCATAGCCAATCCTAGAAGGATGCTGCAGCCAGCAGATTTCCTGTCAGGGCTGATGGGATGCAGGGTGACAGCTGGAGAGCTGTGCTGTCCTACCTGCACTGTAAACAGGGAGGGTGTGGGTGTTCCCAGTGTGCCTCAAGCTCGGGAAAGAGTGACCAGAGCTGTCCCCTTGTGCAGTTGGCAGAGTGACACAGAAAGGACAGCCTGGGTGGACCTTGTCATTCCTTGCTTTGGTAGAAAAGCATGGATGCTGTGGGATGCTTTTGGGACTCAGCAGCCCTTTCCAGACCCATTTGAGCCCTAGCAGGGGGTGAGAGGAAAGGGAGCTCTGGGTGTGGGGTGGTGTGAGGGGTTAGGGAGTGTGCTCCAGGAGAAGTGGCAGGTCAGCACTGATCCAGGCACCTTTGGCTGTGGAGCGCTGAGGGAGCAGAGCCGCTCTCTGGCGCAATGTCTGCAGTGGCAGCGCGGGATCCAGGGATCAGAGCCTTCCAGATCCCAGCGGAACGCAGCGCTTCCCTCTCCTCACCCAGTTCCCTCTCTCCCTGCTGCCAGCTAAAGCTCCAGGCCCGGCTGCGGGTGCGCCTGCCCACCATCCCCATCACCAAGCCGCACACCATGAAGCCAGCACCGCGCCCCACTCCCGTCAGGTCCACGGTGTCTCCCATCGTGTCGGGCGCCCGGCGGAGGCGGGTGCGGTGCCGGAAATGCAAGGCCTGCATGCAGGGCGAGTGTGGCATGTGCCACTACTGCAGGGACATGAAGAAGTTCGGCGGGCCCGGCCGCATGAAGCAGTCCTGTGTCCTCCGACAGTGCTTGGCGGTGAGTCCAAGTTGGATTCCTGGGGGATAGCTGGTTGCTTCTCCATGGTTCAGGTAGCAGAGGAGGAGGGCTGTCCCACCATGCCCTGGTGTCAGCCCTGCTTTCCTTTGTAGCCCAGGTTGCCTCACTCGGTCACGTGTGCACTTTGCGGGGAGGTGGATCAGAACGAGGACTCGCAGGACTTTGAGAAGAAGCTCATGGAGTGCTGTGTGTGCAACGAGATCGTTCACCCTGGCTGTCTGCAGGTGGGCAGGGCACGTGCTGGACAAAGGGGGGCTCTGCTGTGGAGCTGGGCTGCTGCTGACCCCCACCTCTCATTGCAGATGGATGGGGAAGGGCTGCTCAATGATGAGCTCCCCAACTGCTGGGAGTGCCCCAAGTGCTACCAGGGTGACGACGCAGAGAAGGGCCAGGTAAGGAGCAAGGCAAGGATCTGTGTTCTCCATCCCTCCCACTGCATCCTGCCAAGGATATGTTCAACCAGCATGGGCTGGGGGAGCAGTGATCAGTGAGAATGAGAATCATGGGGGTGCAGCACTTGAGGGCCTGGGCACATCCTGCTGCAATGCGATCCTGAGCTATTTCACTGTAAGAAACACTGGACTGTTAGGCACAGAGTGGATGCCACCCCCAACCTCAATGGACACCCCTTTTGAGGAAGGGGTTAGGATAATGCTTGTTGCTGGTGTGGGTGGACTCTGGTCCTCGTGGTACTTAGATGAGCTGTGAGGAAAAAATTACTTACTGTGAGGGTGGTGAAACCCTGGCAGAGATTGACCAAAGAAGCTGTGGATGCCTCATCCCTGGAAGTGTTCAAGGCTAGGTTGGATTGGGCTTGGAGCAACCTGATCTAGTGGAAGGTGTCCCTACCTAACCCAAACCATTCTATGATTTCACTGGGCACTGCTAGTGCAGATTCTGCCAGCACCGTGGTGTTTCCCTGGGGAAGAAAAGGAAAAGCCTTCCCCAGGCCTCATTCCCGCTAACCAGCCGCCCCCGTTCCCTGCAGAAGCGGAAGGTGGAGGAGAGCGATGACGACACGGCACAGGCCAAGGTGCTGCGGCCCCTGCGGAGCTGCGAGGAGCCCCTGACCCCCCCGCCCAACTCGCCCACCCCAATGCTGCAGCTGATCCACGACCCCGCGTCCCCCCGCGGGGTGGTGACACGCTCGTCCCCGGGCGCCGGGCCCAGCGAGCACCACAGCGCCAGCCGGGACGAGCGCTTCAAGCGCCGGCAGCTGCTGCGGCTCCAGGCCACGGAGAGAACCATGGTGCGGGAGAAGGAGAACAACCCCAGCGGCAAGAAGGAGCTGTCAGAGGTGGAGAAGGCCAAGCTGCACGGCTCCTACCTCACCGTGACACTCCAGCGCCCCACCAAAGATGTCCACGGCACTTCGATTGTCCCCAAGCTCCAAGCCATCACGGCCTCCTCGGCCAACCTGCAGCACTCTCCGCGCGTGGTCGTGCGCCACGCGCCCGCCAGGATGCCCCTGCGGAGCGGGGGCGATGAGGAGGCGGCCGCCGAGGAAGAGGAGGAGGAAGAAGAGGAGGAGGACGAGAACGTGGAGGAGGGGGGGGCGGCACGGCTGAACGGGCGCGGGGGCCGGGCGCAGGAGGGCGAGGAGAGCTGCGTGCAGCGCGAGGTCTGGATGTCCGTGTTCCGCTACCTCACCCGCAGGGAGCTCTGCGAGTGCATGCGGGTGTGCAAGACCTGGTACAAGTGGTGAGTGTGGGGACACGTCCTGGGGCTGGGGCTACATCTGTGGCAGACACCCAGAGGGAGTGGGGGAAGGATGTCACCTTTAGTGCCCTCCTATCACTCCCAGAGCCACGCAGTGTCATTGTAGCCAGCCCTGCTGCCTCTGCCATGTGTGTACCCATCTCTGTTGTTCCTTTCTGCCTTCCTGCTGTCCCCTGCCATGTCCTTGTGAGGTGTCAGTGCCCTTCCCTCGCCCATCACGCTGATGGTGCTTGCCCTTCCTGGCCTCCCTTGCTGCCTCTCCTCCCAGCAGGCAGGGAAGGCAGGCTGAGGCGGGATGGCTTTGCTGGCTGGAAACGCCTCGGGGGACAGCAGGCCCAAAGAAGACAATGCTGGCACCAGGACAGCTGTGCATGGAGGGCTTGGGAACAGACGGGAATGGAAACTGGGAGGTTTCTAACAGCTGAGCAGCAGGGATTGCCTGCTTTGATCAGCAGCTGGTGGCAGTGGTGTGGTGGAGGAGTGTTCCCTCGCCTGCACCTTCAGGGACTCAGCTAAGCTGCCATCGGGTCCTGGCTCTCCACAAACTCCCATGCGAGAGGAAGAGTTTGCTCCTGGCAAAGGAGTAAGCTCTGCTGGGACTGTGGGGTGGGACACACAGTGTTTTGCCTGCTGGGAATAAGGATCCTTAAGATCAGGAGAAACACGAGAGGGGGCAAGCAAGCCTGCAGCTGCAACTTGGAGTTTTATTTTGGAGCAGTAAAACCCTGCTAGGGCTGTGCTGGGTGGCCTAACACCTTCAGCACCCTCCCATGTTTGGGGAAACCATGGGAACCAGGCGGAACAACCTTGTTCTGTGGCTGAGGCCACACCAGGGCTGGGCTCCTTCTGGAAGCCAGGCAACCTGCTGGTTGTCTATTATCCCATGGGACTCTTGGGACTCAACTTTCAGCTTTGTCCTTGTCCCCAGGTGCTGTGACAAGAGATTGTGGACAAAGATAGACTTGAGCAGGTGCAAGTCCATCACCCCGCAGG
Organism: Molothrus ater; assembly: GCF_012460135.2. Taxonomy (NCBI): domain Eukaryota; kingdom Metazoa; phylum Chordata; class Aves; order Passeriformes; family Icteridae; genus Molothrus; species Molothrus ater. The sequence continues at coordinate 8,889,279 of NC_050483.2, forward strand.
CGCTGAGCGGCATCATCAAAAGGCAGCCGGTCAGCCTTGACCTCAGCTGGACCAATATCTCAAAAAAACAGCTTACATGGCTCGTCAACAGGCTGCCAGGTGAGTGTGGGCTGGGGAGGGGTCCCTTCCTCTGCCACCAGCCTGCTCCAAGGCTTCTTGAGGACTGGGTCATGGGGAGAGACACCCCACAGGTCTGGGAACTCCTGGGTGCCTGGGTCCCATCACCCAGCAAGTGTCCCACCCCAGGCAGGGAGGGGACCTGCGTCCTTGTGTGCCTGGAAAAAGATGGTGTAGATCTGGGATGCCTGGGAGCCTACCAAACCTGTCTAACTCGTTACTGCCTCCCTTGTGCCAGGCCTGAAAGACCTCATCCTAGCGGGCTGTTCCTGGTCTGCGGTCTGTGCCCTCAGTACCTCCAGCTGCCCCCTTCTCAGGACCCTCGATCTTCGGTGGGCAGTAGGAATCAAGGACCCTCAGATCCGGGACTTACTCACGCCTCCAACAGACAAACCCAGTAAGCTGCTGCTGCTGCTGCTGCTGCTGCCCTGGGGCTGCCTGGGCTGGGCAAGGCAAGGTCCCCAGGGCAGCCTGTCCACTCTGGTTCTCCCTCTGCCCGCGCAGGTCAGGACAATCGCAGCAAACTCCGCAACATGATCGACTTCCGGCTCGCCGGGCTGGACATCACGGACGCCACGCTGCGCCTGATCATCCGCCATATGCCCCTGCTCTCCCGCCTCGACCTCAGCCACTGCAACCACCTCACGGACCAGTCGGCCAACCTCCTCACCGCCGTGGGCTCCTCCACACGCAACTCCCTCACCGAGCTCAACATGGCAGGTGCGTGCCCTGCTCCAGGTGCCCCCCGGGTTTCCCGCTCCTCCTCATGGTGCTGTTGCTGGAGGCGCCCCCCTCACGCTCCCTGTGCTCTCTGCCCGCAGGCTGCAATAAGCTGACGGACCAGGCCTTGCTGTACCTGCGCCGCATCTCCAACGTCACCCTCATCGACCTGCGGGGTTGCAAACAGATCACCCGCAAAGCCTGTGAGCACTTCATCTCGGACCTGTCCATCAACAGCCTCTACTGCCTGTCCGATGAGAAGCTGATCCAAAAAATCAGCTAGAGACCCTCCCCGGGGCAGACTGAGGAGAAGGAAAAGAGCCCATCTCGCCCCTCTCGGAGAGCCCCTCCTCCACCTCCCCCCCTTGCCCTGCGTGTCCTGCCGCTGCCTCCCACCTGACTCGGCAGGCAGGGCCGGCGCTGGCCTCGCTCCACTGTCCTTCCTCCTCCTCCTTCCCCGGGACTTCTGCCGAGGAAGATGTCCCGCCAGGCTGGCCAGTACCAGAGGAGGAACGGGCACATGGCAGGGAGCCTCACCCCGGAGGCTGGCCGCTCCCGAGGCGGGGGCTGTAACAGAGGCCTCTGTGCAGAGAAATGGGGCACCCTCTTCCCCCAGCTTTTCCCCTCGTCCCCGTCGTCTCCTTGCCTTGAAACACTTGTCACTTCCCCGGTAGCACAAAGCTTGAGGGTCGAGGTCTCTCCGAGCAAGCGGGAGCAGAGCCAGAGCACCCCGTCCCCCTCTGTGCCGCCACCAGCTCAGCGCTTCCCTGCGCTCTTCCCCCCTTTTCCCTTTCCCTTTGCCTTCCCCTTGACTGGCTGCAGGGACTGCTATCCATGCCCCTCCTCCTCCCACACATCCGGGCGGTTCTTTGAGCACCCAGGGCAGGAGCCCTATGGTCGGGGGTGTCCCGGGAGCAGGGGCTGGGGGATAACTCGTCTGTCCGAGGGGATGGAGCAGGGGAGAACCCACAGGTACACCAGAGCTCAGGGAGGACTCGGGAAGCATCAGCCAGGGGTGAGTGAGCATGGGGTGGGGACAGGAGCTGCCTCCTCTTCCTGCCCAGCTCCCGGCACCACGAAGCACTCTGGGGCCGGAGGGGCGAGGGCTGCTCCGCGGCCTGGGACCGAACTGGCATCGTCCTCTCCTTCCCCCCCACCCCCTTTTCGCTGCCGATTTTCCTTTGCAATGAATGGTTGGTCCAAAGAACCTCTCTCTAGGGCAGCAGAGAGCTTTTTGCACTTTAAAAAAAAACAACAAAAAAAAAAAGACAAAAAAACAAAACAACAAAAAAAAAAAGACAAGGAAAAAAAAAAAAGAAAGGAAAAAAGGTTGTAATCTTCTTTTTCTGGGTCACTATTTTATTTCCCTCCCTGTCCTGCCTGTGCCTGGACACTCCCCCTCTCTGTCCCCCCGGTGTCAGCGCCCTGCTCTCTCCCTGGCAGCGTACCGATAGCACAATCCGGGGTGTCCCCTCCGTGCCACCACCGGTCCCCAGCCCCGCAGGGGTCCCCGGGGAGCAGCCCGCACCCCCCCTGCTGCTTCAGAAGCAATAAAGGAGGAGAGGCGGCCCGCGGGGTCTGTCCCCGCAGGGGGACACCAGGGGACAATCCCGCAGTGCCTGTGACAAGGGGCAGTGCGGCCGAAGCGGAGCCGGAGGGCTCGGAGCAGGAAACTCCCCCAGGCGAGAGGAGGAGCCTTCGGCCTCGGCCGCTCTCGGCGGTGGCTCCCGGGAAAAGACATCGGAAGAATTAAAGCTTTTCGTTTTCCTTTGGATTCCTTTTGAGTTTTGCAACGCGAAAGAAAAATTTCCAGAGCTGGGGTTGAGAGGGGCGAGGTGCTCCCTCCTCCGCGGGGACAGCACCCCCTTCCCGCCATGTCCCCGCCCTCCAGCCGCAGAGACTCCGGCGTGCGACCCTCCTCACCACCCCGGCGTGGTGCAAATCCACGAGGAAGAAAAAAAGAGAATTATATATAATAAAAATCACTTAGTGATTTAAAACCAACCCAGCCTGCTCCCTAAAGACAACTCCTGCAAGCAAAGTCACTTGTTTAAGGGTTTGGTTGTGGTTTTGTTTTGTTTCAATCCCTCCTTTCCCTCCCTTCCTCCTTCCCTCCCTTCCCCGGAGAAATATTGTAAATATCTATTTTTTTGTTGGCGATTTAGAGTCCATCTCTGATGTTTGTGCTTTAAAATTAAATGTAAGCATTAAGGGTAAAAGCAAACCAAGTCTTGCGCTCTCTCAGCTGGGGGTTCTTGGCTGGGGCAGAGGGAGGGCACCAACTTGGCAAGTGGGTTTGGTTTTCTTTATTTTTCCTTTTTTTTTTTTGTATTTGGGAGGTTTTGCTTCCTGAGCCTTCTCCCATGCTGGATTTTTAGAGAGGCTCTTTGTTCGTACCATATTAGCACCAGGCTGGGCGAGCTGTTGTGTGGAGAGGGAAAACCCCAACCTCCCACGGGAAATAATTTGTTTCTTGGGGGTGGATTTTTGGAATTAAAAAAAAAAAAAAAAAGGAAAAAAAAACAAAGTACCAACAAAAATCCCTGAGGGTGAGCTCTGCCCATTTGTCTGTGAGGGAAGTGGAGGGGACAGGCCAGGGCTGGGACCTCCTGTGTCCCTCCCCTGTCCCCAGCACTGTGGCTTTCTCAGCTGCTCGAGAAGAAACTGGGGCACCATCGGTGGTGGCAGCTGTCCCTGTGTCCCATCACCTCCTGCCAGGGCCACAGGTCCTCAGAGGCCTGTGGGGCTCTTGCCCTCCACATCCCTTGGGAAACCTGTCCTCTCCCAGGGGATTCCTGGGCCACCAGGGTGACATTTAGTGTCCCCACCCTGCAGGGATGTCATGGCCCAGGTCCCCGCGGCGGCTGGGCTGTGACATTTGCATGGGGAGGCACACACGGCAGGTGACATCATCCTCCACAGGTGGCTGAGGCCACTGTCACCCTCCCTGTGCCCTGGTCCCCAAGTGCCACCACGTGCCTCCCCCGCTGATGCAGCAGAGCCAAGCGAATCTCGGTGCTCTGACCCCCTGCCTGTCCCCTCCAGGTGTCCCCTCATGGGCCTGGGGACAGGGACCCTGCACACGGCGTCACACCCGCTGCCACGCATGGCACATGTGGTCACACACACATGCGGTGTGGAATGACACACACGACGTCACGCACACACAGAGCCACTGTCACACACACCCGTGGCATCTCTCACACAGTGTCACACACACAAGGGTGGTGTCACACCCCAGGCTGGCACACACACCTGGTGGCACACCCAGTGTCACACACCCAGTGTCACACACACGGCCAGTGCCACAGCCGGTGGGTGTCACGGCCCCTCCCGGGCGGGCGTGGCGGCGCTGCTGTCCCCGCCCAGCCCCGCTGTCCCCGCCCCGCGCCCCGGTGCGGCCGCGCCCCGTTCCGCGCTCCGCTCCCGCCGCTCCGGGCGCTGCCGCCGCCCGCGTCCCGGGGCCGCCGAGCCCCTCCCGGCCGCTCCCCGCTCCTCCGCCCGGCTCCTCTCCGGCCCCGTTCCGCTTCCGGGCGCGGTTCCGCTTCCGGGGCCGGCGGGTCGGGTCGGGCCGGGGCCGGTGCGGCGCCGGCGGCGGGGCCGGCGGCGGGGCACGATGGCGGACCTGGAGGCGGTGCTGGCGGACGTGAGTTACCTGATGGCCATGGAGAAGAGCCGCGCCGCGCCCGCCGCCCGCGCCAGCAAGAGGATCGTCCTGCCCGAGCCCAGGTGAGGCCCCGCCGCTGCCCCTCCGCTTGTCCGCCCGTCCGTCTGTCCGTCCGTCCGCCACCCCCGGTCCCTCGGTCACCCCTTCCCGGTACCGCTCGCACGCGCCCGCGGGTCACGAACACCTCCCGCACACGTGTGTGCCGGTCACACCTGGCCTGACACACGGACATGGGCACACACGGATATGGACACACAGACATGGACGCACACGGACGTGGACACACACAGATATGGGCACACAAGGATATGGACACACGCGGATATGGACACGGACATGGACACACAAGTGTCACGCCTGTTGCACAGACAGACACACGGACATGGACACGCACACACGGAAATGGACACGGACATGGACACACAAGTGTCACGCCTGTTGCACAGACAGACACACGGACATGGACACACACACACACACACTTCCTGCCTGACACAGGGACGCACAAACACAGACACACGGACACGCACACATCCTGCTGTCCCACCCAGCTGTGTGTCCCTTCTGTGGCTGCCGTGTCACACCCATGTGTACACACACACACACACACACACACACACTCACAAACACCTGTACCCAGGTGTGCCGAGGGTCACAGTCCCCCCTACCCTGTGCCAGACCCCGGTGCCCTCCTGTGCCTTCACTGCCAGGCACCTGTGAGGCTTTTTTGGGGGTGACACTCGTCCCCACCCTCCTTTGGGCCCCGGTGCATGGGACACGCTGTGATCTTGGCACCCACAACGTGCCCCACTGGGCTGGGGACACACAGGATGGCAGGACATGCGTGCCACCGGGGCTTGGGGACACGGGAGGAGCAGGAGAGGAGGGTGGGGAGCAGGGGTCCATCGGGGGCACGGCTGAGCCCCTCCCGTGTGTCCCCAGCATCCGCAGCGTCATGCAGAAGTACCTGGAGGACCGGGGAGAGGTGACATTTGACAAGATCTTCACGCAGAAGATCGGTGAGCTGGGGACACGGGGGCTGTGGGGGACACGAGGGGACACCTGGGCCAGCAGCCACAAGCCCAGGGGTAAGCGTGGGTGGGCTGGGGACAGCACTGGTGGCCACCGTGACAGCGAGAGTGGCCACGGGGATGGCAGGGGGGGTGTGGGGCCAGGCTGGGCAGGGGTGCCGGGGGGCTGCGCCACGTTCCCCACCCTGTGTCCCCTGTCCTGTCACTTCCCCCCACACCAGCACAAACCGTCCGGGGCAGGAAGCGCCTCTCACTTCCTCCTGCTGCTCCGGCGGTTTCCGGGCACGTCCGCCCTGCTCCGTGTGCCCGCCCGTGCCCCTGCCCCCACCATGCCCCACGGCAGCCCCTCACTGCCCCGGGGTGCTGCTCCCCACTCCAGCTGGGGCCCTGTCACCCTGCCACGTCCTCACCGGTCCCTGCTTGGCACTTCCCCAGGCCTGGCACTGGGGTGGCAGCAGGGCTGGGCAGGCCCAGGGGATGTCCCCGTGTCCCTTGTCCTGGGGGCTGTCACCTCTCATGCTGTGGCTCTGTCCCTGCAGGCTATCTGCTTTTCCGGGATTTCGCCTTCAACCAGGCCGAGGAGGCCAAGCCCCTGATGGAATTTTACGAGGAGGTGAGACAGGGGGACCCAGGGACAGCCCCCTGTGTGCACCAGCAGTGGGGTTGGTACCTCCTTGGACACGGTGCCAAGGGCACCACCCGAGGTGATGGTGCCCAGGGAGGTGGGAGACACTGTCTGAGGGGATGGGATAACCCCTCCCATGGGACCTGGCACCCAGAGGGGCCACAATTCTCAGTGTTCCACGTGCCCCTGTGCCACTGGAGCTGTGCCCTCTCCAGATCAAGAAGTACGAGAAGCTGGACTCGGAGGAGGAGCGAGCCGCCCGCAGCCGCCACATCTTCGACCATTACATCATGAAGGAGCTGCTGGCCTGCTCCCACGTGAGTGCCCTGGGCAGCAGGGTGGGAGGGGTGTCCCCACCGTGCCCACAGTGTCCTCAGGGGCAGCCCCACACCCCCCACAGGCTCCATCCCGGGAGCCACATCCCAGTCCTGTGGATGGGAGTTCCTCTGTGGATTCCTGCCTGGTGCAGCCCTGCCTGGCTGCTGTCCCTTCTGCCCGAGGTGACACGGTCCTGTCCCCCTCACAGCCCTTCTCCAAGAGCGCCACGGAGCACGTCCAGAGCCGCCTGAGCAAGAAGCAGGTGCCCCCAGATCTCTTCCAGGTGGGCATCACCTGGGACAGGGAAGGGGTCCTTGCCACCTGTAACACTCAGAGGGTTAATCCTTAGAGGGGGCTGGGGGTGACAGGAGTCCCTGAAAGTGGGAGGGGGGTGTCCCAGGAGGAATGGGGACACCGAGGAATGGTGAGAAGGTCCCCAGAATGTTGGGAGTGAGGGGGAATTGCTTGTAGTCCCCATGGGGTGATGGGAGACTGGGGGCTGGAGGTGGCAGGGGGCCTTCAGAGGGAGGTGATTGGATCCCTGGATGTCATCCTAGGGGTCCCCAGGGCTGGTGATGTTGGGGTTCCCAGAGAGTGAGGTGGCAGAAGCATCCCCAGGGGCCTGGAAGTGGCAGTGGGGGGATGTGAAATCCCAGGGGTGGAGGAGACCCCACGTAATGATTGGATCAGGGTGACTTGGGTGGCCCTGGGGACCCAGCACTGAGCCCTGTGTCCTCCCCAGCCCTACATTGAGGAGATCTGCCAGAACCTGCGTGGGGGCATCTTCCAGAAATTCATTGAGAGGTGAGCTGGGAGGAAATTCCCATGCAGATTGGGGTGTCCCATCCCACTGTGTCGCAGCCCACACTGGGAACTTGGGGGTCTCTTCCTTTCCCAAGTGTCCTGGGGGGTGCTCCCTATCTGCAGACAAATCCAGGGAGTCTTTGAGGGCCGTGTTTCTCCGGGATCTCCACTCTTGCCCCCTCTGCTCTTCCTTGCAGTGACAAGTTCACACGGTTCTGCCAGTGGAAGAACGTGGAGCTGAACATCCATGTGAGCAGGAACCCCTGCCCCTCACCTCCCAGGGAGCAGGATGTGCTTCCAGGGAGCCTCTGTGTCCCTCACCTGGGAAAACTGGGGCAGGGCTCAGTGTCCAGGCTCACGATAGTCTCCTCCTCAGCTCACCATGAACGACTTCAGCGTTCACCGAATCATTGGCCGCGGCGGCTTTGGGGAGGTCTACGGCTGCCGGAAAGCGGACACGGGCAAAATGTAACGGAATGCCCCGGCACCCAGGGGCCCGCCTGGGGTTTGGGGTGCTGGGGGGGCCCAGTGGCCTTGCTGTGGTGGCACATGTTGGGGAGCTGTCATGGCTGTGGGTGCTGGCCCTGCTGTGGGGACACGGTGGCTGCAGGGACTCCGTGTCCCCCCCAGGTATGCCATGAAGTGCTTGGACAAGAAACGCATCAAGATGAAGCAGGGCGAGACGCTGGCCCTCAACGAGCGCATCATGCTGTCCCTCGTCAGCACTGGGGTGAGGGGACACGGGTGCTGGGCTGGGGACAGGGTGGCAGGGGACAGGGATGGGGAGGGTGACCCTGTGTCTCCACCAGGACTGCCCGTTCATCGTGTGCATGTCCTACGCCTTCCACACACCCGACAAGCTCAGCTTCATCCTCGACCTCATGAATGGTGAGACCCCGGCCCTGAGCCACTCCCAGGGCACAGAGCCCCCTGCCACAGCTGCTCCAGGTGACAACCAGTCCCTGTCCCCACAGGGGGGGACCTGCACTATCACCTGTCCCAGCATGGCGTCTTCTCGGAGGCGGAGATGAGGTTCTACGCGGCCGAGATCATCCTGGGCCTGGAGCACATGCACAGCCGCTTCGTGGTGTACCGTGACCTCAAGGTGACCGTCCCCACCTGCAGGACATCCCCAGGACATCCCTTTAGCACCCCCTGCACCGCGCTGTGGGCACCCACAGTGTCACAAACCCTGCCCTCAGAATGAGGTGGGAGTGCCCAGAGGGCACCCTCAGCTCTAATGGACACCCCCAACAGCAAAATCCATTGGTGCCCTGAGACTTTGGGGGCACTCCGACACCCCCAAATCCCAGAGAGCCCCCCAGGCTCACCACCCCATACCCACGGGCCACTCTGGGGCTCAGGGTGTCCCCCGGTGTCCCCGCAGCCAGCAAACATCCTCCTGGACGAGTTCGGCCACGTCCGCATCTCCGACCTGGGCCTGGCCTGCGACTTCTCCAAGAAGAAGCCCCACGCCAGCGTGTGAGTGTGCCCACACCCCTGCCCGCCCTGCCCCCGCGCCCGGGGCGGCCCCTGACCCCCCTGTGCCCCCTCCCCAGGGGCACCCACGGGTACATGGCGCCGGAGGTGCTGCAGAAGGGGGTGGCCTACGACAGCAGCGCCGACTGGTTCTCGCTGGGCTGCATGCTCTTCAAGCTGCTCCGGGGGTGAGTGTGGGCTCAGCTGGGCACAGCTGGACACAGCTGGGCACAGCTGGGCACTGCTGAGCCCCCTCTCCCTCCACGCCACAGGCACAGCCCGTTCCGGCAGCACAAGACGAAGGACAAGCACGAGATTGACCGGATGACCCTCACTATGGTGGGTGGGGGCACTGAGGGGGCTGTGGGCAGGACGTGGGAGGCACACAGGGGGTCAGGGACAGCTGGTCTTTGCCTGGAGCACGTGTTTGTGCCCAGCTGTGTGTCACCGTGTGTCCCTGTCCCCGCTCAGCAGTGATCTCATCGAATCTCCCACAGGCCGTGGAGCTGCCGGACTCCTTCTCCCCGGAGCTGCGCTCCCTGCTCGAGGGGCTGCTGCAGCGGGATGTCAACCGACGCCTGGGCTGCATGGGCCGAGGGTGAGTGTCCCCGAGGTCCCCAGGGGATGGGACAAGGTGTGCTGGCACAGTCCCCCTGCGGCCATGCTCACCTGCCCTCCTCCTTCCGCAGGGCGCAGGAGGTGAAGGAAGAGCCCTTCTTCAAGGGCCTGGACTGGCAGATGGTGTTCCTGCAGAAGGTGAGGGGTGTGTGCCCATGGCTGGGGACAGGGACAAGGACACAAGCCACCCCTCTGACCCCCCCTGCTGCCCACAGTACCCACCACCCCTCGTCCCACCCCGTGGCGAGGTGAATGCGGCCGACGCCTTTGACATCGGCTCCTTTGACGAGGAGGACACCAAGGGCATCAAGGTACCGGGCCCAGGGGCCGAGCGTGAGGGTGTGGGGTGACCCACAGCCCCTCACCCCAGCATCCCACCCTTCCCAGCTGCTGGAGAGCGACCAGGAGCTGTACCGCAACTTCCCGCTCACCATCTCGGAGCGCTGGCAGCAGGAGGTCACCGAGACCGTCTTTGACGCTGTCAACGCCGACACCGACAAGCTGGAGGCCCGCAAGAAGGCCAAGAACAAGCAGCTGGGCCACGAGGAGGGTGAGTGGGACTGGGACCCCCGCCCTGAACCACCCCTGGCCCCATCCCAGTGCTGATCCCGCCTGCCTGTGATCCCAGAGTACGCCATGGGCAAGGACTGCATCATGCACGGCTACATGGCCAAGCTGGGCAACCCCTTCCTGACGCAATGGCAGCGCCGCTACTTCTACCTCTTCCCCAACCGCCTGGAGTGGCGCGGGGAGGGCGAGTCACCGGTAAGGGGGGCACAGCACTGGGGGGCAGGGCTGGGGGGCGCCCGGGGGACCGGGCTGAGCCTGTCCCCCCAGCAGTCCCTGCTCACCATGGAGGAGATCGACTCAGTGGAGGAGACGCAGGTGAAGGAGCGCAAGTGCATCCTGCTCCGCATCCGCGGGGGCAAGCAGTTCGTGCTGCAGTGCGACGTGAGTGCGTCCCCCTGTCCCCCTGGCTGCTGGCCACCTCCTGCTGCCTGCTAGCCACCCACCCTGCTCCTGCTAGCCACCACCTCTTGCTGGCCACTTGCATGTTTAGTCCTCCCAGGGCATCAGCACTGAAAACATGGGGCAACCCCACAGCCCTGGCACCGTGGGGTGGCCCAGCCATGCTGTGCCCTGCCCTGTCCCCGCTCCTGACCCAGTTGCCTGCCCCGCAGAGCGACCCCGAGCTGGTGCAGTGGCGGAAGGAGCTGCGGGAGGCGCAGCGCCAGGCGCAGCAGCTGCTGCAGCGGGTGCCCCGCATGCAGAACAAGCCGCGCTCGCCCGTGGTGGAGCTCAGCAAAGTGCCCTTCATCCAGCGCTCCCACAACGGGCTCTGACCCCTCCCCACGCCCCCTTCCCCCGTTCCCACCCCACCTCTAATTTATTGGGTTGGGTTCCCGCGTGTCCCCCGCTCTCCGTGTGCCCGGGGGCTGCGGGGAGGGGACGCGCCCGGTGCCAGTGTCACCCAGGGGCGCGGTGACACCGCGGGCACGTGGCCTGGCACCTTCTCCCCGGCGTGCCCCCCGGCCCTGCAGGAACTCTCCGGCTCAGATGAAGGCAGCCCCCGTCCCTCCCGCCTGCTCCCCAGTGCTGTGCGTGCCAGAGGGGCCGGCGGGGTCCCCAGCCGGCATGTCCCCCCCTCCCTGCGTGGCTGTGCCCGTCCCGTGGGTGGCACCCCCTCGTGTGCGTGTGTGGCTGTGTGTGAGTGAGCGTGTGCCCGGGGGGACCCCCTGTAAATACTGTGCCACGGGTCCCCTGCGCCCCCTGCTCTGCCACTGCCCCTCCTGCCCCGCCCCGGGGCACCCCCAGCCCCCTGCCCTCCCTCCTGAGGGGAAAGAAGCGGGTGGGATCCCCTTAAACCAGCCACGGGTGGGCACAGGGGTGCCCCCTGCCCCCCCGACCCCAGCAGCATCTGTAAATATTAGTCTCTGGTCGCTGTGCTCCCGGGGCTGGGGGGGCACTTGGCAGGGGGGGCACGGGGCACGGCAGAGGCAATGGGTGAGTGAGGTTTTCATGAGCAGAGATGTGAGAATGCCAAAAAAAAGAGTTTTTATAATAAAAAGATCAAAAAATACCATCCAGCTCCAGCTCACTGTGGGAGGGAGAGATGGCTCCACGCCCACTGAGGGTGGCCTGGAGTCCTTGTCACCTCCTGTGGTGTGGGAGATTCCTGATTGTCCCGCTGTGGACACACCAGCACTTTGGGGACATACTGGAGCATCCCCAAGCCCCACAGGATGGGGATCCCGAGCCAGCGTGGGCTGCTGGAGGTTGTGTCCCCCATTGCTGCTCTGTCCCCACGGATGATCTTGGCTGTCACTTGTCATCAGGCAGTGCAGGTGCCACCTCTCCTGCCCACACCCTGCCTGCAGGCAGTGTGTCAGGTTGCGGTGCAGCTGGGCTGGTGCTCCAGCATTCCTGGGGATGGGATGGGATGGGATGGGATGGGATGGGATGGGATGGGATGGGATGGGATGGGATGGGATGGGATGGGATGGGATGGGATGGGATGGGATGGGATGAACCCAGGGCTGGATGCACGACGGTCCTGAGCACCAGGTACCCCTCCGCTGATGTTATGATGTCAAAGGGGTCAGGGAGCCCTGGGGCCCCTCAGGGTGTCCAGCAGGAGAGGCCGGGCACCGGCAGCCCCCCGTACCGGGGGTCAGCTGGGGGCCAGGGGGTCCCTGGTTTCAATCCCGATGGGAGAGTGTGAGAGGGTGCGGCCCCAGGCTGTGGCCGGTGCCGGCTCCAGTTGCATTCCCGGTGCTGCTGCAGTGGCGGTGCCCACAATCGCGGTTCCCGGTGCTGGTGCCGTTCCCAGTGCCTGCTCCATTCCCGTTTCCAGTGCCCCACTCCCGACCCCTCGTTCTCTTTCCTGCTGCCCGTTCCCGTGCCAGTGCCAATGCCATTCCCGTGCCCGGTGCCTGTTCCCCTTCCCGGAGCCCCGTTCCCGCTCCCTTCGCCGGTGCCCGTGCCCGGTGCCAATGCCCCTTCCCTTTTCCCGCTCCCTTTGCCGGTGCCCGTTCCCGGCGGCGATGGCGTCCCCGTTTCCCGCTGCCCCCCGCCGGTGCCGTTGCCTGTTCCCGGTTGCCGGTGCCCGGTGCGGCCCCGCCCCGCGCCGCCGCGCTGCGCCGCCGCCGCCCCCGCGCAGCCATTGCGGGCAGGCCCCGCGCTGCGGCCCGGTCCGTCCGCCCCGGCGGCCCCGGGGACATGGTGCCGGGATGGCCCGGCCCGCCGAGACCTTCCCGCTGCACCGGCTCGTCTGGCACAACCGGCACCAGGCGCTGGACAGCGCCCTGCGCGCGGGGACGGTGGGAACGGCGCCGGGAGCGGCACCGGGAGCGGCGCCGGGGAGCGGGCACCCCCCCACGCACCGGCACCGGGAACGGGAACGGGCGGGAGGGGATGGGAGGGAGAACGGCGGGACCCGCAGCGCGGGGGTGGGGGGACTGGGAGCGCTGGGGAAAACCGGGAATGCTGTGCGCGGGGGGGGGGGGGGGGGAGGGGGGATGCTGGGAGGGCTGGAAGGACTGGGAGCACTGGGAGATACTGGGAACACTGCGGGGACGGGAACCCTTGAGAGGCTGGGAGCACTGGGAGATACTGGGAACACTGCGGGGACGGGGACCCTTGAGGGACTGGGAGCCCTAGGATATACTGGGATCACTGTGGGGATGGGGACCCTTGAGGGTCTGGGAGCCCTGGAGGGAGACTGGGAACATTAGGGAAGGCTGGGGACACGGGGCACTGGGAGCACTGGGGAGAAGACTGGGAGCGTTGCAGAGGGACTGGAAGCACTAAGGGAGATGGGGCACATGGGATGGGAGAACTGGGAGCCCTGGGGAAACTGGAGGGAGGCTGGGAAAACTGGGAGCACGGGGAGCTGGCGGCGCTGGGTGGGGGGGACAGCACTGGGAGCATCTGGGGGAACTGGGAGTGCTGGAGCAAGACTGGGAGTGGTGTGGAGACTGGGAGTACCAGGGAGACTGGGACTCAGGGGACTGGTGGCACTGGAAGAACTGGTGGCACTGGAAGGACTGGTGACACTGGGATAATAAGGGACTGTAGCACCAAAGGCCTGGAAGCAAATGGGAGCGCTGGGATGGGGTTGGCTGCACTGGGAGAAGGGGGGGCAGGGAGCAGCAGGCCTTGGGAGCATGGGGGACGCAGGGGTGGCACGGGGAGGGGACAGTGACCCCAGCACCCTTCCAGCACGACGTGGAGCTGACAGACCCGCGTGGCCGCACGCCCCTGGAGCTGGCCGTGTCCCTGGGCCACCTGGAGTCGGTGCGGGTGCTGCTGCGGCACAACGCCAACGTGGGCCGGGAGAACGCCAATGGATGGACGGGTACAGGGACACCTCGGGGACTTGGGGACACCGTCCAGGGGGGCGGGTGGCCTCCGGCTGATGGCACCCCGTGTCCCCAGTGCTGCAGGAGGCGGTGAGCACGGGGGACCCCGAGATGGTGCAGCTGGTGCTCCAGTACCGTGACTACCAGCGGGCAACGCGGCGCCTGGCCGGCATCCCCGAGCTGCTCAGCAAATTGCGGCGGGTACAGCCCCCCAGAACTGCCCCCTGCAGCCCAGAGCCCTCCCAGGGACACCCACCAGCCCCATCCCTTGGCTCAAGACTCCCCATCTCCAGTGACTCCAGCAGAGACCCGCTAAGTCTCCCCAGGCCCCCCTGTCTCCTCCATGATCCCACTCCTTCCCCAGGGACACCCTGCCTATCCAACCCACTACCCCACATTGTCCTGATCCCCACCCAGAACCCCAATACGGATCCCCACCCCTGCTCTCCAGACTTCCCATGTCCTTAGTGGTCTGAGAAGGGACCCCAAATTCTCCCCAGAAGCCCCCATTGACTCTCTTCTTTCCTGGGGACCCCCTGCTTATCCTTTTCCTCTGGGACTTGCTGCTTATCCTTCCCTGTGGACCTGCACTAATGGCCCCAGTCTCTCTGATCCCCACCCAGGACCCCAATAGGGACCCCCATCCCTTCTCCCCAGACTCCCCCCCTCTCCAGTGACCTTATCAGGGAGTCCCCAGCCCCTCCACATCCCCCACCGTTCTCCTCATCCCTTCCAGGCATCCGACTTCTACGTGGAGATGAAGTGGGAGTTCACAAGCTGGGGTGAGCGTGGCCAGGCTGGGCGGGGGAAGGGGGTCCCCAGGGGCCCCCCGGCCGCGGGGCTGACGGGTCCCTGTGCCCGCAGTGCCCCTGGTGTCCAAGGTGTGTCCCAGCGACGTGTACCGCGTGTGGAAGCGCGGCGAGAGCCTGCGGGTGGACACCACCCTGCTGGGCTTCGAGCACATGACGTGGCAGCGCGGCCGCCGCAGCTACATCTTCAAGGGGGAAGGTCAGCTCCAGCCCCCCGCGGCCCCTCTGTCACCCTGGGGAGCCCCCGGGCCCCCTGCACCCCGCTCTGGATTCCCTGGGGGCCCCCCAGTCTTTGTGGGGAGCCACAGACCCCCCGCAATATAAGTGCGCCCCTGTAAAGACCCCAGATTCCCTACAGGGACCTCCCTGGAGATCCCCCAGACCCTCTGCACTATGAATACTCCCATAAGGACCTCCCAGATCCCCTCTAGGGACCACGTGGGATTCCAGTTCCCCCCTCCCAAGGGGAACACCTCAGTTCTTTTACCAGGGGACCCCCAATTCCCCAGATCTCCCCCAGGAAACCTTAGTTCTCCCTGAGGGAACCACCTCAGTTCCCGCATTTACAAGGGACCCCCAATCCCCGCGGCCCCCCAGTGTCCCCCAGGGCATGGGGGGGCTGGGTGCTGAGCCCTGCGGTGTCCCCACGCAGACGAGGGGGCCGTGGTGATGGAGGTGGACCACGACAAGCAGGTGGTGTACACGGAGACGCTGGCGCTGGCCCTGCACGAGCCCGAGCTGCTGCTGGCGGCCATGCAGCCCAGCGAGGAGCACGTGGCCGGCCGGCTCACCTCGCCCATCGTGTCCACACACCTGGACACCCGGAACATCGCCTTCGAGAGGTGGGGAGGGGAGGGGAAGGGAGAGGAGCTCTCAGCAAGCAGGGGCCGTGCGAGGGGGAAGCGCGGGCGAAGGGGAAGGAAGCACTGGTGCAAGAGGGTGAGTGAGGCCTCCCCGCTCCCCCAGGAACAAGTCTGGGATCTGGGGCTGGCGCTCGGAGAAGATGGAGGTGGTCAGCGGCTACGAGGCCAAGGTGAGCACAGAGACGTGGGGGGGATGCTGAGGACAGCCTGGAGTGTGGCAGGCCTGACGGTGTCCCCACGCAGGTGTACAGTGCCAGCAACGTGGAGCTGGTCACCAAGACCAGGACGGAGCATCTCTCCGACCAGGACAAGTCACGCAGCAAAGGTGACAGCCCTGTCAGCCAATCAGGGGGCCTGTACACGGTGGGGACACGCCACCCTTCCTGGGTGGCTTGGGTGTCAGGTGTGGGACACTGTGGGTGTGACATGTCAGGTGTGGGACACTGTGGGTGTGGGGTGTGACATGTCAGGTGTGGGAAACTGTGGGGATAATGTGACAGGCATGGGACAGTGTGCCACTCATGAGGGGTGTGACGGGTGACAGCCCTGGGAGTCCCTCCCACTGCCCACACCTCACCCTGCACCCCCCTCTCCCCCCAGGCTCCAAGACCCCCTTCCACTCCTTCCTGGGCATCGCGCAGCAGCACGGCACCCACAACGGGGTGAGTGGCCATCCCGGGGGTCCCTGGGGACACTGGGGCTCTCCAGCGGGGCTGAGTGGTGCTACTGTCCACCCAGGCACCTGTCCTGCAGGCTGCCAGCCCCACCAACCCCACGGCCATCACCCCCGAGGAGTACTTCGACCCCCACTTTGACCTGGAGACCCGCAACATCGGGCGCCCCATCGAGATGTCCAGCAAGGTGCAGAGGTGAGGCCACCGCCCCGGGGTCAGGCCATACTGGGTGGGGACAGAGTCCTCGGGATGGTGACAGAGTCCTCAGGGCCATGCCGCTGTCTGTACCTCGGGGGTGTGGCCAGGGCAGTGGCACGGGGGTGGTGCTGGTGGCCCCGGTGGGTCCCCGTGCCCACGGTGGTGCCCGGGCAGGTTCAAGGCGACGCTGTGGCTGTGCGAGCAGCACCCGCTGTCACTGGCGGAGCAGGTGACGCCCATCATCGACCTCATGGCCATCTCCAACGCCCACTTCGCCAAACTGCGCGACTTCATCACCCTCAAGCTGCCCCCTGGCTTCCCCGTCAAGATTGGTGAGAGGGAAAAACTTAATTTGGGGCGGGATATACAGGGACAGGAGTTCACTGGGGCCTCAACTGGCGCCTGTACCTGCAGAGATCCCCCTGTTCCACGTGCTCAACGCCCGCATCACCTTCAGCAACCTGTGCGGGTGTGACCAGCCCCTGGGCTCCGTGCGGATCTGCGCCCCCCAGGAGCCCCCCGGCGCCCACCCCCCCGGCACCCAACCCTCAGGGCCCAGAGGTGAGGCTGAGGGGCCAGGGAGGGCTGGGATTCCATGGATACAGAACGGGGTGGGCGTGGGGTGTCAGGGGATGCTGTGGGGAGCTGCGGGGTGCTGTGGGGCACCGTGAGTTGCCGTGGGTGCCACGGGGACAGCCGTGGGCGGTGCTGACGGCTGGCCGTGCGCGGCAGCGTGGCCGTTCCCGTGCGAGGTGGAGGCGGGCGTGTTCGAGGTGCCGGCGGGGTACACGGTGCTGGGCGCGGGGCGCAGCGAGCCCCTGCGCGACGAGGACGACGACCTGCTGCAGTTCGCCATCCAGCAGAGCCTGCTGGACGCCGGCACCGAGACCGACCAGGTGCGCCCACGCCCCCTTCCCTGGACACGCCCCACACGCACCTGGGCACGCCCCTAACACGTGGCCACACCCCACAGGTGACCATCTGGGAGGCGCTGACCAACACCCGCCCCGGCGCGGAGCCACCGCCCTACGATGAGGACCTGCAGCTGGAAAGGTGAGGTTCCATCCGTGGGGGCGTGGCCTGGGGCGCCACACCCACCTCACCTGGGCGGGGCCGAGCTGGAAGGGGCAGGGGTTAAAGGTGTCAGGGCGTGGTCAGGGGAGGGGCTGAAAGGCTGTGCAAAGGGTGTGGTCATAATGGGCGTGGCTAACCGCAGGTGTGGGTGTGGCTAGCAGCTGGGTGGGGCATGTGGGGAGGGGCATGGCTCTCCAGGCCATTTATGGGCTGTGAAGGAGGTGTGGCCTCCAGAGGTGGGGCACAGGTGTGCCAGAGGGGGTGTGGCTCCCATGACACGGCTGTGCTCCCATGCCACCACCCCCGCTGCTGTCCCCTGCGCAGGGCGCTGCAGGAGAGCATGCTGCTGCAGGCCGGGCCCAGCGCTGAGCCCCCGGCCGCCGGGAGCCCCCCGGGAGCGGGCGGCGGGAGCCCCCCAGGCCCCCCCGGGTACGGCAGCTTTGCGGAGCAGCTGCGCCTGGCCATGGCGCTGTCGGAGCGGGAGCAGGAGGAGCGGGAGCGGCGGCGGCGCGAGGAGGACGAGGAGCTGCAGCGCATCCTGCGCCTCTCCCTCACCGAGAAGTAGCGCCCGGCCCCGGGCGCTCCACGCCGGCACAGGGACGTCCCACGCAGGGACCGGGGTGTCCCATGTGGGGTCAGCCCGCGCACGGACGCAGATGTCCCACGTGGGAACACCCCTTGCAGGGATAGGGACACCCCGGTGCGGGCGCTGTCCCACACCAGGATGGCCCAGGGCGGGCACAGCCCTGCCTGAGGAGCAGCCGGTGCTGGGATGGCCCCCCCCGTGATGGGGACCCCCCTGATGTGGGTACAGCCCCCCACAGGGGATTTGATCCAGGGATCCTCCTACCCCCGGGACCCCCAATCCAGGGCTCTTCTCCCGCCAGGCTCAAACCTCAGCCCAGGGACCCTCACCTGGGGACACCCCTGTGCCCAGAGCCCTCCCTAGGGAACCCCCTCCTCTTTGGTGTTGTACTGTGACCCATGGGGGGCAGGATGGACCCGGGGGTCCCCGTGGGATGCAGGTGACCCCTATTTTAAGGCACTGCAGTGTGGGGGGGGACTGCTGGGGGACCCCCAGGCCTCTTCCTTTGGGGCAGTGGGGGGCAGGGGGGCCCCGAATGTCTGTACATATACATATACATATATTATATATATATATATACACACGTGTGTCCGTGCCTGGGGCGTGATGGGTGGCGTGTCCCAGGGTGGGGCCTGGGAGAAGGGATGGATCCTACAGCTAGGGTGGGGCTCAGGTGATGGGGCTCATCCAGTGAGCGTGTGGGTGGCACTAGTGGGCTGCTCCTCCTCAGCTCCCCCCAGTCTGGCCCTGTGCCCCCATTCCTGGCCCCGGGATTGGTTTATTTTGTTTATATTACATGGGAAAAGACCCCTGCCCAGGGAGGGGGGCTTGGCTGGGGACCCATGGGGTCACAAGGGGTTCTTTGGGGGTGAGCTGCTGGGGACACTTGGGGCATTCCCACAGGCTGAAACCTGGGATGTCCCCGGTGCTGGGGCCCCTCGGGGGATCTACAGTTTCTGGGGATCTGGGGAAGGCATCACGTGTTCTGGGACACTGAGGGAGGGTCCCAAGAGCCAGGGACCCTCGGATGGTTCCCACTTTCGGAGGATCCAGGGGTGTCTCAAGTGCTGGAGTGTCAGTCCCGCCTTGTCCGCACGGATGTGGGGCCCGGGGGGGCTCCGGGGCACCGGGGAGGTGCCGCTCTGACGGACGGCGCTCCCGGGGTCCCGGCCGCGGCGTTGCCGTGGCGGGGGGAGCCGAGCCGTGCCGCGACGTGCCCGGGGCCGTGCCCGCTCCCGCTCCCGTTCTCGTTCCCGTCCGGGCGGGGCAGCGGCGGCGCTTCCTGGTGCGGGGGGGCGGCGCGGCGGGGCATGGCGCTGGTGACGGTGCGGCGGGCGGGGGGCTCCGCCGGGGGCCCCGCGGTGAGTGCGGCACCGGCCCGGGCCGGGACGGCTCATCCCGGCAGGGACGGGCGGGGGGTCCCGGTGCGACCCGGGAGGTGCCGGTGTGGGCTGGCACGGGGGCTCCCAGGGGAGTGCGGGCTGTCCCCGAGCCGCGGGGGCCCCGGTGCGGGGGCACGGAGCGGGCCGGGGCGTCCCGGAGCTGCTGCGGGTCCCGGTGCCCTGGGGAAACGGGCCGGTTCGGGGATCCCGGTGCCCTGGGGAAATGGGCCGGTCCGGGGGATCCCGGTGCCTTGTCGGAGCCCCGGGGGTTCCCGGTGCTCCGGAAGGTCCCGGTGCAGAAGGTGCCGCTGTCCCGGGGTTGCTAGCGTGGGGCCGGACGGGTGAAAGTTGCTCCGGTCGTTCCCGGTGCGGGGTCATCCCAGGCGCTTCCGATGGGACTTTGCTGGGAGTTTACTGGGAGCGGAGCTGCCCTCAGCACGCGTTGGAGTTTCCTGTACTCCCGGATGGGGTTTTCCCACAGCTAAGGAAGGAATATGGAGTGTGGATGGGGGTGTTTTGTCCCAAGCTACTCCCACTCACTTTGCCACCTCTTCCAGTCCCGTCGCTGTCCCGGTGTCCCCTAGTGCCTCCCCCAGTGACCACTGGGCCTTTCTGGGTGCTCATCCCAGGCCGCCTCTTCCAGCGCTTTCACCCAGCCAGGGATGGGGGGCACAGGGACGAGACACCCCCCCGCCATCCCGAGGGGGTCCCCAGGGATCCATCTCCACAGTGGGACCCCCAAAGGGTCCCTATGCCCCCGCCGGGGCCCACACTATTTGGTGGGGGCAGAGGTGGGTTTAGGGGGTCACTGGACTGTGGTGTCCCTGCTGGTGGGGGTTTGTGGGACCCCCGAGCCTGCTCCATGCCCTGGGGTCACATTTCCCCCAGGAACTGCCTCCCAATTTGCAGGAGGAAGATGCTCCCAGACGCGGCCAGCTGCAGCGACGGTGAGAGGGGGCTCCGAAACCTCGGCGTGGGGGACACTGGGGTGGGCTGGGGACACAGTTCCCCCCCCTTGGGGGAGCACTCTGGGGGTGCCCTGCGTGCTCAGGTCCCTCCTGCCCCCCAGGCAGAGCTTCGTCGTGGTCAAGGGCGCTGCACGGCTCCTGCCTGCTGAGGAGCCCCCCCCGGCCGAGCCCCCCCCGGCCGAGCCCCCCTGCCAGGCCCCGGGACAGCAGGAGCGGCACCTGCACCTCATGATGCAGCTGCTGCGCCCCCAGGACGCCATCCGACTGGTAGGACACAGATCCACCCCTGCAGGAACACGGGGATGGCATGGGGACAGGGAAAGAGATGGATGGGGTCAGGAGCAGGGATGGGGATGGGATATGGATGGGGACATGACACGGAGAAAAAGTTGACTGGATTGGACAGGCAGGGATGGGGATGGGGATGGGGATGGGGATGGGGATGGGGATGGGGATGGGGATGGGGATGGGGATGGGGATGGAATGAAGGTGGTGACAGGATGGGGATGGAGGCAGTAACATCGAGGAAGGGGGAATGCGATATGGATGGGGACTGGATAGGATGGGATGGGATAATGGGAAGCAGTAACATCGAGGAAGGGTAGGGGAATGTGATAGGGACTGGACGGGATGGGAATGGGGATGGAATGGGAAGTGATGAGGAGGGGACATGGCCCAGCGCGATGCTCCTCCCCGGTCACTGGGAGCCCTGGGAAGGGGCAGATCCCCCGGGATTCCCGCCGTTCCGGCAGGCGGTGCGGCTGGAGTCGGCGCGGCCGCGGCGGGTGCGGTACCTGCTGCTGGTGCGGCCGGAGGAGGCGGGAGCCGAGGCGGAGACGGCGCTGCTGGGAGTGGATTTCGCCCACGAGGGGTGAGCGGGGTGCGGGGGGGCCCGGGGAGGCGTCGGCACCCCCTGACCCCTGCTTGCCCCAGGGCCAGCCGCTGCACCCTGGGCATGGTGCTGCCCCTCTGGAGCGACACCCAGGTGTTCCTCGACGGCGACGGGTAAGGGCGGGACGGAATTTTGGGACAGGGAGGGGCCTAGAGGGGTCAGGGTGCCCACCCTGACCCACGTGTGTCCCCCTGATGCCCAGGGGGTTCAGTGTGACATCGGGGGGAGAGACACGCATCTTCAAGCCCATCTCTGTGCAGACCATGTGGTGAGCAAGGCCTGGGCGTGGCCACGGGGGGCGTGGGGACCACCCTGGGCACAGGGGGGGTGTGGGTGGAATGGGGAGCACCAGGGGGGTGGGCACCACCTCGGGGACTGGGGACACGGGCACTGCCAGGGGCACAGGGGATCTCAGCTGCACAACAGGCATGGGGGATGTGGCACCGCTGGGGACACGAGGGGTGCCGTCACCACCCTGGGCACAGGGGATTTGGGTATCACCATGGGCACCACCACGGGCACGGAGAAGGAGCTGGGGAGGGCTTGGGTGGCACCCACACGCCGGGGACGGCCAGCGAGGGGGACAGAGCAGCGGGGGCGGCGCCGGGGTGGCGGTGGCAGCACAGGGTGGCAGGTGCTGTGCGGCAGGGCCGCGCTGCAGGAGCTGCACCGCGCCTGCGAGGACGCGGCCCGCGGTGGGCACATCCCCGGCGGCCCCGCGCTGGCCTGGGCCCGCGGCTACGCGGCGGCGCTGGGCTCCGAGCAGAGCTGCCTCAACGAGTGGCTGGCCATGGCCGACCTCGAGTCCGTGCGCCCCGCCTCGCCCACGCCCCTCCGGTAAGCTCCCCGCCACGGCCCCGCCACACCCCGCGGCCCGCCGGCCAATCGCTGCCGCGCCTGGCAGGGCGTGGCCGGGGTGGGGCAGGGGACGGCGGTGACACGGCGGTGCTGGTGGCAGGCCGGCCGTGCCGGAGCTGTCGGAGCAGGCCGTGCGGGCGCTGCTGCGGGAGGTGATGGCCGCCGCCGACCTGGAGAACGTCACCTCCAAGGAGGTGGGTGGCACCGGGGTGGCAGCAGGGTGTCCTGGGGACGGGGAGGGCTGGCAGGGCCATCCCTCACCCGGCGTGGCGCCCAGGTGCGGGAGGAGCTGGAGCGGCGCACGGGGCACAGCCTGGCCGAGCACAAGGACTTCATTGACAACGAGATGCTGCTGGTGCTGGCGCAGATGGATCGGCCTTCCCGCGTCTTCCCGCACCTCTTCCTGGTGGGCAGCGGGCATGGCGGGCATGGCGGGCGGGACGGGTGGCAGTGTCCCCTCCCCTCACCGCTGTCACCATGCAGGGCTCCGAGTGGAACGCAGCCAACCTGGAGGAGCTGCAGCAGAATAGGTGAGAACAGCGTGGCACTGCCATGGGGTGGCCTGGGGCCACCACGGGCCGCCCCTGGGGTGTCACTCATGTCCCCGCAGGGTCACCCACATCCTGAATGTGGCACGGGAGATTGACAACTTCTTCCCGGCGCTGTTCACGTACATGAACGTGCGGGTATACGACGAGGAGGCGGCCGAGCTCCTGCCCCACTGGAATGACACCTTCCTCTTCCTCTCCCGCGTCCGGTTAGTGGGCACCAGGAGTGACACCATGGGGGACACCGGGGACACAGGGGCTGGAGGTGGGGTGGGGGAGAGGGGGACATGGGGAGAGGTCTTGATGACTGAGGTGCTGGGACATGGGATCCTGGGGAGCAGTGGGGTGGCTGGGGACATGGGGAGCTCTGGGGACACTGGGACCGCTGGGGACACGGAGAGCTCTGGGGACACTGGGACAGCTGGAGGATGCTGAAAGCTCTGGGGATATTGGGATGGCTGGAGGATGCTGGGAGCCCTGGGGATCCTGGGATGGCTGGAGAATCCTGGGAGCTCTGGGGACACTGGGATGGCTGGGGACAGGGGGAGATCTGGGGACACTGGGATGGCTGGGGACACTGGGAGCTCTGGGGATCCTGGACATCTCGGGGACACTGGGAGCCCTGCGGATACGGTGTCCCCGAGTGCCGGTGCCATGGTGCCAGCAGCGGGTGCCGCAGGGCGGCGGGAGGCCGGGCGCTGGTGCACTGCCGCATGGGGCTGAGCCGCTCGGCCGCCACGGTGCTGGCCTACGCCATGAAGGAGTTCGGGTGGCCCCTGGAGCGGGCGCTGCGGCACGTCCGGCACTGCCGGCCCGGCGTCCTACCCAACCCCGGCTTCATGCGCCAGCTCGACTTCTACCAGGGCATCCTGAGCGCCAGGTGCGTGGGGACACATGGGAGGGGACAGCTGGGTGGGGCCTGTTGTGACCACACCCCTCTGTGTGGGTGGGCGGGGCTGCAGTGGCCGTGCCCTACCTGGAAAGGTGTGGGAACTTTTGTGGGGGAGGAGCCCGTGGGAGCCCCACCCTGCCTAGGGGGTGTGGCTCCCAGCAGGGGGAGTGGCCGGATGCTGATTGACCGCTCTGTGGCAGCCGGCACAGCAGCCTGTGGGAGCCACGGGCGCACCCCGAGGAGGACACCGCGAGGGAGGACATGAGTGGCCTGTCCCCACTGTCCTCCCCACTGGCGTCCCCACAGCCCTCCGAGGAGGAGGCAGCTGGAGCGGGGCTGCTGGGGGCCTCCCGGCGCCCCCGCATCTCCCTGTGCTCTGTCATGCGGAGCATCAGCCTGCTGGAGTCCCCCGAGCCCCTCGAGCTGCTGGGGGAGCCCCTGGCCGGGGAGGTGAGCGGGGTCAGGGCGGGAGGGGGGTCCAGCTGTGGGGTGACAGCAGCATGGCATGACCCCACTGTCCCCTGTCAGGTGTTTGAGGCCACGCAGGAAGCAGAGGGTCCCTCCCCGAGGTCACGACCCTCGTCCCGCCCACGCCGCGTGGTGCGCCAGGCCAGCATGGATGGTGACCCCGCCCCGTTTTGCGACCACACCCATAGTGATGACCACACCCAGGGCCACACCCACACACCTGGCCACGCCCACACGGATGAACCCACGCCTTAATTTGGGGAGCATGGGTCAGCACCTTCTCACTGCCATAGCAACAAGGGGTGGGCGTGGCCTACGTATGTGGGCGTGGTCATCGAGCCGGCACGCCCACGCCCTGCCCGCACCCCGGGGCTGGGACGTGCCTCTGCCCCAGCCCCACACAAACACCGACACTGCTCTTGCACTGGCAATAAAGTGTGGAAATGGCAGCCCCTGGTGGCTTTGTGACCCTGAGCACCTGGAGGGTGGGCTGCTACCAGTAGGGACCGGCGTGAACGCTCTGGAGACACCGGGCGGGCACAGGGACCCAGAGGCGCCATTTTGTGCGGCACGGGGGAACTACAACTCCCGGCGGCCTTTGCGCGAGAAGCACAACTTCCGTGTTGCCGTGGCAACGGCCGCGGCCTAGGCCTGGGCTGGAATCGGGGCTGGAAGCGGGACCGGGGAACTGAGGCACACAGAAAGCTCGCAGCTCGCTGTGGCCATGATAGAGGGGAAAGCTAGGTGCTCCCCCCGCCACCCTGTGAGGTGGTGTCAGCCCCCTCCCACCATGGTGTCCCTTCATGTTGTTACCCCTGGCCCACAGGACACTTTCCACTATCCCAGGTTGCTTCAAGCCCCATCCTCTTGAACACTTCCAAGGCTGGGGCAGCCACAGCTTCTCTGGGCAATCTCTGCCATGGCCTCACCACCCTCACAGGGAGGAATTTCTTCCCAAAATCCCACTTAAACCCACCCTCCCAGGGAAGGAGGTTCCTGGCTGGAAACTGCCCCTGAGGCTGCTGCTGTCCCATCTCCATCTCCCAGGGCTGTTCTTGCAGCTGGAGCCATCCCAGACACTTCCCCACTTCCTGGGACACCCACCAGGCAGGGACTGACCCTCTGCCAAGGAGGAGAGTGGGAATCTCCCTCCTTCTTCCCACCAGGAGGGCACAGCCCTGGGTTGGCTGGGTGAGAATGCTTATTTTGGGGGTCCACCTAAACACCTCCATCCTGTGCCTTCCAGAGGAATTATGTCCCCGTAGAAGATATCCAAGGGACTGCAGCTCCTACAGCAGGACCAGATCCAGCTGGAAAATGCGATCCAGAGGGTCAGGAGCCTGCAGTGCGAGTGGGATGGGAGTTGTGGGTGGCCCCCCACCCATCCCACCCCATCCCACTTTATCCCACCTTATCCCAAATTACTGCTAGTTCCAATGCTCCATTGCAGCCAAAACTCTACCTCTACACTAATTCATAATCAGTATTCTGTGAGGATAGCTAGAAAAATTTAAAAATACTAATTAGCAGCATAAAAAAATTTAGCTAAAAATTAAAAAGACATCACTACTAAGATAAAAAACTATCTATAAAAGTCCACCATGTAAACATCCATATCCCCAAAATTAAAGCTGATAAAAAGCACCAAAACAATCAACAAAAAATAAGTAAATATATTCTAGTGGGTGCAGTAGCATTTAATCAACACTAGACCCACCACAGATAGAAACAATTTATTTTATTGATCAAACAACAGAAAGAGCTGGTGAATTAAGTCATCAATAACCTGAATAATTAACAGACATATCCTGTTATTTATGATTCTGCACACACAGCAAAGCTGCTAATTAGGGCTATTAAACATATGAATCCCACAGGAACTGTCCCTCTTCCCACCCCACTGCAGGACATCCCCACCATCCACAGCCCCCTGAGCTCACTTTCACCTGATTTTATACCTCATTCTTCATTTTTTCACCCCATTCCTGGGGGAAAAAATCCCACCTCCCTTTCTCCACCCAAGAACACATTTTTCTCCCTGGGTCCCAGCTGGGTGACATTAAACTGTGAGATGGACACCCCATCTGGCTTTTTTTGGGGGGGATGCAACTTCCTGCCCTCCCCCTGCCCCCCAAGGTGCACCCCACCCCGTGCCCCCCAGACAGCACACAGCACCCCTTCCTTTGCTCACACCAGCTTTAATGCACCCGGTGTCCCTGCAATAGGGTCTGGGGGTGTCAGGAATGGTTCCCCTGCTCCCTCGGCGCGGCCGCTTACAGCTCGTACTCGTGCCACAGGCTGTGGGGACACAGCGGGGTCAGCGGGAAGGAAGGGCGGGGGAGGATGCCCTGTGCTCCCCATGCCACCCCATGCCACCCCACCCCATCCCATCCCACCCCATCCCATCCCATCCCATCCCATCCCATCCCATCCCATCCCATCCCATCCCATCCCATCCCATCCCACCTGTAGGTGACATCGGGGTTATCGCGGTGCTCCAGGAGGGCGTCACGGATGGGGCCGGGGGGGCTCAGCCCCAGCTCTTGTGCTCGCTCCCAGCGCTGCAGGCGGGTGATCCCTGCGGGATAGCGGGGGCTCAGCGGGGCCGGGGGGAGCCCAGGACCACCGGGGGAACCGGGGGAACCGGGGGTGCTCACCGCTGCAGGGTCCGTACTCCCAGGAGAGGTCGAAGCGCCGCAACATCTCCATGAGCGCCGGGTCCGGGGGGGGCTGCGAGGGGGCGCGGGGGCATTCCCGCACCTTCAGCTGCGCCTTGTCCTTGTCCTTATTCTTGTCCTTCCTGTCCTTGAGCCTGCCTGGGGGCCGCCCCGGGCCCCGCCGCCGCCGCGGGAAGGAGTCGGTGATGCGCCGGGGCTGCTCCATGTCCCTGCGCGACATGGAGCTGGCAGGGCCCCGCCACTACCGGGAACCGGGCGGGACCCGCCAGTACCGGGAACCAGCGGCAGGGACCCGCCCCTGGCCACGGCCGGGCGGAAGCGGCGGGGCCGGGCTGGGGAACAGGCCATGGGCACCCTCGGCCACTGCCACCTTCGCCACTGCCACCCTCGCGGTGGCCCCGGTCCCCCGCCCCGCTCGGCACCTCCCGGCTGTCACCAGGTGCTGTAACCTCCCCACGCTGTCCCTGCCAGCAGCCGCACTGTCACCCCCGCGGCAGTTCTGTCACCCCGAGGGCACTGTCACCTCCATCCCAGTGCTCCCTGTTCCCCTGGCAATGTCAGCCGTGTCAGTGATTGTCACCCCAGGCAATGCCACCTTCCATTTGTGCCCACTACGCTCTGGCATTGTCCCCCCTGTGACTGTCCCTATCACCTCAGGCACTGTCACCCCTGTGGCTTCTCCCTGTCAGCCTGGACATTGTCACTCCCATCCCAGCATTCCACCCTGGACACTGTCACCTCCCTGTCTGTCCCCATCAGCCCCCCAAACCATGACTCACGCTGTGAAACTGTCACTGTCTGCCCTGTCCCACTCTGTCCTGTGTGTCACTGTTTGTCCCCCCAGTGCCTGCCTGTCTCACCCCCAGCTGTGGTGACACTGCCCTGGTTCAGGGGGTAACACCGCAGGTGCCACCAGTGCAGATTTGCCTGTGGCTTTCAGCCCTCCCTTGGGGAACTGAGAATAACTGAGATGCACACCCTGGAACGGGGTGACTCCCAGGGGACACCGCCATGTGCCTCAGTGGTGACACGTGAGCCACCAAGCTGTGTCACCGCTGTAACCGTCAGTGCTGGGGGGACACAAAGCCCACAAAACTCCACACCACTGTTTAATTTGATGTCAGCACGAAGAGGGGACAGTGGGGCCTCAGGGCCCGTCCCTGTCCAGGCCGGGATTGTGCAGGATGTAGCGGCAGACCCCGGGCAGGCGCCGGTTCCCCAGCATCTCCTGGAGCTGCTGCATGGGCCGGTTGCCCAGCGCCGTGTGCCCGAAGGTGGGGAACCCGCGGGCGTGTGCCCGCTGCGCCGCCACCGTCAGGGCCACCTGCATGTGCCCGTGCCGCCGGTGCTCGGGCAGGGTGTAGCTGTGGGTGCCTGTCCCGAAATGATCCGTCAGCACCCAGGCCAGGGGCTGCCCGCTGCCGTCCTGCAGGCACACTTGCGGGAAGCGCCCCAAGATCTCAGCCAGGAAGCGCCGGCTGCGGGCGTTGCCCCCGTAGGGCCAGGTGTCGTTGAGCAGGTCCACGTGCGAGGGGCTCAGGGAGCCCACGCGCACCCCGGGGGCTGGTCTGGGCGAGGCAGGGGTCAGTGGGGCGCTCGGGGGTGTCCCTGTGTGGGGACGAGGGTGGGGGGCTCTCACCGGGGCTCCGGCATGGTGCTGGGGTCAGGGTGCCAGTAGGAGTAGTACTCGACAATGTCCAGCTCCACACCCTTCTTCCCTGCCAGGTCCTGGGACACTGTGGCCAGCCCATCCTGCAGCCCTGGGGATGGGGGTGTCAGGGGGTCCTGTTCCCCTGTACCCCACCATCCCTGTCCCCAGCCCCCCTGTGACCCCAGTGTCCTCCTCAGTGTCCCCAGGGGGCTACGTGGAATCCCGGTCCCTATTCCCAGCACTCAAATCCCTGCTTCCAGTGTGCCCAGTGCCCCAATCCCGCCCCCATCATCCCCAACTCCAACCCCAGTACTCCCAGTGTCCCCAAGGACCCACAAATCCAGCTGCAATGCTTCTCAGTGCCCCCAGCATGCCCAAGTCCAGCCCCAGTACTCCCAGTGTCCCCAATGTCCCACAAATCCAGCTGCAATGCTTCCCAGTGTCCCCAGCATGCCCAAGTCCAGCCCCAGTACTCCCCACAGAACCTTGTTTCCAGGGTACCCAGCAGAGCAATTCCCTGCTGCTGCCCAGCACCCCCAAATCCCTCCCCAGCACTTCCCACTGGTATCACCCACCAAACCCCACGCCAGCACACCAAATCAAACCTTCAGTGCTCCCCAGCACCCAAACACCCATCCCCAGCATCCCCCAGCACCCCCAATCCCCTCCACCAGTACCTCCCAGCTCCTCCCTGCCTCCACCAGCTCTCCCCGGTGTCCCACACTCCCAGATCATGCCCAGATCATGCCCAGCCCCTCCCCAGCACGCCCCCAGGATGTCCCCATGCCACCGATGAGGGTGACGGCGGCGTCCCAGCGCAGGCAGCCGGGGGTCTCCAGCAGCGCCCGGTACGCCCCCAGGTCCCGGTAGAATGCCGCCTGCGTGTTCCAGTAGCCATCGTTGGCCGGCACCTGGGGGCACCCATGGCTGCTCTGAGCACTCCTGGCACGTGCCAGGGCGCCGTGTCACCCCCCTCCTGCAGTGCCCCGTGTTCCCACTGGCCACCTCTCCGCTGGGCCGGGCCATCACGGCGCCAAATTCGGGCCACTTGTCCACCAGCACCTCGAACTGGCCAGGGTTGCCCCGGTTGATGTTCAGCACTGCCCCGAAGACCTTGGGGGAAAAGGGGGTCAGCCATGAGGGACAAGGAGGGGACAGATGGAGGTCAGGGATGGGGGCTTGATATGGGGGCAGATGTGGGGTCAGAGCTGAGGGGAGGGGGGCAGGTGTCGGGAACAGGGCAGCAAAAAGGGTCCCTAATGACACTGGGGTCCCCATCACCAGCAGGGCAAAGGGCAGGGGTGGTATTGGGGTCCCCCTCACAGCAAGGGGGATATTGGGGTCCCCATCACAGCAACAGATGAGTGACACTAGTGTCCCAGTCATGGCACAGTGCATGGGTGACAGCAGGGTCCCTGTGACTGGCAGGGTGGGGGTGGCACTGGGGTCCCCATCGTGGCACAGGGCAGGGGTGACAGTGGGGTCCCCATCACCGGCAGGGCGATGGGCAGGCTCTTCCTCAGGATCCCCTCCAGTTGCTGCAGATGGGCAGAGCACGTCAGGATCTTCATTGTCCTGCTGAGAGACCCTCAGTAACAGGGGGACAGGGCCACCAGGCATGGCCCCTGTCCCCATCCCTTTCCCCACGGTCCCCATCTCCTCCAGCACTCACCCTGCAACAGTCCTGAGTCTGTGGGTTCCGGGGGGCCGTGGAGTGGGAGTCTGGAGACTGTGTGGCACTTGGTGACAATGATTACCACAGCTGTCACGGGCCAGCAAGTGCCCCCTGCCTTGGGGGGCAGCGGGCAGGGTCCATCCTGCTGAACACTGGGCACTGGGCCAGCCCTGTGGCCACCTGAGGACGGGTGCCCGGCTGGGACACTCTGGGACATTGCCCCAGTGCCACCAGCTCCCCACGGATCCAGTGTCCCCCCACGGTCACGAAGCCATGCTGATCCTGAGGTGCCCAGCCCAGCTGCAGCTCCTGGAGGAGATCCTGCGGAAGAGCCTGCCCACCACCCTGCCGGTGACAGCCACCCCGAGGATCCCTGTCCCCTCTGCCCTGTCCTGCTGGTGACAGTGTCCCTGGGGAGCCCTCTGTCCCTCCCTCCCTCCCTCTCTGCTGGCAGTGAGGACCTGGGGACTCCTTTGTCCCCTCACCCTTGTCCTGTCAGTGCTGCTGATTCCCCGGACACCCCTGTCCCTGTCCCTGTCCCTGTTCCTGTCCCTGTCTCCTCTCCCCTGCCTTGCCAGTGATGAGGACCCTGGGACCCCTCTGCCTCCCCGCTTACCCTGCTGGTGACAAGGACCTCTCTGTCCCCTCTCCCCTGCCCTGCCACAGACAGAGACCCTGGGGTCTCTACTGCTCCCTCTCCCCTGCTGGTGAGGGGACCAGAGGGACTCTGGGCACCCCTCTGTCCCCTCTGCCCTCTCCTACAGGTGACAATGACCCTCTGTGCAGGTCCTGGGGACTGTGATGACAGTGGCCAGGGGGAACCCAGTCTGCCACGAGGTGCTGGTGGACTCCTGGCCCAATTTCAGCATTGTCCTGACCCGCCTGCGCCCAGAGGTGCTGCCCCAGGTGCTGCCCCCTGCAGCAGCACCCCACACCCCAGGGGCCTGGGAACTGGGGTGCCACCCTCAGCTCCATGTCCTTCCCAGGAGCACAGGGACCCCAGGGACCACTACACCAACCAGCTGGCCGTGTTCTACCGGGACAAGGGAGCCCTGCAGGCACTGCTGGAGGGCACTGAGGCGGTCACCTGGGAAAGAGCCTTCCAGATTCTGGGTAAGGATGGCACTGGGAGGACACAGGGCTCCTCTACCCTCCATCTGGGTCCCCTGTCTGGCTGACAGGGTGTCCCAGGGATGCAGGACGGGCTGGACCAGGCTGTGCAGGAGGTGGCCAGTGCCAGGGGGCTGAAGGTGGAGACGATCCGGTACCGGGCACTGATGAGCCCTGAGCCCCCCCAGCCTCGCAGGCAGTGAGTGAGGGGCACGGGGGGCCAGGGGACACTGGGGGGACATGGGACACTGGGGGCACATGGGCACTGAGAGATCAGTCACATCCCTGGGTGGCACATGGAGACCTGTCACACTTCTGGGTAGCACAGGGGGGTCATAGTCACCTCCCTTGGTGGCACAGCAGTCCCCAAGCACATCCCTGACAGGCACAGGGAGACATGAGTGGGATCACTGAGCACACCCCTGCATGGCACAGGGGTCCCCAGTCCCATTCCTAGGTAGTATGAGGGTCCCAGATTCCATCCCTGGGTGGCACAGAGGTTCCCAATCCCACTCCTGGGTGGTATAAGGGTCCCATATTCCACCCCTGGGTGGCACAGAGGTTCCAGTCCCATCCCTAGGGGAAACAAGGCTCTCATATTCCATCCCTGGGTAGCACAGAGGTTCCCAATCCCAGTCCTGGGTGGTATAAGGGTCCCATATTCCATCCCTGGGTGACACAGGGGGCCTCAATCCCACCCCTGGGTGGTATAAGGGTCCCATATTCCATCCCTGGGTGACACAGGGGGCCTCAATCCCACCCCTGGGTGGTATAAGGGTCCCATATTCCATCCCTGGATGGCACAGGGGTTCCTAGTCCCACCCCATCAGCCATCCCGGCTGGAACCAGCGTTCAGCATTCCCCCCTCTGCCGTGCCCTGTTGCAGGATGCCCCCGGGCCTGCGCCTGGCGCCCGTGTCCCCATCCCACATCGCTCTGCTCAACGCCACGTGGGCGCTGGGGGGCAATGCCCGCAGCCGGGCGTTCCTGCTGGGGCTGCTGCGGGCGCTGCCCTCCGCCTGCCTGCTGGGCCCGCGGGGCCGCCCGGTGTCCTGGAGCCTGCTGGACGGGCAGGGCTGCCTGCGCCACGGCTACACGGTGCCCGCCTGGCGCGGCCGCGGCCTCACCGGGCTCCTGCTGGCCGCGCTGGGCCGGGAGCTGCACGCCCGCCGCTTCCCCATCTACTGCGCCGTGCTGCCCCACAACACGGCCTCGCTGCACGCCCTGCAAGCCATCGGCTTCGTGCCGCAGCCCGGAACATTCCACATGATCCTGGGCACCCTCAAGTAGTGCCCAGGGAGGGGGTGCCATGGTGGGGGGTGTGCCTGTCCTTGGGGTGGGGTTACCTGGATCCCCACCCTGTGAGAGAGGTGAACACCTCAATCCCCACCCCGAGCTCGGCTTGGAGCCCTTCACTCTGATCCCTGCTGATGGCACTGACTGGGAAGAGCCCAAATTCCACACGGAGCTGTTACCGGCGTGCAGCACGGGAGAGGCGGGGGGCTGGAGGAAGGCTTTTATTCGTTCATACAAGAATAGATCTTCTGCAATAAATACCCCAATAAATAAACATCTCCAATAAATAAACACTCATAGACGCACCGGGACAGCGGCCGCGCCCCACGGCCTCGCCCCACCGCCCATCGATGGGCAACCATGGGGAGGCGGGGCTTGGGTGAGGGGCGGGGCCTGATGCGGGGAGGAGGCGGGGCTTGCTACACAGGCGGGTGGGCGGGGCTTATTGCCGTCTGGGGCGGAGCCTATTGCTCCGGGGGCGTGGCTTTCTGCTGGCTGGGGCGGGGCTTATTCCTATGCTCAGAGGGCGTTGGTCCTTTTTGGGATGGGCGGGGTTTTCACCCCCTCTGGAGATTTTAGGGATGGGGACAGGCACCCTGGGGGTTGGGGACACCATGGAGGGGCACTCGGGAGTCAGGACACCTGTCCCTTAAGACACAATATAGTGACGGAGGGGCTGCGGGGTGACTGTGGTGGCACTTTGGGGTGAGGAACTGTGCCCATTAGGCACAGCTCGGTGATGATAAGGATGTGGGGTGGCTTTGGCAGCACTCCGGGGTCAGGAGACAGTTTTGAAGGGACGCTGGTTGCGAAAAGGGGACATGGAGTGGCTTTGGTGGCACTTGGGGTCGGGAGACGCATCCCATACAGCAGAGTGTGGTGACAGAGGGGACGTGAGGTGGCTGTGGTGAGTGGCACTTGGGGTCAGGAGCCCCTCACTTAAGGCACCGTGATGAAAGTGGGATTGTGAGGTGGCTGTGGTGGCACTTAGGAGTCAGAAACCCTATTTCTCAAAGCACACTGGTGGAGGACAGGGAACATGGGGTGGCCATGGTGGCACTTGGGGTCAGGAGCCCTGTTCCTTAAGGCACAGTATGATGATGATGATGATGATGATGACAGAGGGGCTGCAGGATGGCTGTGGTGACACGTGATGTCAGGAGCCCCATCTTTCAAGGCACTGCCAGGTGATGATGAGGTTGTGGGGTGCTTTGGGGGTCAGGAGCCCCATTTCTCAAGGCACACGCGTGGTGGAAGAGGGGACCTGCGTGGCCGTGGTGGCGCTGTGGACTCGTGAGCCCAGCAGGTGCTCAGAACCCCCTCGCCTCCAGCCGCAGGGTGACCACGGCGGGCGGCACCTTCTTCTTGAGGCGGTTGAAGTCCTTGGCCGAGCGCCAGAGCCAGGTCTGCAGCTCCTTCAGCAGCCAGAAATCATCCATCTTCTTCAGGAAGTCATTGGGGGCGGCGGGCGCGCCGGGGGGCCCGGCGGGGGGCGCGGCGGGCCCGGCGGGCAGCGGGTACCCCAGCGAGGACATGACGCCGCCGATGCTGAGCACCAGCCCCTGCAGGCTGGCGCAGAAGTGGGCGAGGCGGTGGCGCAGCTCGGCCGTGCCCACCTGCCCGTCCAGCACCCGCAGGTAGCAGAGCAGGCGGCTGTAGGCCCGGTAGTTGGCGGCCAGGCGCGCGTTGTCCGTCAGGCCCCGCCACAGGTCCAGGTCCACGGTGGCGCTGGGCACGCGTGGCTCGGCGCGCACCAGCCGCGGCGGGTTGAAGTCGGGCTCATTGAAGGGGGGGCCCAGGTAGTTCAGCTGGAAGGGAACAGGGGTGCCAGGGGTCAGGGATACGAATCCCCCCCGTGCCCAGCCTCCGCGTCCCGCTCGTCCCGCTCATCCCGGCTCTCCCTTCTCCTGCCGCATCCTCCCTCGCGCCCTGCCCGAGCCGGAGGCTCCAGCACGGCCCGGGCGGTGCCACCGTCACCGCTTGGCACCGAACGTGCCGGCCCCGCCGAGGGCACGTCAGGGCAGGGACGGGGAACCTCCGGGTGAGTCGGCGACGCCGGCGGGGAGGGAGAGGCGGATGCCCGCGCCCATGACGGAATCACGGGCCGAGGGGAGGGTGCCCGGGAGCCGCCCTGCGCCCCGGGGGCGATGAGGCATTTCCGCGCCCTCCGGCGTGGGAGCAGCTGGGCACGGGGTGGATATCCCGGGGGGTGCCGGGTCGGGGACTCACGTAGGTGCCGGCGAGGGTGCGGAGCTGGTGCTCCAGGTAGCGGGTCAGGTCGTACGTCTGCTGGATGGACTGGCCGGCGCCCAGCTCCTCGGAGCAGTTCAGCGCCGGCAGCGCCGGCAGGTTGCAAAGCGCGGCGCACAGGAAGGTGAAGATCCCCCAAGAGTCACCTGTGGGGGACACACAGCACCTCAGGGGGAGTGACAGGGACACTCCGTCTCCGTGTGTGCGGCGCTGAGCCTGCAGAGTATCCCTGAGTCACCCGTCTGAGCGCGGGGAAACCGAGACACGGAGGTGGGGAGGGTGGGGTCCCCCTCACCTCAGCAGCCCCCCGGAGCAGCAGGAACCCCCCACTTCAGCGCGGTGACCCCCCGGCTCCCCTCGGAGCGCTCCCGCCCGCGGCTGCACCAACAATCCTTTATATGGTCTGGAGCAGCGCGGCCGCGGCATTCCCGCCGGGACACACGCCTGGGATATATTTGGGCACCGCCAACGCCGGAGCGGCCCGGGCACCCAGCGGGGACCCCCGCCGAGGGGCCACCGGGAATACGGGGGGGAGGAGGGTGGGAAGCGGCTCCGAGGAGCGGCCGGGGCGCGGGGCGACCTTTGCGGAGGCACCGGAAAGCGCCGGCGGGGTCCCCGTCATCATCGGCCTGACGTCAGGGCGGCCCCGGAGCGCGGCCCCGCCGGCCGGCGGCTCTGCAAAGGTCACGGCCCGCGGCCAGGACGCTCCGGCCAGCTGGCACCCCCGGCTCGCCACAGCCGGCCTTCCCGGCAGCGCCGCCCGGGAAAGCCCGGCCGCTGGCACGGCTCGGCACGGCGGGGCTCCTGCTGCGGGCAGCCCCCCGCGCCCCCGCGCGTCACCGCTCCCCGTCACCGGCCGCCCGTGACGCACGGCGGCCCTCGGGGACACCCCGGCTCCGGCCACAATGGCATCACCGCCGTGGGTGTCCTGAAAGCTGCAAGGCTCGCTGTGGGGGATGCGAGTGCCCCGTGAGTGTGCAAGGCACTGTCACAGCTGGGAGGCACCCCGGAGGTGTGCAGGACACTGTCACACCTGGGAGGCACCCCGTGGGTGTGCAGGACACTTGTGACACCTCTGGGATACGTCCAGGGCACACCTGGGATGCACCTTGTGTGTCTGCATCACACAGGCGTGGGGAACGCGGCACTTTCCAGGCGTGTGACACCAAGCAGTGTGACACTGTGCACCACACGCATGAGACACCACCCAGGCGTGTCACCTCCCACACGGGCGTGTGACACGTGTGGCACTCACGGGACATGCCAGGCGAGTGTGCAAGGTGCTGTGCACATACCCCATCGGGGGGGACACTCCGTTAGGTGCCACCCACGTGTGACACACCACGCACACACCACACCTCACCGTGCTGTGACACCCCACGTGGCACCACGTGCCCCCGTGTCCCCTGGTCATGCATCCCAGTGTGTCCCGGTGCCTCCCGGTGCCTCCCGGTGCACAGAGCGTGCGACTGGCTCCCCGTGCGTGCGAGCGTGGGCCGGGGGGGGCGGCGGGGGGGCCGCGGTGACTCACAGCACACAGAACCCCCCCCCCGGTGTTTGCTTTGGCCGGACCCTCGCCCGCCGCCGGCTCCGGTTTCCAGGCGGGATTTACACCCGCCCCGGCCTGGCCAGTGCCAAACCAAACACAGCCGGGGAGCGGGATGGGGGGGGACGGCAGGGATGGGAGGTTGGGATGGAGCCACGGTGGATCCCGGGCAGGTGGCCCGGACACGAGGATGAGCATGAGGATGATGAAGGAAGGGGATGGAGGTGGGTGTCTGAGGGACGGGAATGGTGGGATGCAGAGAATGGATGGCGCTGGGCAGCGGTGACCATGACTCAGTGACGATGGTGACCCTGGCAGGGCAGTGACAGTGACTGGGGCACAGCTGAGACAGTAGCCATGACACAGCAGTGACAGTGACACTGCACAGTAATGAGGGTGACCATGACACAGCAGTGACAGTGACTGGGGCACAGCACTGACGGTGACAGTGGCACAGCGGTGACAGTGGCACAGCACTGACAGTGACCGTGTCACAGCAGTGACAATGGCCCAGCCACAGCGGGTGCCCCCGCTGTCCCCTGCCCACCCGTGTCCCCGCGGCTGGCGCCGGGCACCCACCGGCACAGACAGTGGAGGAGGGAGGCTCCAGCCGGCACAGCTGGATCCCGGTGACGTCGGAGAGGAAGAGCCCGAGGGTTTCAAAACCGGCCCTGGAGCGCGGCCAGGATGCTCCCAGCCCACGTAAGCAGCTCATGGCGTGCCTGCCCGGGGTCACCCGCTGGGCCCTGGGGACACCCGAGGAGCCGGGGTGACGGGGGGCCAGGGCAGCGGGCACTCCCTGCTCTGCCGGTGCACCCACCCGGACACACCGGTGCTGCCACGGACACCCACCGCACACGTGGCAGCGGGGACGTGGCTCGCCCCCTTTGGGGTGACACCCGGGACCCCTGGCCTGCCACCCAACCAGCAGCGCAGGCAGCAGCGCTGGCCAGACCTCCCGGCCAGCGGCCGAGGCAGGAATTCGGCCACGGAGACGGTGAGCTGTTCCCTGGGCATGCTGTGGGCAGAGCCGCCGAGGGCTGAGCGACCACAGCCCGCCCAGAGCCGCTTTCCCGAAAGGCTGGTGGCGGGGGCGGCAGCCGGGAAGGGGAGACCCCCCGGCCCCGGAGCCCCCGGCAGAGGACGGGGCCGAGCCGGCCCCCGACGCCGCGGCGGGAGCTGCCCTATCTGATGGGCCGGCGTCCAGCGGCCAACAGAGCCCCGTCCCACCCCGCAGCCCCGCTCCTGGGGCCAGCACGGGAGGTCTCGCCGTGGCCAGGCATGACTGTGGCACAGAGGACAAAGCAGCCCTGTCCCCGCTACCCCAGCCACTGTCCTGGCCACCAATGGGCATCGCTTAACCCCTCACGGGGCGTTTCCCAGTCCAGTGTGGCCGCCAGCTCCGAGGGGCCTGGAGTGGGTGACGCTCAAGGGCTCATGGACAGCCGCCTCCGTGTCCCCACACTGCTGGCATTTAACCCCGCTTTGTCTGGGGAGGTGACACCACAGCGCAGCAGCGTCCCTGTGGAGCTGGCACGGTGGGGACACGGGGATGCTCACCTTCCACACCCAGATACCACAGACACAGCATTCCCCGAGGTCCAGCAGGAAGAACATGTGCGCCCTTGCTCCCCAACAGCACCCACGGCCACCACTGCGGGGTCCCCATCCCATCCATCCCATTCTGCCGCACTCCATCCCATCCATCCCATCCATCCCATCCCATCCCATCCCATCCATCCCATCCGTGGCAAAGCTGCCGTGCCAGGGGCGGGTGGTGGCGCGGGGGGCTCATGGCCCCGCGTCCCCCCCGGTGCGGGCCGTGCCTGCGCTCGCTCGCGGCGCTGAGTGTTTACATCCTGTCTCCTCCGTGTGTTTATAAATGCGGCCGCGCACGGGAGACTCCAGCGAGGCCGTAATTAGCTGGGCCTGGATTTCCCATCCAGCTCCGGCTCCAGCCAGCGGCACCATGGAAACACCCCCGCCGGCGAGGGGGGCGCAGGCCCCTAATCCCAACCAGACCCCGCTGCCCCACACGCACGCCCGGGAGCCTCGCGAGGCACCTCCATCCCTTCCCGCCGCTCCCGGAGCGGGTCACGGAGCCACCGAGCCCTTCCAGGAGCGTTCTGGGGGCTCACCAGCACAGAGCCAAGCTGGCCGCTCTGCAGAGGGGCAGGGGACCCCCGGTGCCAGCCCTGGTGGCACCGCGGAGCCGTGGGTGACACGCCGCGGCACCTCCGGACCCGCTGGCATGGCTGGCCACGGGGACACCGCTGAGCCATGGCGTGGGACCAGCAGCTCCGGTGGGCACAGCCTTGCCCTGATGTCCCCACAGCACCCTGCTGAGGCCTGGGACGCCTCTGTCACCCACAGGACACGTGCCACACGCAGCCACAGCACTGCCGGGCCAGCTGCTTCCCAGATATCCCCGATACCCCAGATATCCCATCCAGGAGCGCATCCCCACCAGCCCGCCGCCACGCTGGGACGGTGGTGCTGGCACGGTGGCACCGGGACGCTGGCGCTGCAGCCCCGGGGGGTGCGGGGCGATGATTTATGGGGCTCGGTGCCACTTAGCAGGGCATAAATCTCCCCCCAGCGCGGCCCTGTAAGCAGAGCCCTCCGCATTTCCCTGCGGAGCCTGCGCCTAATGCAGCCCAGATGTGCGGCCGCCACCGTGCCCTCGCACCGCCCGCTAAATAGGGACAGCGGGGATGCCGAGAGTCCCCGAGCCCTGCCGGGGACACGGCCCGGCCGGGGATGTCCCGGAACGGGAACGGGGTCCCGGCGGCCGAGCTCCAGCGCCGCGGCTCCTCCTCGGCGTCCCCGTCCCCGCCCGTCCCCGCAGGCCTCGGCACCGGCCGTGCCACCGGTTCGGCCACGTCCGCCGGGCCCGGCGGCGGCGGGAAGGGGGAGAGGAAGGGGCGAGGGAGGGCGATGGAGCCGCCGGGGATCCCGGCCTCGCTTTTCCGGTTCCCCGGCGCTCGCCCCGCTGTGCCCGTCCTGCGTCACGGCGGCACCGCGGGAGCTGGAGCCGAACCCGGCGCCGGCCTCGTGCTGCCCCGGCCCCGGTCCCGCCGCCCGGGACCCCGGGGAGCCTGGCGGGGCCCACACTTTGACCTTTTAAGGGTGTTTTCCAGCATTTTCCGGGCGAGGAGCCCCCGGTGCCGGTGTGCCGCCAGGCCGGCCGGCCCCGCAGCAGCGCCGGGGGTGCCGGTGGCCGCTGGGGCCGAGGGAACAAAGCCGACCCCTCGCCAGCACCCCAAAACCCCTCTGCTGTGTGCCGCAGGAGCGACGCCGGCTCCAGCGGCGGCGTTCCGTGTCAAGCCCCGGAATCCAGCCCCGGGCAGGAAAACTAACTCTTCCAGCCCCCCATAAATCCCACCGACTTTCCTTTTCCTCCCCTCTGTCGGTCCCGGGGTTTAATTCTCCGTGCTCAGCGGCGGTTCCCTCCCTGGTAATCACAAACATGCATGGAAAAGAGGGAACGAGAGAAAGGGGGAAAAAAAAAAAAAAAAAGAACAACAACCCAACCTAGAGAGGGGAAAGTCTTAAATCAATCCCAAAGCCAGACAGACGTTTTAATCACATCAAATTAAAATCAGCAGTCGGTTTGGAAAGGGGGAGAAACTCCCGGCAGATGCAGGCAGGGGAGTTGGGGCAGCCCCCCGCCCCACACCCAGCGCCGCGGGCTTACCTGAGAGCTCCCCGGTTACATTTAGCATAGTCGGGGTGCAGGGGGATTTTGGGGGGCTCGGCTCTTGCTCGGCTCGCCCGCTCGCCTCAGCCCTGGCTCGCTGCTTCGCTTGCGCTCAGGGTTGGGTGGTGGTTTTTTTTTTGGTTGTTTTGTTTTTTTTGTTTTTTTTTTTTTTGGGTTGGTTTCTGTCTTTCTTTTCTTTTCTTTTTTTTTTTTTTTTCTTTCTTTCTTTTTTTTTTTTTTTTTTCCCCTCGGTCTCTATTTGTTTTGGTTTGGGCTCGCTCGGGTGTTAGGTGGAAAAAAAAAAAAAAAAAACCGGGCGGGTTGGGTGGGTTTTTGGGGTGTGGAGGGTTCGCACCGCGCTCCGGCTGCCTCGCTCGCCGCCGTTCCCCCCTTCCACCTCCCTTGATTTGCTCTTTTGATTGGGGTCCAGGAATGCAGGAATAAAAAAAAAAAAAGAAAAAGGAAAAAAAAAAAAAAACTGGAGCTCGCATCCACCCTCTCCAAGCTGCTGCCTCCTTCTTTCCTCTTTTTTTTTTTTTTTTCCCAATTCAAGTGTTAAGCAGAACCAGGTTGCTTTCAAGAATGTATTTGATGCAATTGTACACAAGAGCGGGCTCCATTCATTCCCTCCCTCTCCCCCCGGCCCCGGCTTTACCCCCCCTTTCCCCATCCCCATCCCCGGGGTCCCGGCACCGGGCAGAGGTGGGGAGGCTGGAGCCGAGCCCCGAGGCTGCGGAAGGCGGAGGGGAGGGAAGGGAAGAGGGGGGTCCCCCGGGGTGCCGCTGGCCGGGTAGGAAGGGGGGACCCCCGCTTTCTCCCTGGCTGCGCCCCCCGTGCGCTTCTGGCTCCCGCCCGGCTTTTGTTAAAGTGGCAGCGGCGGGGCCGGTGCGGGGCCGGTGCCGCTCGGCGGGGGGGTCTCCTACCTGCTCTCAGCTCCATGCGGGACGGGCGCGGGGCCGGGGCGCTGCGTGCGTGCTCTGGGCTCCCCGGGCGGGCAGGCAGCGGTCCCGCACACCGGCCCGGGACTGCGGCTCCCATTTGCCGCTCCGAGCCCTCTCGCCTCTCCTCCTCCCCGCGCACAGAGCCGAGAGCCCGGTCCCGGGGGGAGCACGGGGGGGACGGGACGGAGGGGGGGGTCCGGGGAGGGGAGGACGGGGGGGGACGGGGCGAGGTGCGGCGGAGCGGCTCCTCTGGCGGGGCCGGGGGGGGCGTGGGGTGCCAGCCTGCCCCCCCTTCCTTCCCCCCCCGGGGCAGCGGGGAGGAGTGGCGGAGGGATGGGGCCGGCCGGTGCGGGAAGGGTGGCGGCGGCGGGGCGGGGAGGGGGGGGGGGGGGGGTCCTCGGCTCTTCGCTGGCACGGCCAGCCCCCTCCCCTCCGGCCGAGAGAGGGGGTCCGGGGCCCGCGGACCCCCCCCGGCTCGGGGACCCGCAGCGCGGCGGGCGCTGCCCCGCCGGGACGGCGGCAGGTGAGCGGCGGAGCGGGGGGAGCGCGGCGGGGTCCCGGCGGCACAACCGGAGCCCCCCGGAGCGGCGGCGGCGGCTCAGCCCCGGGGGACCCTCCGTCCCGAGGGGGTGCTTCGCTTCTCCCGGCGCCCCCGGCCCACGCGGGGACGGGGAGGGACCCCCCCCAGCCCCTTTCCTCCGGGTGCCAGAGCCACTTTCTTCCCGATTATCCTCCCCCGTTAGGACAATCCCCGTCCCGGCGCCCACGGGGCCCTTGGCAATGATCGCGGCGTTCCCCGCAACCCACCGGGGGTGAGTGGGGTGGGCTGGGGGGGCGTGGGGAGACCCCCAGGGCCAAGTGGAGCCGCCGCCGGAGGGGAGGGGGCGACCCGACAGCCAGAGCCCCTCGTCCCTTCCCCTCGTGTCCCTCATCCATGAGTGGGTGCTGCCGCGGGGGCTCTCTCGGCGGGGAGAGGAACGTCCTGGCTCCCCCCAAAAAAAGCTTTGTTTAAAACAAAGGCGCTGGGAGCGCCGGGAAGGGCCGGGAGGTAACAGGCGGATTCGCTTCCACTCCAGACCCCGGCCCTGGCCAGGTCCGAGCCCTCCCGGCTGCCATTGCATCCTCCCGGCTTTCTGCGGGACGCGGGGTGCACAGCAGGACCCTCTTTTCCCAAACCCACCGCGACACTGGGTGCTGAAGTCATTAGCAGCAGTTTGGGGACCCCCCGTAGGGACAAACCACACACGGACGCGCTGCTGGCTGATTTATTGCTCGGGAAGTGCGGATTTGGTGTTGAATCCGCGAGGACGCGCCCAACAGACATGTCAGGGGTGACGAGGGGGGCTCTGGATCAC
Source organism: Molothrus ater (assembly GCF_012460135.2). Classification (NCBI taxonomy): domain Eukaryota; kingdom Metazoa; phylum Chordata; class Aves; order Passeriformes; family Icteridae; genus Molothrus; species Molothrus ater. The sequence continues at coordinate 8,931,432 of NC_050483.2, forward strand.
CTCCCCGGGGTGAATGGGGGACGCTCCGCAGCCCTGGGGATCCGGAGGGGCTGCGGTGGTGCCGGACGGAGCTGCCCAAAGGATCCGCGGCTGGAGGGAGCCCCGGCCCGGCTCCCCGGCAGCGTGTCTGGGGGGGTCCGCTCGGCGTGGGGCCGGCCCCTCGCCCCCCCAGCCGCAGGGCAGGGTATCTGGTTTCCCCCCCGAGCCAGCAGATCCCGCCAGCAGCGCTGGAGCAGTTGGGAAAAGCCGCCGGCCCGTCCCCGGGGGTCTCCAGCCGGCCGAGGCGGCGAGGCTGCCCCTCGCTGCCTTCTCCCCTCCCCAAAACCCAGCGCTGCGCTTGGGTCTGGGGCGTTTTCCGGCTGCCACGGCTCCCGCTGGGCCAACACCTGAGACAGGAGAGGAGGAGGAGGAGGAGGAGGAGGAGGAGGAGGGAGACGCGGCCCGGCAGACGCAGCTCCCGAGCCGCTCTCCCTGTGCCAGCCAGCGGTGCCAGGAGGGAGCCCCCGCCCCAGGACAAAGCGGGCACAGGGCACGGGCAGGTCAAGCCGCTGGGAAGCTTCATCCTCACATCCTGTTCCTCCTCCTCCTCCTCCTCCTCGCCCGGAGTGGGTGAGGCCGTGCCCGCCCTGCCCTCCGGCCCCGTCACCGGGCAGCTGAGCTCACCTCCAGCCCCGGCCTCCCACTGCTGCCCTTTGCGGCCGGCAGCCGGAGGAGGGAGGGAGGGAGGGACGGGGGCTGCCCGAACCCAGAAATCCCGGCTGCAGCCCCAGAGCGACGGCTCGGCTCGGGCAGCGCCCGGCTCCTTGGGGACAGCCCTGGGGCGCGGGCAGGGGCACGGCGCAGCCATCCGGCTCGGCGTGTCCCCTCCTGCCGGGCTGGCAGCGGCAGCCCAGCTGTGGCCGTCTGTCTCGCCGAGCCGCTGCCCGGGCGAGGGCGCCGTGCCATGTGCCGGGAAGGGAGCCGGAGGAGCGGGAAGGAGCTGGGACTCGGCCCCGAGCCCGCCGGGTGCGAGGGAACAGCGCTGTCACCTTCTCCGCCATCCTCGAGTGAACTGCCCGGCCCCAGGGGGAGCCCTGGGCGCGGAGCCCCCCGAGGGCTGCCAGGCTCCTGCTCCCGGCCCGCATCCAGCCCGTTCCCTGGGAGAAAGAGGGGTGGCCCGGCGCTGGCCCCCGCTGAGGTGTGTGTGTCACGACCGCAGCCAGCTGCGTCCTCTCCGCAGCCCCATAAAACGCCGAGCCCCGCGGCCAGAGCCCCTCCTGGGGACGGCGGCTCCAGAGGAGCCCGGCTGCTCTGCCAGAGCTGGAACGGAGGCTCCCACACAATCCCATCCTCCTCCTCCTCCTGGGAGGAAGGGGAGCAGCCAGTGCTCACCCCAGGGGTGGAGGAGCCAGATCCGGCTGGAGCCCGAGCCCAGGCCAAGGCAGGCCTGGAGTCCCTGGGGCTCCGTGCTGGCTGTCCCAGCACAGTCCCTACACGTGGCTGGGCCACGGAGCCCCAGCAGGGCCAGCAGCTCCTGTACCTGTACCTACAAATCCCGGATAAAAGGCATGGAGCACTCCAGCCAGGGAAAGGAGGAGGAGGAGAGGCTGTCACCATGCCCTGGAGGACGGCAGCCATGGGACAAGGGCTCTGCAATGCCTGCAATGCCCTTCCCGTTTCCCCTGCTCAGGTGCCAGCCCTGCTCTGCAGCGGGGCCCCTCGGCTCAGGCTCCGGGGCCACCGGGGCCGGGAGGAGGGACGGGGGGAGCGGCTGCTCCAGCGGCAGGCGGGAGCCGGCGGGGGGACCCTGCTGTGAGCACGACTCGAGTTCCTCACAGCCACATCCCCCCGCTCCCTCGAGGCCACGGCTCCAGAGCCTGCTGCTCCGGGCTGGCTGCGAGCACAGGCTGCTGCCCGGGCCAGTGTCACATCCCTGAGCCAGTGTCACATCCCCGGGGCAGTGTCACATCCCCAGGCCAGTGTCACACTGCTGGGCCAGTGTCACATCCCCGGGCAGTGTCACATCCCCGCAAGGGCTCATGGACGCACGGGAGCAACTGGGGCCCCTGGGAAATGTCCCTGCCCATGGCAGGGGGGTGGGATGAGGTGGGTTTTAAGGTCCCTTCCAACCCTGACCATTCTGGGATTCTGTGGACCACCCATGGATACACCTGGCTAGCCCAGAATTTAGAGTGTAGCCTCCACTGCAGAATTCTGGGACACCCCAAAAATCCATCCCTGGAAGAGCTGAATGGGGCTTGGAGCAACTTGGTCTAGTGAATGGTGTCTCTGCCCATGGCAGGGGATGGAACTGGATGAGCTTCAAAGTCCCTTCCAAGCCCAGCCATTCCATGATTACATGGGATGCCCAGCCGGCAGCACCTCCAGCATGGAGAGAGACCCTCGAGCACTAACTTACAGCATTGCTATTCCCTTGTGGAAGTGGAGATAGGGATCCCCAAATTCCCTATCCTGGGAGACAGGGATTCCCAAAACACCGGGATCTCGGGAAGCACCGGAGCAGCTCCAGGGAGTTGCAGCCCTTCCTGGGGAGCACCGTGCCCCGGGAATGCGGGAAGCGGCAAAGGGACCGGGAGGTGCGGGCAGTGCGGTGGAAGGGCAGCCTCGCCCGGGATGCTGCCGGGAATGAAGGGAGGATCAGGGTGCTGGGAGGCACAAGCACCGGGGAACGACCCCGGCAGAGCCCCAGGACGGGTCGGGAGGCCCCGGGAAGGACCCGGTGCGGGGCTGAGCGCCGGGAGCCGCGCTGAGGGGCGCGTCGAAGCCCCATTGGCTGAGCCGCACGTCGCTCCAACCGACGCCCAATAGCGCACTGTGGAAGGCGGGGCTTACCGGCGGGGCTTACCGGCGGGACTTACCGGCCCTCCTGCCGGTCACGTGAGGCCCTCGCGCCGTGCCGTCACGCGCCCCCTCAGCGTGGACCAATCGGCTGGCGGCGGGGGCGGGACGGAGCGGCGCCCCCGGCCAATGGGGAGGCGGCCTGGGAGGGCGGGCGCGGGAAGCCGGGAAGGCACCGGCGGGGCGCGGCGGGGAAGAGGCCGGAACCGCCGGGAAGGGACGGGGCAGGGGGGCTGGGGGGCACCGCTGCGAGGCCGCTGCGGAGAGACGGCACCGGCGGGGCGGGGACGGAACAACCAGCGCGGCGGGGGGAGCGGCCAGGCCGAGCGCAGCCCGCTGGGGGCGTGGCCTAGTCCGCACGCTCCGCGGAGGGGCGTGGTCTGCGGGCGGGGGCGGGGCCCGGGGGCGGGCGCGAAGGCCCCACGTGCCCGCCCGGTGCCCGTGCCGGTCCCGGTGCCGGTGCCATGAAATGTGTGATCGCCGGCGGCAACGTCAAAGGTGAGCGGGGCTGGGGGCCCGGGGAGCGCGGCGTGCCCGGGAGCCCGGCCTCACCCCCGCACCCTCTCCTTCCCAGTCCTCGGCCGGGCCGTGCACTCCCTGTCCCGCATCGGCGACGAGCTCTACCTGGAGCCCACCGAGAGTGGGGTATGCAGCACCGGGGGGCTGGCTGGGAGCTGGGGGGCAGCTGTGCCCCCCTCCCTCTGTGCGGGCAGTGCCAACACTGTGGCTGTGTCCCCAGCTGTCCCTCCGTGCTGTCAACTCCTCCCGTTCTGCCTTCGCCGCCTTCCTCTTCGCACCCCTGTTCTTCCAGCTGTACGAGCCGGGCAGCGCCGGGCCCGACACCGAGCTCTTCCGATGCAAAGTCCACATGAAGGTGCAGTGCCCTGCCCGGGCCCCCCCGAGAACTCCTTGTTGTTCCGGGGTCCCAGGCAGGTGACAGTCCCCGTATCCATCCCCACAGTCCTTCCTGGGCGTCTTCCGCTCGCTGCCCTCGCTGGAGAAGTCGGTGGGGAAATGCCTCATGCTGCTCAAGCCCCGTGCCAGCCGCCTGGTCCTGCAGCTCCACTGCAAGCACGGTGAGTACCGGCGGGGACAGGCACAGCGGGGACCTGCTGGCACCGCCTCCTGCCCTGCTGAGCCGCTGTCCCCTCTGCCACCAGGTGTCACCAAGACACACAACTTGGCCTTCCAGGAGTGCGAGCGGCTGCAGGCCGTGTTCGACACGCAGCGCTGTGCCAGCCGCCTCTGCGCCCCGGCACGGTGAGTGAGGGGGACACCGCGGGGGTGGCACTGGGGGGGTGAGGGCGGATGGAAGGAAGGACCCCGGCCAGCCCCACAGGATTTGGGGTGCTCAGCCCCCTCCTGTGCCCCTCAGGCTGCTGGCAGAGGCCGTGGTGCACTTTCCCCCGACGCTGGCTGAGGTGACACTGGGGACTGGCACCGGTGGCAAAATCAGCCTGCGGAACTACGTGGAGGATGAGGCAGGTGAGTCCTGCAGGGTAAGGGGACCCCTCCCCACCTCGGGGTGCCCTCCAGCCCCTCACCCACCCCGTTCCTCCCTCCAGAGCCGAGCAAGACGATGGTGACGGAGCTGTGGCTGGCTGAGGACGAGTTCCAGTCAGTGGCCGTGGCCCCGGGCTCCCACATCACCTTCTGCCTCAAGGAATTCCGTGTGAGTCCCCAGCCAAGCCCCCCAGCCCTGTGTCACCCCCTGGCCCCCCTCACCCTCCCCTTTGTCCCCAGGGCCTGCTGAGCTTTGCCGAGGCCTCCAACCTGCCCCTCACCATCCACTTTGACGAGCCCGGCAGGTAGGAACGGTCACCATGTCCCCACCCTGTGCCAGCCCCGTGCCTGGCACCCCCTCAGCCCCTCTGTGTCCCCAGGCCAGTGATCTTCACCCTGGATGACACTGTCCTGGAGGTTCACCTGGTGCTGGCCACCCTCTCTGATCTAGAAAGCAGCTCCCAGTCCCCTTCGACCAATGGGTGAGTCCCAGATGATCCCTCCAGCGGCCATGGGCAGGGAGCAGAGTGACCATTCCCAATCCTCTCTGTCCCCACCAGCGTGTCCCACCTGCCCGCCCCGTCAGACGACTTCGCTGACGACCTGGAGTCCTACATGGCTGCCATGGAAACCGGCGAGGGGTGCTCAGAGGGGCCCCCCAGCCCCACCTTCCCACTGCGCACCCCCCAGCCAGCCAAGAGCAAACCCCAGGAGGAGGAGGAGGAGGAGGAGGAGGAGGAAGGAGCTGTGCCAGGGACCCCCCCGCACAAGAAGGTGAGGGATGGGTGTGCCTGGGGGCAGGGGGTGGGCAGAGCCTCCTCCTGACCCCCCCATTTCTCCCACAGTTTCGCTCCCTGTTTTTTGGCTCGGTGATGACACCAGGAAGGCCTGGTCCGGCCACCACCCAGGAGGTGCTGGCGGAGGACAGCGATGGAGAAAGCTGAGCCCCCGAGTCACTGCCACCCCCAGCCTCCATCCAACCACCAGGACAGGCACCCCCCAGTGACCCATTACAAGTTTATTCCTCAAAAAATCCTCCTGCCCCCCCCTCCGCTGCCACCCCAGGGCTGGGCTCTGGGCTCCCCCCTCGCCCCAGCACTCCCTGCCCTGGGCCTGGATTTGCTTTGGTGGAGCGTGGCGGGGGGGGGGCAGGATCCTACAAATAAAAAAACGAGTCGAAAGAAAAGCGACCTGATGCTTGGGCGGGGGGCTGGGGGGCGTGGGCAGCACGGGGGCGGCTCCCAGCTCATTTCTTGGCTTTGGCAGAGTTTCGGGGAGGGGTGACGGGGCGCCCGGCGGGGTTCAGCCCGCTGAACTGCCCGTATTTGCCTTTGTTCTTGTCGGCCGGCTTCAAAATCTGCAGGCGAAGGGGGAAAGAAATCAGTGAGCTCCTGCCCTGGCTCTCCACTCCCCTGGAGGGCAGAACTCCCTGCAGCCCTCCCGGCAGGAACTGGGGGTGCTTCCCCTCCCTGGGCTCACCTGGAAAGAGCACATGAGGGTCTCATCCACGCTCATCATGGCGCCGGCGTTGTCGAACTCGCCGCAGTAGTTGGGGGCCGAGAAGAGGGTGACGAGCTGGCGCTTGGCGAAGAACTCGTAGCCGTCCTCCACCACCTGGGTGGGGGGGGGACATGGAGTTGGCAAAAATCCACCTCCCATGGCCAGTATCCACCTGCCCCGGCTAATTCCCAGTGCCCCAGGCTGAATCTCCAGCTCTCTCTACCAGGGTGAGCCACTCCCTGCCCTGCAGCGAACAGCCACCACTGGGACAAACACCCACTGCCCCAGGGCAGGTATCCATCATCCAGAGTGATTATCCAACCTCTAGGAGGAACAGCCACATCCAAGGGTGACTATTCATCCCTCCTGGGCAAATAGTTTGACATCAGAGCAAATACCCAAATCTGAGGGCAAACACCCCCAGAATTCCACCCCACACACTCCTGGGGTACACACTGCCCTTGATGGGGAAATACTCGGGGTAGAACCAGCTGGCACCCACTGGAGACCCAACCCCATGTGTCCCCAGTATCCGGGGGTCCCGCTGGTACCTGGTGTGCCCGGCAGATGAGGTCCAGGTCGTGCTTGTGCAGGAACTTGGCCACCACCTCGGCCCCGAAGGTGAAGGAGACCCCACGGTCGTTCTCCCCCCAGCCCTGCACGTCCTTGTCGGGGTCGGACCAGAGCAGGTCACAGAGCAGCCCCTGATCCGGGACATCCGTGGGCCGCATGATCCGCCGGATCTGCTCCATCGACTGCAGGTCTGGGGACAGCCCTGCGGGAAAGGGGCACCACCAGAGCTCAGCAGGGAGATCCCACCCCTCCTCCAGCCCGCCCAAATCCCTGGGAAGGGACCATTCCACCTCCGTGGCAGCAGAAGATCTTCTCATCCACGATGGCGGCAATGGGCAAACAATTGAAGCAGTCGGTGAAGGTCTTCCAGAGCTTGATGTTGTATCTTCGCTTGCCTGCAGGAGACAAAGGGGGCTTGGAGGTGATCCTGGGGACAGCCTGGGGGTGGGCAGGACATGGAAGGGCAGGAGGACACAGAGGAAGAAGGGCAGGAAGACATGGCGGGGAGGGAAGGAGCCCACAGGTGGGTCAAGTGTAGGACAGCACTGGCGCAACACCGGGAAAGGGGGAGCCCAGGGATGGCAGCAGGGTTTGGGGGACACTGCCCAGGCACTCACACTCGTCATAGAAGCCATAGATGCGGTTGATGCTGGCACACTCGTGGTTGCCCCGCAGCAGGAAGAAGTTCTCGGGGTACTTGATCTTGTAGGCGAGCAGCAGGCAGATGGTCTCCAGAGACTGCTTGCCCCGGTCCACGTAGTCCCCCAAAAACAGGTAATTGCTCTCAGGGGGGAAGCCCCCGTACTCAAAGAGCCTCAGGAGGTCGTAGTACTGCCCGTGGATGTCACCTGGGGGGGGACACAGGCCGTGAGTGGCACCCTGCAGCCCCCCACGCCACCCCAGTGCTGCCCAGCAGCCACGCAGGCCTCACCGCAGATCTTGAGGGGTGCCTCCAGCTCCAGCAGGATGGGCTGGCTCAGGAAGATCTCCCGGGATTTGAGGCACAGCCCGCGGATCTCGTTCTCCGTCAGCTGCACGTTCTTCCCCGGCCGCGACCCTTGGACTGCTCCCAGCGCAGAGAACGGGATCAGGGATCCCCAAGAGCTCGGGGACCCCCAGAGTGCCCCAGGAACCCCTGCTCTACCCGCCTCAGCTCCCTGCCCATATCCTCCCCGCCCTCCAGGCTCAGCTCCAGCCCCCAGACCCTTGGGGACACCCCCGTCCCCTCCCGTTCCCCCTCCACGGGGTACACACCCTTTGGGGACCCCCATTTCCTCCAGCCCCCTCCCGCGGGGCACAGACCCATTCGGGATCCCCCCTCACATCCCCCACGCTCTCGGGACTCATCTCCAGCTCCGCAGACCCCACAGGGACCCCCCCAAAACCCTTCCCAGACCTGACTCTCCCCCCCCAAACCACCGCGGCCTAACCCGCCCCCGCCAGGCCTAGGCCGGGGACGCCGCCGCGGCGCCGGGACGCGGCCCGAGCCGGCCCCGAGAGGTTCCCCGAGCGGAGGGAGGGCGTCCCCGGTGCTCGGGGGGCGGCGGGGGCCGCTCACCCTCCAGGAGGCGGCTGATGATGGAGTCGAGGTTGAGCTTCTCGGTGTCCGCCATGGCCGCCCGCGCGCCGCCCCGCCCCGCGCGCCCGCCCAGAGCGGCTCCGGCGCGCCTGGCGCCCCCTGATGGCCCGGAGGACACAGCGCAGCGCGGCTGCCCCGTGTCCCGCTGTCCCCGTGTCCCGTTGTCCCCGTGTCCCGTTGTCCCCGTGTCTCGTTGTCCTCCTGTCCCGCTGTCCCCGCGTCCCGCTGTCCCCTGGGCCTCGGCGTCCCAGCCCCGGAGGGGCGGGAAACGGGGACAGCATGGCGGGGGGGGCGACGGCGGTGTCACGGAGGCAGGGGGACAGCCGTGGAGAAGGGACACGCTTCGCAGGGGGACATTCCAGGCAGGGGAACATCCCGGGAAAGGTGACACCCCGGGCAAAGGGACATCCCGGGCAAAGGAACATGCCTGGAAAGGGGAACGTCCCGGGAAAAGGGATACCGCAGCAACGGGATAATCCCGGGCAAGGGGACACCGCGGGCAGAAAGCCTTCCCTGGAACGGAGAACTTCACGGGAAAGAGGACATCCCGAGAAAAGGGACATCCTGGAAAAGGGGACATCTCGGGCAAGCGAACAACCCGGGCAGGCGGACAAGGGGGTAAGGGGTAGAGTTCGGGCAAGGGGACACGGGGACAGGGGGACATGGACCCGTGTCCTGGGCCTGGGGACACAGGGCTAGAGAGGGAGAGGGAGGGGAACAGCCTCGGCACAGATAGCGGCTCCCGGGACTGCGAGGGGACAGGAGTGGACACGGAGGCAACCGGGGATCCACATCCCGGTCCTGGGAGCACAGGGACAGCCTGGGGACACGGGAGGACGCGAGGGGACAGGATGCTTGGCAGAGCCCAGGGATGTCCCCACCCGGGGGCCCCGGGGACACCGTCGGGAGCAGCACCGGGCGGTTGCCGGGAGATTGTTGCTACCCTGAGGTCCCCGGTCACACCCCGAAGGGCGGGCTCCCGCTGGGGACACGGGGGAGGGTGACACATTTGTGCCACCGCTCGTGGAGGGTGGCAGTGGCAGGGATGGGCTCATGGCTGTCCCCTGTCCTCACTGACTGTGCCCACGCCGTGCCACGCCATGCCATTCGCTGTGTCCCATTCCATGTCGTGCGGGGAGGTCGCGAATAGCTCCCAGGGCCTGCCCTGACATTTCTGCTCCGCGGTGTCAGTTTTACAGCCGGCCCCGGGTGACCCCGGGCTGGCCCCGTCCCCTACCCCCGTCTCCGTCCCTTGTCCCGCTCCCTACCCCAGTCCCTTGTTCCCGTCTCCCGACGGTGGCACCCCGGCCCCGCTGCCCCCTTCGCTCTGCCACCCCCTCCGGTGTCCCGGTCCCCTCGGTGCCCCCGGTCCCGCCCCGCCCCGCCCCGTCCGAGCAGGACAGGGCGCCGCCGCCACCGCCGGGACCGGAGCGGGCAGAGCCGCTGCTGGAGCTGCGACAGCACCGGGACCGACACCAGGAAACCCCGCCAGAGCCCGACACCGCCGAGACCGGAGCGGGCAGAGCCACGCCAGGTGCTGCAACACCAGGAGAAACCGACACCGACAGACAGACACCGACAGACACGGACAGACACCAGCACCGGCACCGCCGGTGGGTGCTGGCGGCAGCGGGGGGTGTGGGTGGGTTTGGGAGTGCCGGTGCCGGGGGGACGGGAGCAGCGGGATGGAGGTGGGGGGTGTGCGCACACCTGTGACACGGTGCAGGTGACAGCGCAGGTGACAGGTGGGTGATGATGTTCACGACACGGTGCGGGTGACAGGGCGGTGGCACGGTGCAGATTAGGGGGTCTGGGTGGCAGTGCGGGTGACAGGGTGCGGGTGGCAGGACACAGGTGACAGGTAGGTGATGTGCGTGGCAAATGCAGGTGGGTGACAGATGCAGGTGACAGTGCAGGTGACAGGGTGCCGGTGACGGTGCGGTGTCGCGGTGTGGGTGACGATGTGAGTGACAGGTGCGGGTGACAAGACCCCGGTGATGGTGCAGGTGACGGTGACGGCGTGTGGTGGGTGACAAGGGTGCACGTGACACTCCAGGTGACAATGAGAGGGTGGCAGGGTGCGGGGGTGGCGCGGGTGACAGGGAGCGGGTGACAGCGCGTGCGGGACTCTGCGGCGCGGCAGCCGCGCTGGTGGCCCCGTGCCTGCCGGTGGCGGTGACGGTGACAGTGACAGTGACGCCGCGGGCAGCTGGAACTAAGCCGGGGGACGTGCGTGCTGGCAGCTCCGCCACGCTGGGGACAGGGGGACAGGGCGGGGGGGAGGACGAGGGGCGTGCCCGGCCAGGGGACACGGGACAGGGGGACAGGAGAGCCCCGTCAGGCTGAGCCACCCCCCGGCTCCCGCTGAGGCAGCTCGCTTGTGACGGGGACAGGGACACGGACAGGGGTGCCAGCGCCTGGCGCGAGGTGGCAGAGGGGACAATGGGGCTCTGTGTCGCCTAATCCGGGGCACGGGGCCGGGGTTGGCACCCCGGGGTGGCGCGGGGGGGGTTTAAAGGCCAGACCGGCCGGTGTCCCCTGCGCCAGGCGTCCCCGAGCCCTCGTCCCCTGCGCGTTCTCAGGCCACGGCTCCCACCCCAAGGTACCGGGCGACACAGCTGTCCCAGCCTGGGGACAGCAGCAGCAGCAGCACCTCCCAGCTGGGGACGGGGGGGGGGACAGGGCGGTCCCGCGGCTGGGGCGGGCGCGGGCTTTGAGGGACCCCCGCGACTGGGTTTTGGGGGGTCCTCGTGCCACGCCACCGAGCCGTGTGTCCCCCCCCTAACGCTGTCACCGGGCACCGGGCTTGGGGACACCCTGGCTGCCAGCGGGCACCGCTCAGCTCCGTGCCTCAGTTTCCCTCTGTGCCCAGCTCTGCCGGGCACCTGCTGGGAGCGGAGGCACCCGGGGGGGTGGGAACACCCCAGTCACCGGCTCTGCACCCCCAGGGCACCTTGGCACCCCCGGGACGGGGAGGTGCCCCCGGCTGTGCTGAGCTGGCACGGGATTACACTAAGCCGGAGGTGCCGGGGCCACCGAGGCTGGCACCGAGGGGACAACCTGAGGCCACCGTGACTGGCACCAAGGGGTCAATCTGGGGCCACCAGACCTGTCAACGAGGGGACAAGCTGGGGCCACAGGGACTGGCACCGAGGGGTCAGTCTGGGGAGACTGGGACTAGCACTGAGGGGACAACGTGAAGACACCGGAGCTGGCACCGAGGTGTGCCCCAGGGAGCGTGCCAGGCTCTGGTGGGTGCCGCAGGACGGATCCCCCCACGGGAGCCGGGGCTGGGGCTCCCAGCACGGCCGGGGGTGGCCGGGGAGGGGTGGCATGTCCCCGGGAAGCCGCGCTGACTCTGCCTGTCCTTCTCTTGCAGCCCCTCTGTCACCAGGATGGTGAGTGGCCCCCGGGTGGGGGGTCCGGGCGGAGGTGGGTGCCCCATCCCGGGATCCCGGCGGTGCCGGGCACTGGCGCGGGGCAGCGGGCAGCGCGGCGTGCTGTGCCCACCCGCCGCGTGACCCCGCGGGGACAAGGGGACGCTTTGTCCCGGAGCTGGCGGCCCCGGCGGCTGGCACTGCTGCCCCGCTGTCCCCGAGGCGCTGGCGCCGTGCCCGGCGCCCGCAGCCCCCCAGCACCCCCACGCCCCCACCCCACGGGTGGGCAGCGGCTCCCGCCGTGCCCCGTGCCAGCCCCCCGGTGCCTACCCCGTGCCCACCCGGGTTCCGTCCGTGTGCCAGCTCCGCGCCGAACCCGTGACAGCCCCGTGACAGCCCCTTAACCCCACGCCAGCCCCAGAGCACCCCCTTACCCCCGTGCCAGCCCCGTGCCAGCCCTGTCCCTGCTCCCGCAGCTCTCGACGTCCCAGGCGAGCCCGGAGCGGGTGCCCAGCCCGGAGGAGCAGGAGTGGGCAGGGCCCGAGGCGCTGTGCCCGGGCTGGCTGGAGGACGAGGCCCCCGATGGCGAAGTGCCCGGGGACAGCGGGGACCCTGACGATGCCACCCAGGCCTACGAGCGGCTCCAGAGCGCCCTGTGCCAGGAGGGGCTGCCCCCCACGCTGGACTGCTCCACAGAGCCCCGCACGGGTTGGGGACACGGGGGGCACCGTGCCAGGCTGGGGACACGGGGGTGGCAGGGACAGTGATGGGGGAACAGTACCAGGCTGGGGACACGGGGGTGGCAGGAACAGTGATGGGGGAACGGTGCCAGGCTGGGGACACGGGGGTGGCAGGAACAGTGATGTGGGTGCAATGCCAGGCTGGGATAGGGGGTGGCAGGGACAGTGTTATGGGCTTGGTGCCAGGCTGGAGGCATGGGGGTGGCAGGGACAGTGATGTGGGCGTGGTGCCAGGCTGGGGACACGGGGGTGGCAGGGATAAGGGTGGCAATGGGGATGCGGTGCCAGGCTAGGGACACAGGGGGTCTGGGGGCTCCCAGCCACACTGGGGTGCCCCGGGCAGGGTGGCGCCAGGGTCCCCATCCCGGCGCTGTTAACCCTTCCCTTCCCGGCAGGATTTGGCCCGCTGGACATGACCGTTTGCATCCTGGGCTCGCCCACCCCCTTCCTGCCCGTCCTGCTGGAGGGTGGCACCCGCTGCCCAGGTGGGTGCCATCCCCTTGTCCCCAAACCCGCCTGTGCTGCCTGACCCGCACTGTGAGGGAAACTGAGGCAGGGGAGCAGGGTGGCAGCAGCCCCCTGTGTCCCGTTAATCCCAGTACACACCAGTTCAGCAGCAAGCGCCCACCCTCCCCCCAGCACCACCCCATGGGGGGCAGTTTGGGACAGGAGGTGCGGGGTGCCCGCCGCCCACCGCCGTGCCCACCCGCAGGTGCCATGGTGCTGTGCCTGTCCCCCTCCTGGGCCAGCCGGGTGCCATCGGAGTCGTGCCCGGGCGCCTGGTCCCTGCTGCTCTCCCGGGGCGTCTCCTTCAAGGTGGGAGGGCACAGCGCCCTAGAGACCTTCGTGCCACCCCGCCGCGCCAACTACGTGACGGGCACCTTCGCGCCGGGGGACTCTGAGGGCGGCTGGGTGGGCGAGCTGGCCCGTGACCTCGACTGCCCCACGGGGGGCTCGGTGCCGCTCGCCCACCGCCTCGAGGACACGCTGGTCACCCGCTGGGTGCTGGCGGCTCGGGCCAACCTGCCCGTGCCCCCCACGCTGGCCTTCGTCCTGGGGACCAGGGGGGACCTGCCCGCCCAGCCCGCGGCCCCCGGGGTGAGGCTGGTGCGGCTGCAGGACCCCCAGGGCCAGCAGAGCCTGGTGCAGGAGGAGGTGGGCGCCTTCCTGGGGGGCACCGCCATGGAGCCCTACGGCCAGGTGGGCACGGCAGGGCGGGCGGTGCTGGTGGCGCCAGGTGGCGCTGGGGGACATCGAGAAGCACGGGGTGGGGTGGCTGTGAGGGTGGCAACCAGGTGGCACTGGGGGGGTGCAGGTGGTGGGGTGGCAAAGGTGACACGGGCGGGCCGGCTGGCTGCCGGGGTGGCAGCAGGTGGCCCGGGGTGACACGGAGGTGCACGCAGGTGGTGGTGCGGCCGGCGGGGTGGCGGTGGCGGGGGACAGGCACCAGCAGCACCCACAGGAAGGAGGAGGGGGTGGCGGTGGCGCAGGCGGTGGGTGCCCGGCTCCGGGGGCTGACGGAGGAGGACAGCGTCCTGCTGGAGGCCATGGTGCCCACCGCCCGCCTGCCCGTGCCCCCCCCACGTAAGGCCCCCGCCCTCGGGCGCCCACCACCCTGGGAGGGGGGGGAAGAGACTCCCGGGATCCCACGGGTCCCTGCAGCTGTGCCGGCCACGTGTCTGTGCCCTGGGGCGGGTGGGTGGGGGCCATCGGGGTGCCCAAATTACTGGGGTCCTGGGGGAGGGCACGAGGGTCACCCTGAAGAGCCCACAGTCCCCTGGGTTAGGGTTTGGGGGACAGTTTGCCACCTTGGACCCCCACAGACCCATGGGGAGAGGTGGGGAAGGTCACCCTGGACTTCCATGGTCCCCTGTAGTGGGAGGGAAAGTCACCCTGGAGCCCCACGGTCCCCCGGGGCTGGGCAGGGTGTTAGGGTGACCCCCTCTGACTCCCGACAGTCCCGTGGGGCTGGGGATGACAGTGGCGATGCTGTACCCCTCACTCCCTGGGGCTGGGCTTGGCCGGGGCCACCGCGGTGCCGCAGGGAGTCCCAAAAGGCCCCGGAGGAGGGCGAGGGGGAGGTGGGGCAGGGCGGCCCCGTCCCCGCATGGCGGCCGTGCCTGCCCTGTCCCTTGCCCCCCAGGCAGCCCAGCCCCGCGGCTGCCCATGGCCCTGCGCATCTGCACCCTCGTCTGCAGGTCCTGGGGGGACCGGCCCCAGCTCTGCCAGGTACGGCGTGTCCCCACACCCTGGTGGCTCTGTGTGTCCCCAGCCTACGATGGCAGTCTTGCGCCCAGGCTGTAGTAATCTGTGTGCTATGCCCTGTGTGCCTGTCCGTGTCCACATGCCCTGGTGGCCCTGGGTGTCCCCAGGACTGCTGGCCATCCACATCCCTGCCTTGGGTCATTGTGTCACCCCACGTCCCTACGCCCTGGCGGCAGCTGCATCCCCAAGCTATGGGCTGGCAGCCAATGTCCCCGTACCCTGGTGGCAGCCGGTGTCCCCACACACGCGTGGGTGTCGCCGTGTCCCCACACACAGGTGGCCTGCGCCGTGGGACGCGCGGAGAGCCCGGTGCGTCACGGCGCGGCGCTGCCCCAGGGCCTGGACTCCAGCCTGCAGCAGTGGGGGGTGGCGGCCCCCAGCCAGCGACAGGCGCTGGCCACGCGGCTGCGGGAGGCCACCGAGGCCGCCGCGGCCGCCCTGATGGCCAGCGAGGCCGAGCTGAGCCCGCGGCAGCGCGGCGGCGGCCGGGCCCGCACCGACATCCTGGGTGAGCAGGGCGCGGGGGACGCCGTCGGTGCCCGCGGTCACCGCGCGGTGCTGAGCGTCGTGTCACCGTCCCCAGGCGTGGATTTCCTGCTGGCGTGCGTAGATGAGACGCTGGAGCTGGTGGCGCTGGCCACGAACGGGCAGCGGTGCCTGGAGACGTGCGCGCTGGCCGAGGCCATGGGGCGCGGCGTGGGCGAGCCCCGCGGGGATTTGCCGCGGCTGCTGGCCGAGGCCATGCTGCACCGGGCGCAGCGCCACCTGGTCGAGGGCAAGGACATCCTGCTCATCGGGGCCGGCGGCGTCAGCAAGAGCTTCGTGTGGGAGGCGGCCCGCGACTACGGGCTGAAGGTGAGGGGCCCGGGGCGCCAGCGGGCTCGGGGCGGCACAGCCGCGGGCCCGGGGCCGGCCGCCCCCCCGGTGACGCCTCTCCGGGGCCGCAGATCCACCTGGTGGAGTCGGACCCGGAGCACTTCGCGGCGGGGCTGGTGCAGACCTTCCTGCCCTACGACAGCCGGGAGCACCGGCGCGACGAGGAGCACGCGGAGCGGGTGCTGGAGCTGCTGCGCTCCCGGGGGCTGCGGCCCCACGCCTGCCTCTCCTACTGGGACGACTGCGTGGTGCTGGCGGCCCTGGTGTGCCAGGGGCTGGGGCTCCGCGGCCCCGCGCCCGCCGCCGTGCGGGTGGCCAAGCAGAAGAGCCGCACGCACCGGCACCTGCAGCGCTGCCGCCGCGGCCGCCCGCCGCCCGCCGCCTTCGCCGTGCCCTGCCGCCGCCTGCGGAGCCACGGCGACGTGGAGCGGGCGGCGGGCGCCGTGCCCTTCCCCGCCGTGGCCAAGCTGGAGTTCGGCGCGGGCGGCGTGGGCGTGCGGCTGGTGGAGAACGCCGGGCAGTGCCACGCTCACGCCGCCCGCCTCTGGAGGGACCTGCGCGACGACGCCGACCACCCGGGCATCGGGCTGGGCTGGGGCAACGCCATGCTGCTCATGGAGTACGTGCCGGGCACCGAGCACGACGTGGACCTGGTGGTCTTCGAGGGGCGGCTGCTGGGCGCCTGGGTGTCGGACAACGGCCCCACGCGTGTCCCCGCCTTCCTGGAGACGGCGGCCTGCCTGCCCTCCTGCCTGCCCGCCGACCGGCAGGCGCAGCTGGTGCGGGCGGCGCTGCAGTGCTGCCGGGCGTGCGGGCTGCGCGACGGCGTCTTCAACGTGGAGCTCAAGCTGGGCCCGGCGGGGCCGCGCCTGCTGGAGATCAACCCCCGCATGGGGGGCTTCTACCTGCGCGACTGGATCCGCGAGGTCTACGGCCCCGACCTGCTGCTGGCCGCCGTGCTGGTGGCGCTGGGAGTGCCGCCCGTGCTGCCCGCCCGCCCCGCGCCCCGCACGCACCTGGCCGGGGTGATGTGCCTGGCCTCGGAGCACGGCCCGAGCCTGGCGGGCGGCGGGGGCATGGAGGCTCTGCGGGAGCTGCACGGCCGCGGGCTCGTCCGCCTCAACCGGCTCTTCGAGGAGCCCGAGGGGGCCGGCGAGTACGAGGAGCCGCTGCTGAGCGTGGCGTGCGCCGGGGCCACGCTGGCCGAGGCCTGCGAGCGCCTGCTGGGGCTCTGCCAGGGGCTGGGCATCGACTCCCCGCGATATCCCGTGGAGCATTTCTTGTCCCACTTCAAATAGCGCCGGGCAGGCAGCGGGGAGAGCGGGGGAATGGGTGCCCCGGCACAGCCGGCACCAGCTCCCGCCGCCCCGCCGCCCCTCCCTGGCATCCCCCCGGCACCCCGTCCCGCTGTCCCCCCATCCCCTGGCCTGGCACACCATGTCCTGGCACCCCCGTACCGCCCTGCATCCCAGGCACCTGTCCTGCTACCCCATTGCCTGGCATTCCCCTTCATCCTGGCACTCCATCCCCTGGCATCCCCTCGCCCCCCTGGCAGCCCATCCCCTGGCATCCTGAAACCCCATCTCCTGGCACCCCCCACTATTCTGACACCCCAATCCCCGGCATCGCCCATGTCCTGGCACCACATTCCCTGGCATCCCTGTCCATCCTGGCACTTCATCCTCACACTGACACCCTTCGTCCTAAGATTCCCGCTCTCCCAGTCCAGACACCTCATCCTCCTGCCCTAGCATCCCGTTCCCTGTTTCCCAACACCCTTCCCTGTCCCCCCTGCCCTGTCCCTACAGTCTGTACCCCCTGTCCCTGAAGCTGGGGGTCTGTCCCATGCCTGGGGACACACAGGGGCACACTGTCCCCTGCTGTCCCCGTGCCACCCCCAGGGTGGGGCAGCCAGGACCCCCGAGGCAGCCAGGCCACCCCATGAGAGCAGCAGGTGAAGCGCGAGGTGTGTTGGCACCTGCTGTCATGGGGAGACCCCACAGTAACAAACCACTATGGGGAGGGAGACCCCATAATGACAACGAATCATTGGGACATCCCATAATAACAAAGAAATGTGGCAAGACCCCACAATAACACACCAGCAAGGGGAGACCCCACAGTAACAGACTGAGGTGGGGAGACCCCA